>NC_065584.1:36851106-37171106 GCF_024542745.1 Macaca thibetana thibetana
GCTAATCATTGCAGGTCAAATGATTCATTGTAGACTGAATAAATACTTTTTATTCCAAATGACAGAGAACCTGGTAGCAAATCTATCAGACTAACCCAGAGATCCCATCTCTTCCGAGAGTGGTGGAAAGAATGTAGGTTTTGGAATTAGACAAATATGCTTTGAAACCTGGTATTACCCATCATGAGCTGTGTGTCCCTGAGCACAGTACTTCAGCACTTTGAGCGTTTTTTTCCTTATCTGTTAAATGGGGATAAGAATCACTACCTCTGGTGCAATTCTGATGCTAGCTACCCAGAGTGAAGACAAATTTCACAGGTTGAAGGCACAGTCCTCTATAATACTTCCCTCATTTCAGACACCCACCACAAGCTCTGGGACCCCCAGGCCACCTGCACTTTTGACCAACTGGCCACAAATTTAGGGGTTCTTACTACTGCCTCAGGTTTGATAATTCACTAGAAAAACTTACAGAACTCAGGAAAGCACTATATTAATGATTGCAGCTTTATTCTAAAGGATACAAATCAGGACCAGCTAAATGAAGAGATTCCCAAATGCAGGAGCTCTCATGTCCTCTGGACACATACCCTTCCCAGCATGTCAGTGTGTGTCTTAGTCAGTTCTGGCTGCTATAAAAAAATTACCATAGATTGAGTGGTTTAAACAACAGAAATTTGTTTCTTATAGTTCTAGAGGCTGGTGGGTCCAGGTTCTGGTGAGGGCCTTCTTCCTGGTTTGTAGACACACACCTTCTTGCTGTATCCTCACATGGCAGAGAAAGAGATCATCTCTCTGCATCTCTTCTTATAAGGGCACTAATCTCATTCATGCAGGTAGAGCCAGAGCCAGCATTGCTTTTTATTCCTCTTAATACCTCCCCTCTTAATACAGTTACATTGTATTACATGTATTACAAGGCGTCCCCTCTTAATACCATTACATTGGAGACCTGGGATTCAACATAGGAATTTTGGGAAGATATATTCAGTCCATAGCAGTGTTTGTAGTCAACCAGGAACTTTGATTGAGCTTCAGTGTCCAGGGTTTTTACTGGGATTTCATTAAATAGCCATGATTGATAGAATCACTGGCCCTATGATTAAGCTCGATTTCCCGCCCTTCTCCTTTTCCTTCCATGGAGGTTATGTGATATCACGTGGCTCAAAGCCCCAACCCTGTAATCATATGGTTGGTCTTTCTGGTGTGAACAAACCCTATCCTGTGCCACCTCATTAGCATGAACTCAAGTGTGGTTCAAGGGACCCACCGTGAATAACAAGGCACTCTTATTACTCAGGCAATTCCAAGAATTTAGTCTCTTTCCCAGGAACCAGGAAAAAGACCAGACAAATTCTTTATTACATAACACTATCTAGCAGATTTGTCACAATACTAAAAATTTATACACATAATGCATTTAAAACAGTATGATACAATGATACATAGCAGGTACTTAATAAATGATCATTATTAGCTATTAATATGTGATAGCTCATATTACAAACTATTAAGGAAAGGTTTTTCTTTGTGTAACACCTACAGAGTATTGCATGTAAAAGGACACTTAATAAGGCATTTTGATGATGAAGGAATTACTCTGTTGTACTATAAAATCTCTTTTTACTAAGGATGCCATTTCCATGTGAAATTAGTACCAAGCGCTCTTTTCAAAATAAAACCCCATTAGCAGATCTTTTAGTTGTGAGACAGAAGGGATTAAATGGAAAGAGGCCTGTAGTCCCAGCTACTCGGGAGGCTGAGGCAGGAGAATGGCGTAAACCCGGGAGGCGGAGTTTGCAGTGAGCTGAGATCCGGCCACTGCACTCCAGCCTGGGCGACAGAGCGAGACTCCGTCTCAAAAAAAAAATAAAAATAAAAAATAAATAAATAAAATGGAAAGAGGCCAACATTATTGATTATGTTGATACTGATACATATTAATTTTTTATTTTTGACTCACAGAGTTCAAAGGGGGTTGAAATATATATGTGCATACAAATGGCCTTTTGTGCCATTGGAGATAACTCCAAAAATGTTTGCCCTATTTGCCCTATTATAGGTGTAAGCTCCTACTTTAATATACAGTAATTTCAGTGAACTTAAGAGCTCCCAGTTCTGAATTCTTATTTGAGGAAGCCCATGACCACATTCTTAGTATTTTGAATGCTTAGCTATATCACTAGTGATATTTAATGACATGCAAATTTGTATTAGGGTTCTCCACAGAAACAGAAGCAATAGGATGGATGTGTGTGTGTGTGCATATGCACGTGTGTGTGGGTGCATGTGTGTGTGTGTGTGTGTGTATAAAGAGATTTATTCTAAAGGAATTGCCTTACCCAATTGTGGAAGCCTGGTAAGTCCAAAATCTGACAGGGGAGGCTAGCTGGCTAGAGACATAGGAAAGGGTTTCAATTCAAGTCCAAAGACAGTCTGCTAGTGAACCAGGAAGAGCTGATGTTTCAGAGGAAGTTTGAAGGCAGTCTGCTGGCAGAGTTCCCTCTTGCTCAGGGGAGGTGAGCCTTTTGTGCTATTCAGGCCTTCAACTGATTCGGCGTGGCCCACCACACCATTTGGAGCAGCCAGCTTTACTCAGAGTCCATTGATTTAAAAAGCAAATCCCATCCAAAACACTCCCACAAAAACATCCCAAATAACTTCTGGCCGAATATCTGGGCACTGTGGTGCAGTCAAGTTGACACAGAAAATAAATCATCACAGAATGATTATCTCTGATCTATGCACTGAGGTGATATGACATGACTCGAGTGCTTTCAACGGATACAAACAATGATCAGACGAAGCACTCCAAAATACTCTGTGCAACTGTGTTAAGAGAGTCAAAGCAGAATCATTTGTTATTTTTTCCTGAGCTCCTGGCTTGAGGAAAGGCCTAGTTCGAAGAGGAATTAGGCATATTAGGATAAACCTCAGCCTAGGACAACTGGGTGTAGCCCGAGGAATACAGATATAACCATGGATGGTGAACCCATGGACAGGACCCAACCAGAAAGATTCCTTGAAAAGGTAAAGAAAGAAGAACGCTCAGAGCCGCAGTTTCATTTTAGGTATTATTTATTCATTTACTTATTTCTTTATTTAGAGACAGAGTCTTGCTCTGGTACCCAGGCTGGAGTGCAGTGCATGATCTCGGCTCACTGCAACCTCCACCTCCCTGATTCAGGCAATTCTTGTGCCTCAGCCTCCCGAGTAGCTGGGACTACAGGCATGCGCCACCACACCTGGCTAATTTTTATATTTTTAGTAGGGACAGGGTTTCACCATATCGGCCAGGCTGGTCTCAAACTCCTGATGAGTGATCCACCTGCCTCAGCCTCCCAAAGTGCTGGGATTACAGGTGTGAGCCACTGCACCTGGCTTGGAGTTTTACCTATAACATTCACCAAGCAAAAAAGGAAGAGGGAAGGAATGAGGAGAAATGTGGAAGAGAATGAGAAAATGTCAACAACAGGCTTGTCACGACACAGAGAAACAAGTTTAGATCAAGAACTGGCCTGCTTCATGCAGAAATTATGCTCATTTTACTTAATGGGTTTGCTAGACAAGCTGACTTGTACATTTGCTATTTTCCTCATCTTTTATACGTGCACTTCCATTGCCTTTCAGGTTCAGATGGAAATTTTGCTTCTGTTACATTTTGTTAAATGAACAGGCTTCGGTGAGTTCTATTAAATCAGCTTCATAAATCAGCTTCTCTGTTCCTTAATCATTTATCCTGCTCTTTCCTGGACTCTCTCCCACTTATCTCTTTGCGGCGTGGAGTTATCCATGGCTGAACACAGTGTCCTTGATCAGAGCACGACTGTTCCCTCACATCCTCTCTCCTATCTCTCCTCAGTCCTTTCTCTCCATCCTTCCTTTCCAAAGTCCTCCTGTTAGTGAAACGCATTTGACATCGCTTTCTTCTCAGCTCTGCCCCCAGACAAGACTCTGGGCCAAATCTTATCTAAGCACTTCTAGTGGGTGTCTCTGTATTTGTCGACAAACTTGGCAAACTTCTTCAGGCCAGAGTGACATATGGTGGTGCACTCCTGAACCAGGAAACTCCCACAGAAAGCGTGGTGAAATTGGGGCTCTCAGAGCATCTGGGGGCTGGAATTCAGTGCTAATGGTGAGAAAACTGTTAGGGGGGCCTCAGGCTAAACTTAGACAAACTGTGAAGCTGGCAGAATGTATTTTCAGGCTGACCATTTTTCCTTCCGCCCTTACGAGCCCTCCTGTCCAAGTTTTCAATGTCTACAGATGCCTCTGGAAGTTCTGGTCTCCTTTCCCAGACCTGCCCAATCTGGACAGCCAGTAAGATTCTGTGTCTAGCTCTCTATGTTTACACTTATTCAAATGTACATTTAATTAGTTCTCAGCCAATAACAAAAGGGCAAAATGATTTGAAACAATCCTTCACCAAAGAAGATATAGAGATGGCAAATAAGTACATGAAAAGATGACCAACAACATTAGCCAATAGATGCAGTGGTTCACACCTGTAATCCCAACATTTTGGGAGGCTGAGGTGAGTGGATTGCTTGAGCCCAGGAGTTTGAAACCAGCCTGGGCAACATGTTGAAACCCTGCCTCTACAAAAATACAAAAAATTAGCTGAGTGTGGTGGCGTGCACCTGCAGTACCAGCTACTCAGGAGGCTGAGGTGGGAGGATCACCTGAGCCCAGGAGGTTGAGTCTGCAGTGAACTGTGATGGCACCATTTCACTCAAGCCTGGGCAACAGAGCGAGACCTTGTCTCAACAACAACAAAAAATTAGTCATTAGGGCAATGCAAATTAAACCCATAACGAGATACCATTATGCATTCACCAGAGTGGTTAAAATTAAAAACATTGACCAGACCCTGTGATGTAACGCAACTGGAAGTCACACACAATGCTGATGGGAGTGCAAAATGGTACAGCCACTTTGGAAAACAGTTTTGACAGTTTCTTTAAAAGGGAAACGTACATGTGCTATGTAACCCAGCCATTTCATTTCTAGGTATTTACTCAAGAGAAATGAAAGTATATCTCCACACAAGAGACTTGTATACAAACGTTCATTGCAGTTTCATTGGCAGTAGCCCCAGAACTGTAAACAACCTCTGTTAGTTTGCTCAGGTGCCACAACAAAATGTCACAGAGTCTGTGGCTTAAACAACAGGAATATATATTTTCACAGTTCTGGAGGTCAGAAAGTCCAACATCAAGGTTCTGATCAGGTTCTGGCTCTGGTGAGGGCCCTCTTCCTGGCTTGCAGATGGCCACTTTGTCTTCATGTGGCCTTTCCTCTGAGTGTGCTCCAGGGATAAAAGGAGAGCAGGAGGAAGAAGGAGACGGGGAGTGGAAGGAGAAAAGGAAACTAGGCCTGAGAAACCTTGCAGCTTCCACCAGGGCTCTCATAGCATGCTCCTGCAGCACCAGGCTACTGAATGACATCAGCTGAGAGGAAGCGCTGACAGCTAGCACTGAGGCCCCAGTCCTATTAATGACATCATCTTAGATCATCCTGCTCCAGTTAATTCACCAGATGACTTCAAACTTATGAGTAACTCCAGGTGAGACCAGCAGAAGAACTGCCCAGGTAAGCACAGCCCTGACTGCAGGATCATGAACAAATAAATGGTTGTTGTTTTAAGTGGCTGAGTTCTGGAGGGGCTTGTTAGGTAGTCATAGATAACTGCAACACTCACCTAAGTGTGTGAAAGTCTAAGGCATTTATGAAATCTAAGGCAGTTCCCAGTAAGCACCTAAGAACCCATTTCTGATGTTTTCACCACCTTGCCCTGTAATAATGGGCAAATCACTTACCATCTGCACCGCAATCATTTTGCTCTTCAAACAGGAATGTTACCATGTATTTCAAAGGGGTGTGTTGGAAAAATTATTTTTGTAGGATGTTTCTCTATGCAGTTGAGCGGGAGTCAAGAGTCTGGAAACATATTTAGTAAGTGGGTCTATTTTGATAGCTCTGGCTAATAAGGTTTCTCTGTTGAGACTGTCCTTAAATACACAATGTCAGGCTGTTCTCCAGCAGTCTTCAGACTACCGATTACTGCCTCTTCTCTCTTGTCCATCCCAGTTCGTCTTCTTCTCTCCCAGTGCTCCTGTCATCTTTGGCACAGGACAGCTGGGATTGCTGCTGCAGCCTTGCCTTGGCCTTTATCCTTTTCATTTGGGAAATCCTATGTCTTATTTCTTTTTCTCCTAGTGCAGTGCTCTACAGGTATGATGAATGAGGAAACTATTAAACTGCTGATTCTTGGGTAGAAAGGCCCAAACAAGGTAAAACAAGGTCAAAAAATTAACTATTTCATTAGAGAGAGAAACCGCCCTTTGAAAGAGGTTCGAGGTTCTGACACTGCTGAAGGCAGCGTCTAGGATGTGTACAGCAAAAGATCTTGAGGGCAGATTTCGTTTTGCAAGAATTGTCCGAGTTGGCTCTTTAGCTATGCAAAGTTAAAGCAAGTGGTGGCCCATCTTCCTGGACGAATGAAGCAAACAGGGCCAGTTTCATGGCTGAGGTTTGGTCTAATCCCTGGTATGCAACTGACTTAAAAAGAGGCTGGAGAAACATGTTTTGGGGCCCAAGGACCCTACTTAAATGAAAGGGGCCTAATACCCAGGCTACATCTCTCAAGGTTTAACATTATTTGATACTTTCAATGCCTAAGATGATCCCAACCAAGTCCAGCAGGCAGAAAGGGACATCAAGGCTCCCCAAGGGGCAATTTAACTTGTTGACAAGAGTTAATTGGAATGGCAATTCGTCTGAACACCGGCACTAAGGTTATCATATTGGAAAGGCTGGAATGGGCAGAGTGTTAGGCTGGAAACCTTTCCTGGCCTAGTTACCTAGCACTTTTTGAATGAGCTTTGGAAACAATACCTGTATATGAGTGTGAGACACTGATGAAATTTTTTTTTAATTTTTTGAGACAGGGTCTCACTCTGCCACCCTGCCTGGAGTGCAGTGGTGGGATCTCGGCTCACTGTAGCCTCTGCCTCCCGGGTTCAAGCAATTCTCATGCCTCAGCCTCCCGAATAGCTGGGATAGGTGTGCACCACCATGCCTGGCTACTTTTTGTATTTTTCGTAGAGATAGGGTTTTGCCATGTTAGCCAGACTGGTCTTGAACTCCTGGCCTCAAGTGATCCACGCGCCTCGGCCTCCCAAAAGTGCTGGGATTACAGGCGTGAGCCATGACATTTGGCCTGATGAAACTTTAGAAGCTGAGGCCCGTATAGGTGTGGTAAGACTATTATAATGCCTAGGGGCTAAAACTCTGGCATAATGTAACAGTGGGGGAGAGACAACCTCATTCTCCATCTCTCATTTCCTGACTCTTTTCTCTCTGATGAATAATACTTAGTTAATATTTGGATGTGCACTAAATTGTGTTATTTGGATTCTCTATCCCTAGTGATATATAATCTGCATAATTTATAGATCTTGACTAGTAGTGGAAACGAATACTGAAAGTTTCTGTATCTACATTCTTTGTCAAATATTTATTGTTCAAAGAAACACTGATATATGTAGATAAATAAAATTCTTATAATGAAGACATTTTGAAATAATATTTAGGCAAATGCTCTTGTGAAAGGAGGCATGGAATGGTGGAAAGAACTCTGATTTAGTGGTACTAAGACCTGAATTCTGGTCCTAGATCTGCTATTAGTTAGCTGTATTACTGGCCTATTATTTATGATTCTATGAGTATTACTTTGGGGGGCAACTTCTATGATATTAGGAAGATATTTTCACAAGGGACCTGTGTTGACTAGAAATACATAATGCTCATTAAGAAAATTTATAATGTAATCCCAGCTACTCGGGAGGCTGAGGCAGGAGAATTACTTGAACCCAGGAGCCAGAGGTTGCAGTGAGCTGAGATCATGCCACAGGCACTCCAGCCTGGGTGACCGAGTGAGATACAGCCTAACAAAAAAAAAAAAGAAGAAAGAAAGAAAGAAGGAAAGAAGGAAAGAAGGAAAAGAAGGAAGGAAGGAAGGAAGGAAGGAAGGAAGGAAGGAAGGAAGGAAAGAAAGAAAGAAAAAGAAAGAAAGAAAGAAAGAAAGAAAAAGAAAGAAAGAAAGAAAGAAAGAAAGAAAGAAAGAAAGAAAGAAAGAAAGAAAGAAAGAGAAAGAAAGAGAGAGAGAGAGAAAGAAAGAAAGAAAGAAAGAAAGAAAGAAAGAAGGAAGGAAGGAAGGAAGGAAGGAAGGAAGGAAGGAAGGAAGGAAGGAAGGGAGAGAGAAAATTTATAACAAAAAATACAGGCCTCTTTATTTTTATTTTTTAAAAATAGGGATGGGGTCTTACTATGTTGCCAGGCTGGTCTCAAACGCCTGGCCTCAAGCAATCCTCCTCCCTCGGTCTCCCAAAATGCTGGGACTATAGGCATGACCCACTTGGCTCTAGCCTGTCTCTTTAATCACCACTTTTGTCTTGCTTTGGAATCTGATTCCTGATTTTATTTTATATTTTGCTTTGGAAATGAGCAATAGGTAGCTTGGCAGAAGAGTGAACAGGTGTGGAGGGAGCTAACAGAGGTTTTGTTGAAACCACAGACTTGCTTTCCTGAAATAAGCATCAGCCTTCATCCAAATGCCTTGTGTAGATTTCCATAAATAAAAACCCGATGGTAAATATAGATTCATTAAAGGGTCTTAAAATAGGAGCTAGGCTGGGCTGTAGGCTTGGGCAGGGGACACAACATAACTTTCCTCTTCTACCCTTTTCTTCTTTTTCTTTACTCATTCATGAGCTTTTATCTGAAAAAGCAGAGAGCAGATGTGCCCGAACTCTTTGGTTACAAATACTTGATTAGCTAATTTGGCTCAAAAGATATTTATTTTGTAAGAGATGAAAATCCAGGGTGGCTACAGATTTAAAGGAACAACTGAACAACTGAATCCAGGGGCCAGGCACTGCGATCTCAGCAGGGTTGAAGCTTTTCTATGTGGTGCTGCCGTGGCATGGCCCGGCTCCAGCTACCTTCTGAATTTGTCTCAGTTCAAAGTACAAAGTCCCCAGAAAGCAATTCTGTTGCCCAGTTTAGGACATAAGTCCACCCTGTCTATGCTCAGGGGAGGGGTCATGTGATTAAAGTCTCACCAGAAGAACATGGAAGCGGCTGAGGCAGCTCCTCAAAAGTGTGTGTGTGAGTGGGATTTAGTGGCTATTACCAGAGGAGGAGGGCTGATGGGAAAACACCATGGTGTCCAAGGCTCTAGAACTTCTCAGAAAGAGCTGTGAGTGGCAGCTATGTCAGATGCCCCCAAAATGCTCTCAGGGCACAAGTGGGTAATTTTAGGAGCATTGAGAGCCAGTTGGCCAGAAGGCTGACATCCAGTGGCTGGTTTATATTCTAAAGATTGCAGCCAATGTTTTTTCTGCTTCTTCTTACAAGCTTGTAAACAGCTGGCATTCAATGATATTCATTGACTGATGGAACGAGTAAATGAATGATGACACAGCTGTTACATGGGCCAAGGGAGTCTTCTGCTCTATATTAGCCTAAGCAGAATTAGTTTAGGAACTGTTTAATGGTGACTGAAACCCACCAGAGCTATCTTTAGCAAAAGCTGGCCCTTGGTGGGATACTGTTTACAGCAGGCAGGGACAGATGGGAACCAAGGCCTGAATGACAGGGAACCTCTTGTTTTCATTCCTCTCTGAATGTCTACATGCTTTCTCTGGATACAGTTTGGGTTTTTTTGTTTTTGTTTTTTTTGATGGAGTTTTGCTCTTGTTGCCCAGGGTGGTGTACAGTGGCATGATCTCAGCTCACTGAAACCTCCACCTCTCAGGGTTCAAGAGCTTCTCCTGCCTCAGCCTCCTGAGTAGCTGGGATCATGCCCGGCTAATTTTTTGTGTTTTTAGTAGAGATGGGGTTTCACCATGTTGGCCAGGCTGGTCTCGAACTCCTGACCTCAGGTAATCCACCCGCCTCGGCCTCCCAAAGTGGTGGGATTACAGGCATGGGCCACCGCACCTGGCCCAATTTGGTATTTTTTAATTTTCAGTCCACCTAGTCAGAAAATAGCTTTCTAAGCCTCCAGTATTTGTATTTCCTCTGCTCAAGAGCCCAGAGTGACTAAGACTGAGCCGCCTTCATTCCCATTCCTGGGGTCTGCACCTGGCTCAGTCAACCAAAATGGCACCACTGTTATCATGTGGATTTGGCTATAGGATCAGTTCTTGGGAAAAAAGGGAGATTCAGGCAAACGACCCAATTGGTATCTCCGACAAAGCCAAATAATAACTTACTACTTGCTTACATTTGCATAGTACTTTGAGAATACTTGCTATCCATGATCTCGTTTGATTACTGGCACAACCTTATGAGGTAGGCAAAACAGGTATTAATATTCTTACCTCAGATCTACTTTATTTCACCTTGCTGTGGGTCTGTTTTAAAACAGGGCTGGGCATGGTGGCTCACGCCTGTAATCCCAGCACTTTGGGAGGCTGAGGTGGGCAAACCACGAGGTCAAGAGATCGAGACCATCCTGACCAACATGATGAAACCCGTCTCTACTAAATATACAAAAATTAGATGGGTGTGGTGGCATGTGCCTGTAGTCTTAGCTACTCAGGAGGCTGAGGCAGGAGAATCGCTTGAACCTGGGAGGCAGAGGTTGCAGTGAGTCGAGATTGTGCCACTGTACTCCAGCCTGGTGACAGAGCAACACTCTGTCTCAAAAAAAAAAAAAAAAAAAAAAAAAAAAGTTATCTCTTCTATTTGCCTTTACATTTATTGAGGGCATAGATTATATCCTTTTCACCTTTGCACTTAGATCTCTAGTATCTAGCTCTGGGCTCTGTACATGATGGGCATTTAATTGATATTTCTTTTTTTTTTTTTTGAGACGGAGTCTCACTCTGTTGCCCAGGCTGGTGTGCAGTGGCGCAATCTTGGCTCACTGCAACCTCCACCTCCCAGGTTCAAGCAATTCTCCCGCCTCAGCCTCCCTTAGTTGATATTTCTTAAATTGAATTTCTGTTTTCCAGATGAGAAAACTGAGGTCTGGGCTGGGCGAGGTGGCTCACGCCTGTAATCCCAACACTTTGGGAGGCCGAGAAGGGAGGATCACTTGAGCCCAGGACTTTGAGACCAGCCTGGGAAACATGTGTGAGACCTTGTGTCTACTAAAAAAGAAAAATAGCTTGGCGTAGTGGTGCATGCCTGTAGTCCCAGCTACTTAGGAGGCTAAGCCAAGAGGATACCTTGAGCCTGGGAGATTGAGGCTGCAGTGATCTGTGATCATGCCACTGTACTCCAGCCTGGATGACAGAGAGAATAGGAAGGAAGGAAGGAAGGAGGGAAGGAAGGAAGGAAGGAAGGAAGGAAGGAAGGAAGGAAGGAAGGAGGGAGGGAGGGAGGGAGGGAGGGAGGGAGGGAGGGGAGAGAAGGAAGGAAGGAAGGAAGGAAGGAAGGAAGGAAGGAAGGAAGGAAGGAAGGAAAGAAACCTCAGGTCCAGAATGCTGAGTGGCTTGCTTTGGGACACACAGCTCCAGGGACAAGAACCTAATGATCTGCAGCCAGTTATCATCCCTCTATGTATCCCAGTGGATGATTCATAACAACACAGATAAGCCTGTGGACCCCCAGTTATATGGTGGCTTAGACTAGGTTCCCACCTGAGAGGTCTCCAGCAGCTCAGAAAGCCCATGCTGTAAGACAAAGCGCCCAGGCTCTGAGGTTAGAAGCCTGAAGTCTGGTGGCCTCCAGGAAAACAATCTCAGCCCTCCAAGAAGGGTCCTTGCCAGAGGAGTTGGACAAGCACATAAGGAAGACAGGTTATTAAAACCTGAGTTTTCTTTCTTTTTTTTTTTTTTTTTTTGAGACAGAGTCCCCCTCTGCCGCCCAGGCTGGAGTACAGTGGCGTGATCTCAGCTCACTGCAAGCTCCGCCTCCTGGATTTACGCCATTCTCCTGCCTCAACCTCCTGAGTAGCTGGGACTACAGGCACCCACCACCGTGTCCGGCTAGTTTTTTTGTATTTTTTAGTAGAGACGGGGTTTCACCGTGTTAGCCAGGATGGTCTCGATCTCCTGACCTCATGATCCGCCCGTCTCAACCTCCCAAAGTGCTGGGATTACAGTCTTGAGCCACTGCGCCCGGCCAAAACCTGAGTTTTCTCAGGAGTTGACTCAACTCTCTTAGCTGCCTGACATTTGAGTTTGATGGGAGAGAAAGGAGAAAGCAGCTGAGGTAGATACTGCCTTTGTGAGAAGCTCCCCACCACCTGGCAGAAGGCAGTCAGGGACAGCTGCAAGCTAGAGCTTATGGTCTCTGAAGTGGGCAAGATCGTACAGTTCCACCACTTACAAAGTGACCTGGACAAGCCACTTTGGCTGTGTTCATTCTCCCAGAGTTGTGTGAGGGTTAAATGAGAAAAATCTAAGTCATATGTTATTATGTAAGGATTATCATCTCTTTTCATTCAAGGTAGCAAAATCAAGAATTGTGCCAGGCAACGATGAAGAAGGCAAAGTCCCTTTCCTCAAAGACTAATGGTCAAGGGAGGGGAGCAAATGGCAGAGTAAAGTGGTGAGGGTTCTAAGTGTGCATCGATCCTGTGGGAGCCCACAGAGGAAGCATCCCCTATATCCTCAGGATAGTCAGGAAAGGCTCCCAAGAGTGTGGAACTTTAGAGCTAGGCTTTTTTTTTTTAGGTGGTGTCTCACTGTGTCACCCAGGCTGGAGTGCAGTGGCATGATCTCAGTTCACTGCAGTCTTGACCTCCTAGGCTCAAGCAATCCTCCCACCTCAGCCTCCCAAGTAGTTGGGACCCCAGGTGTGCACCACCATGCCCAGATAATTTTCTTTTTTTTTTTTTCTGTAGAGCTGAGGTTTTGCCATGTTACCTATGCTGGTCTCGAACTCGTTGGGCTCAAGTGATTCACTTGCCTCGGCCTCCCAAAGTGCAGGGATTACAGGCATGAGCCACTGTGCCTGGTCCGAGCTAGGTCTTAAAGGATAGATAAGACTTTATCAGGCAGGAGAAGCTGTGTTTGTAGGAAATGGTGGGATTGTGACAGGGTGACTTTGAGGACATGGAATTACAATATGGCCAAGGGTGACAGAACTATTGTCAGATGCCGTCGGACTCCTTGTATTTACACTGCAGAGGCCACACTTGGCAGGCTGATTTCAGGGGCATCAACCAAGAAGTCTCCAGGAAATCACAGGCTTTCAAGATTTTTCTTCCCTTGCTTGCTGGCAGTGGCTGTTCCTCTGTTCATCTCCATTTCTTCAGAGCTGGAAGAGATCTGAGAATGATCTGGTGCAATCCTCTGCACCATGGTTGGTATGGATGGGTAGCCCCATGTTATAAACGAGGCAAACGTGGCCGAGAGAAGCTGCAGCCATCCTTGGGGACATGGCCCCTGGGACTGCTTCTCCTGGAATTCAAGATGTTTCTTTTCTTTCCTCCCTTTTAAGTTTCAAATCTCTATTTCAGGCAATACTTGATATATTACGTATTTATAATTCAAGTTTCAGACTTTTCTTAGCAGCAGGTTATAAAAAGGAGAGAAGCAGAAGCTGAGACAGGGAGGAAGCAAACAGAATGGGGCAGAGGTGGGAGTGGGAGGCTGAAGGCTTCCAGGAAGATAAGCTTCCTCGACTGTTAGTGGATTCCGCATCTGCGGCAATTGTACCCTCATCCAAACCAGAGGCTTTGGGACTGCTGAGAACCAGGACCACCTATTTTCACAGCAAATGACTGGAAGGAACCCAGGTGTCGCATGTTGAGGGTTTATCAGAATAAATGGCTGTTATTTTCTTTTCCTCTTCCCTTTCCTTCTCACCTACCCGTATTAGTGATCTAGTGTTACAGCCGCAGAGTGACAGCAGGGAGACAGGAGTGAGCGGGGAGTATGGGACAGAGGGGAAGAAAGAGAAACAGGCCATACGCAGACCAGACCCACAGGCAGCTCCTGAGCTACCCAGATCGCTTCTCCTGTACAGGAAGAGCTGCGGGCCCGAGGGAAGGGAAGAGGGGGTCCCTGTTGGAGTAACTGGATTGGCAGGAGGCGAGTGGGTCGAGGGAGGGTTATTAATAGGCACTAGAACACATATTTACAACTGGTGGCTTAAATCAAGGGCAGCACATTCACAACTAGCTTCCCACAAAGACATCTGAAGTGTGCAAAGCGCGCTCCCTGAGCCCAGTCCACCCAGGGGCGCGGCCCGCCTTCGTAGGGACAAGGTCTCTGGCGCTGGCCTGGGCGGCTGCGGGAGTTCGCTCCTGGGAGAGCGCCGCGAAACCGAGGGCATCCTTCCCTTTGAGAGGAGGGGGCGGAAGAGGGGAGGAGGGGAGGAGAGAAGAAGGGAAGAAGGAAGGGGGTAGGGAAGGAGGCGGGGAGGGAGAGACGGAGGAAGAGAGGGTGGGAAGAAGGAAGGAGAGAGAGAGGGCGAAAAGGGGAGAGGGGGGCGAACCAGAGAGATGTAGGGAGAGAGGGGAGAGGAGAGGGACTGGGCAGGGGAGGGGAGAGCGAGCGAGGGGAGAGAGAAAGAGAACGCGAGGAGGTCGGGGAGAAGAGAGAGGAGAGCGAGAGAGAGCGGGGGGAGAGGGGGAGGGAGAGAGACGGGGGAGAGCGAGACAGAGCGAGGGGAGACAGGGGGAGAGGGGAGAGCGAGAGAGTGAGGGGAGAGGGGGAGTGAGCGAGGGGAGAGGGGAAGAGAGAGACAGAGAAAGGGGGGGAAGCAAGAGAGTGGGAGGAAAGCGAGAGAGAGCGAGGGGAGAGACGGGGGAGGGGCAGAGCGAGCGCGAGCGCGGCGAGGGGAGAGAGAGAGGCGCGCGCGCTGGTTGCACCAGCGAAACCCTGAGCTCCGCCAGCGCTCTTCCCCCTCCCGCTGCCAGCCCTGCGTCCACGTGGGGAAACTGTCCCTCCTATACCGGGAAGAAACGACTCACCGCCTTCCAGAGGCGCAGAAGCTGAGCGCGGGACGCCACGGCCTGGAATCGGCGAGTGACCGCAGCTCCGACCCCGCGGCGGGAGGCCGGCCCGAGCGTGGGAGCCCAGCCCAGGGCCCTTTCTCCGCACTGGCTGAGGACCTAGCCCGTCCTGGGCCCCTCCTCCCCGGGCGGAGAGAACGTCAGCGCCGGGGATCCTGATGCGGGGGCGCGGTGGCGCCGACCCAGAGCCCGCCCGGTGCCCGTGGCGGGGGGGGGGGGCAGAAGGGGAGGGGCGGGGCGCAAGGGGCAGAGAGGGCCCGGCGTCCCAGCTGGGATGGAGTTACCAGAAAGGGGTTCGAGGCAGCCTAACCCTCCGCGCTGAGTCCCGGAAGGCAGCCTCTGTGGCTCCGTGCATTTTGCATGAAGATAGGCTGCTCCAGGCGGCGTGAGGGGTCGGGGGAAGGTCCTCCTGTGGGTAAACTGATCAGAGAGCCGAGAATGGATTCTGGCTCCGACACACGCCACCCCTGCTTGCTTAGTGGCTCTGCACCCCACTTTTTATATAAAGTGGTTATTCAAAGTACCTAGCACATAGGTTTTTGGTGAAGATTGAATGGGAAGGGCAGGTGAAGTCCTTGGCACAGGCCCAGCACACCGACCGATGGACCCAAGAATGTCAATTATTTCTGCTGTTATTCCCTCCAACCCCAGCTGTCCTTTCACAGAAGCAAGGTGGTTGACACCAGAAGAGCCGGTGCGAAAGTTTGGCTTGTTTTAATAGAAAACCCACACTCGCTGAGAAAGTGGATTCTGAGTGGGAAAAGCTTTGGAGTCAGGAGCAGGAACCCCTGTGGTCTTGGGCTTCTGTTGCTTAGTACTGTTCCTTAGTACTTAGCTACATTGAATAACCACCCTGGGCTTCCGTTTCCTGATCAGTGAAATTGGCTACAAAGGTCCCAACCAGGTAGTACCATCCCTTCTGCCTTTATTGAGGGCTCGCTATGTTCTAGGCGCTGCTCTTAGAGCTGCCTCTGGATTATCTCAGTTAATCTCTAAGCTAGTTTAGGAAGTAGTTAGGATTATTTAAAATCTCCATTTTGCACTTGAAGAAACTGAGACTTAACAGAGAGGCTAAGTAAATTGTCCTAGACCACACAGTGAGTCACAGCAGAACTGGAGAGAACTGAGATTCAACTCAGGCAACCTGGTTCCAGAGTCTGTATGTGTATATTTTTTAATAGACAAGGTCTTACTCTATCTCCCAGGCTGAAGTGCAGTGGCGCAGTGTTGCCATAGCTCACTGTAACTTTGAATTCTTGGTCGCTGGGACCACAGGTGTGCACCACTATATTTGGCAAAGTTTTTAATTTTTATAGAGACAGGGAGGGACTCACTTTGTGGCCCAGGTTGGTCTTGAACTTCTGTCCCCAAGAGATCCTCCTGCTTTGGCCTACCAAAGCATTGGGATTATAGGCATGAGTCACTGAGCCTGGCCTCAGAGTCTGTATGTACTCTTAGTCAGTATACCGGCACCTGTCTGTAAAAGTGTTTTCTGAACTCTAAAATATTATATAAATGTTGGCTGTGATTACAGTGAGTGGTACAGCTGGTAGGTCGGTGGGTTCGTCTTTGCATACTAATGGAGGGTATATCTATCAGTGCCTAACCTACTGCCTAGTACTCAATAAGCTCTCAGTCACTCTGCCATCCCTTGCCCACATCCCAAGAAGGAGTGTATCCATGCAAAAGAATGGCAATTCCATCACGTACAGAGCAGGGGAAGAGGGCAGACTATAAAATACTGAGGAGACAGATCATGAAGCTGCAAGCAATTGCACCTGACATCAACAAAACCCAAGGAAGCAAAGATAGAAAGGCTTCGGATTGGAATGTCCCCTACTTTTCATAAAACACAAAGCACGGGAGAGTTTCCCTGATGTTCCACCAGCCCAACAGGCTGCTCTCTGGGGCTCCCACTGACTTCACAAAGGGTTCCACCCAGTAACCCAGAGAACAGGCAAGTGTCTTAGAGGTCTCATCAGTGTCAGGAGACTCGTGTTTGTGAGCAAAAGATTCACAGCCTTCAACTAGGAAAGGCAGAGCCATTTAAAATGTCTCATTGAGTAGAAATCTGGAAAACCACATGTTAAAGTAGAAAGTATTTTATCATTTGAGTCTTAATGTTTTCTACTCATTATTGCGCCCTTAGTCATTTTATAGAGTTAAGGTTCTCAGGGACTAGACTGTTGTCGTCTAACAGTTCTTGAAAGAACTCCAGACGACGTAATCAACTGCCCACTTGACATCTCCACTTGGGTATAGAACAGTGATCTCAAACTTATCATGTCTAACATTAAACTGCTGAGATTTGCCCCCAAACCAGCTTTTCCCACATTCTCCATAAATGGCAATGCTAGCCTTCCAGTCGCTCAAACCAAAAACTTTGATGTCATCCTTGACTCCTCTCTTTCTTTTGTTCCCTTTCTGATTCATCAGCAAACCTGGTTGGTCTAGCCTCAAAATGTATTTCTAAATTCTGACTACTTTTCACCATACCCATTGTCACCTCCCTTTTCTAATTTGCTGTTATCCCGTGACAGGCTTATTGAATAGCCCCTTCCTTCTCACAGTCCCCGCACTTGATTTCTGAAGCCTGTTGCAAACCCAGTAGCCAGAGTGATCTTGTTGAAAAGGCAGACCACACCACTCCTCTGCTCATTAAAATCGTCAGTGTGGCAGGGCATGGTAGCTCACATGTGTAATCCCAGTACTTTGGGAGGCCACGGCAGGAGAATTGCTTGAGCCCAAGAGTTCGAGACAGTTTGGGCAACATAGTGAGACCTTGTCTCTACGAAAAACAAAACAAAACAACAACAAAAATTAGCTGGGTGTGATGGCACATGCATGTAGTCCCAGCTACTCAGGAGGCCGAGGTGGGAGAATCGCTTGAGCCCAGCAGGTTGAGGCTGTAATGGGCCGAGATCACACCATTGCACTCCAGTCTGGGCAACAAAGTGAGACCCTGTCTCAGAAAAAAACAAAAAACAAAAACAAACCTCTTCAATAGGCTGTCTCATTTAAAGTAAAACCAAAGTCCTCCTTTGACCTGAAGGACCCCATGTGAATAGGACACCCTACCTCTTGTAGCTCTTACCACCCTTGAGTTTGCTATCTTTTCGTGAATACACAGGCATTTTCCTATCTTAGGGCTTTGCACTACAGTGCAGTTTGCCTGAATGCTCTTCCCCTGTATCTGTATGGCTGGTTTCCTAAATTCTTTCAGGTGTCTTTATTCAAAAGTCACCTTGTTGGCCGGGTGCCATGGCTAACCCCTGTAATCCCAGCACTTTGGGAGGCCGAGGTAGGTGGATCACCTGAGGTCAGGAGTTCGAGACCAGCCTGGCCAACAAGGTGAAACCCCGTCTCTACTAAAAATACAAAAATTAGCTGGGCATGGTTGCACACGCCTGTAGTCTCAGCTACTTGGGAGGTTGAGGAAGGAAAATCACTTGAACTGGGAGGTGGAGGCTGCAGTGAGCTGAGATCGTGCCGCTGCACTCCAGCCTGGGCCACAGAGTGAGACTCCATCTCAAAAAAAAAAAAAAAAAAAAAAAAAAAAGTCACCAGTTACCTTGTCAATGAGTTTTTCTCTGGCCACTCCAAAAAGTAGCCCCTCCTAATGTTTCACATCCCCCCTTCCCTTTCTTTTCTTCTTTGCATTTACCCCTCTCTAATCTGATATTATGTGTTTAATTGCTTACTTTGTTTCCCCTATTAGAACATGAGCTTTATGAAGGGAAGAGATGAAGGGATTTTTGCAGGAAGGGATTTTTGTTTGCTTTGTTCACTATTTTATCTCTAGTGCCTTGAATGGTGTCTGACACGTGGTAGACACATGTATAAATATTTGCTGAATAAACGAATGAGTAGAATAAAAGACGAAGGACCCCAAATTAGCGCGGACCTTTTAGCAAGTCACTTATCCTCTCTACACTTCAGTTTCTTTGAATGTGAAATTGAGTTTTGCATTAAGACAGCTCCCAGTTTCCCTCCAGCTATGTGCAGACATCTGTGAGTTAACTTGAAAAGCTGGGACCTTGAAAAGGGTCTGAAGATTTGGGTTCAAGCCCCAGTAACATCACTTGCCTGAGTCTTAGTTTCCACACAAACAAATTGAAAGGGCTCCACCCAGCGACCGCGAAGGGTAGTCTAGCTCTTAAACTAGAAAAAGCGTAATTAAAAAAGGAAGGCGCCATACCTCTCAATACCACACGGCGGCGCAATGGTCCACCTTTGTCTCTAAGAGGGCAATGCTGTGCCAAGTCCTGTACGAAACAGCCCCCACTACCGTGCAATGTATTATTCAGACAACTGTGACGGTTGCTCATTCCTCAGATCTTATTGGTTTGTTCAAATAACAAAAATATTTAAATTGTTACTGTTTTAGATAAGAAGGCACAAATTTGAGCTCAGTCTTGCCAACGTGATTTAAAGACCAAGGTTTGCCGGGCGCAGTGGCTCACGCCTGTAATCCCAGCACTTTGGGAGGCCAAGGCGGGCAGATCACCTGAGGTCAAGAGTTCGAGACCAGCCTGGCCAACATGGTGAAACCCCATCTCTACTAAAAATAGAAAAATTAGCCGGGTGTGGTGGAGGGCGCCTGTAATCCCAGCTACTTGGGAGGCTGAGGCAGGAGAATCGCTCAAACCTGGGAGGCGGAGGTTGCAGTGAGCCGAGATGGTGCCATTGCACTCCAGCCTGGATGACAGTGTGAGCCTCCGTCTCAATACATACATACCTACATACATACATACCAAAACATTTGAAAAGCTAAAGAAGTCTAAATCCGTGTCAGGTGAGGGGTGCCACAGCCATGCTAACTTAGTCCACATATCTGTCTGCACATAACCAAGAATTTCTCTCCATGAGGTAGGAGGGGTAGGGAATAAAGAAACTGTTTGGATTCCAAGACCTTTTGTTTGCTTGGAAGAAGCTGTTAAAGCCTCTAGCAAATAGACGACTGTGAACCTAAGTAAGCCCTTAACAGGAGTCATTGTCATTGTTACTTATTAATAGTGTCATCCTCAGCTTCTGTTTTCCTTCCTCCACCATCTCTCCAACTAACAATAAAGGTTTTAGTTTGAATTTTGTATTTAAAAAGATAAAAATGATTTCGTAGTTCTTTATTACAATTACACAAATATCACATGGTTATTTTTGTTGTAGGAAAAATAAAGAAGTAAAATGAAGTTTGGAAACGTGTACAGTAATGATGTGGAAATCATAGTTGGGCCATCTGTCCCTGCCCCAATCTCTTGTTGAATTGTAATTCCCAATGCGGGAGGTGGGGCCTGGTGGGAGGCAATTGGATCATGGGGGCGGATTTTTCATGAATGGTTTAGCACCATCCCCTTGGTGCTGTCTTCAGGATAGTGAGTTCTCATGAGATCTGATTGTTTAAAAGTGTGTGGCACCTCCCCTGTCAACTCTCTCTTGTTCCTGCTTTCGCCATGTGACGTGCCTGCTCCTCATTGCCTTCTGCCAGGACTGGAAGCTTCCCAAGGCCTCCCTAAAATCAGATGCTGCTATGCTTCCTGTAAAACCTGTAGAATCGTGAGCCAATTAAACCTCTTTCCTTTATAAATTACCTTTTCTCAGGTATTTCTTTTTTTTTTTTTTCTTTTTGAGACAGAATCTTGGTCTGTTACCCAGGCTATTTCAGCTCACTGCAACCTCTGCCTCCCGGGTTCAAACGATTCTCCTGCCTCAGCTTCCCCAGTAGCTGGGACTACAGGCATGCACCACCTCACCTGACTAATTTTTGTATTTTTAGTAAAGATGGGGTTTCACCATGTTGGCCAGGCTGGTCTCGAACTCCTGAACTCATGTGATCCACCCGCCTTGGCCTCCCAAAGTGCCGGGATTATAGGCATGAGCCACCTATTATCTGGCCAGGTATTTCTTCATAGCAATGCAAGAACAGCCTGACACAGAAGGCACTAAAAATGACCCATGCTCCACCACTTAGCTCAGAAATAGCTGTTAAGATTTTTATATTATCCACCCAACACATTTGTAATTATATTTTATAAGGATTTTTTTACTACTCTTTCATTTATCATTATACTGTACACATTTCCACATCACTAAAATTTTTCATAATTATCAACAATAGCATACTGTTTTTTTAATAACCTGTTTAAAATTGACAAAAAGTGTATATATTTATAGCATACAACATGACGTTTTGACATATGTATAAACTGTGGCGTGGTGAAATCAAGCTAATTACCAGATGCTTTGCCTCACATACTTATCGTTTTTGTGGTGAGAACACTTAAAATCTACTGTCTTAGCAATTTCACAGTATAAAATATATTGTTATTAACTATATTCACCACGGTGTATAATAGATCTCTTGAACTTATTCCTTTTTTCTAACTGGTAACCATCATTTCCTCTCTTTTTCTATGGGTTCAACTTTTTTTTTTTTTTTTTGAGATGGAGTCTTGCTCTGTCGCCCAGGCTGGAGTGCAGTGGCGCAGTCTCGGCTCACTGCAAGCTCCGCCTCCTGGGTTCACGCCATTCTCCTGCCTCAGCCTCCCGAGCAACTGGGACTACAGGCACCTGCCACCACGCGCAGCTAATTTTTTTGTATTTTTAGTAGAGATGGGGTTTCACCGTGTTAGCCAGGATGGTCTCAATCTCCTGACCTCGTGATCCGCCCGCCCCGGCCTCCCAAAGTGCTAGGATTACAGGCGTGAGCCACTGCGCCTGGCAGAGTTCAACTTTTTTAGATTCCACAAGATCTATTCTATAAGAGAGTGAGAGTTCATGTGATATTTGTCCTTCTCTGTCTAACATACTATTCTAATTGAAAATCAGAATATTTTAATGGTAGAAAATACTAAATAGTACAGGACAAAGAAAAAAAATCACTCCTAATCTCATAATCTAGACTGGTGATAATTGCTGTTCACCTTTTGATATATTTCTTTCAATAATATTAATGCATATATATTTTTTCATAAGATTAGGAATATATTACATATATAGTTCTCTTAATTTTTCAAATTTATTTAAAAATTATTTGAAAATTACAACAGATTTCTTTTTTTTTCTACTTAACAAGATTATTTTCCCAGTCATTCCATGTTCTTCAAAAACATCAATGATAGGAATAATTTTCTCTTTCCTGAAATCTCTCTTCTTGTGATTAGAGCTGTTTGAGGTCCTGGACGGAAAGGCTTGGATGAAGTCCTTGCAGACTCAGCATGGTTGTAAGCAGTATAATTTCAGAGGGATGTCCCATGGGCTCACTCTGCAACCAGGCTGGATGAAGCAGAAATGATTTGACCTTCATGCCTTAATTAAAGGCTCTGATCACTGTTAAAATGCAACTTGCTCTCCAGAGATGCAACATTCTAAACAGCCCCCCATAGTTTATTGCTTTTCTGAACTGAGGTTTTCCTAGGAGATAGAAGAAAAGAGGAAAGATTTCTTACCTTTTTAGCGGTTCAAGCTGCATTAACTCATAATTCCTCAGAGAAGAATTAAATACTATCAATTGTAATAACATTTACAATTTATTAAGCACTTATTATTATGTATTAAGCACTGCCAGGAGGACCTTTTACTTCATCTAACCCTCACAGCAACCCCATTTTACACAATCTCATGTTACCAACAATGAAACAGAGGCTCCGAGAGGTGAAAGGCCTCCCACACTCGTGACAAGCTGATCAAGAATTCAAACCCAGGTCTGACTCCAAAGGTCTGTTCCATCAGCCCTGCCACACATCTGCCCAAACCATTTGCTTAAAATCATGTTTAATGCAAATAGAGTTTATGAATCAGAAACTAGGGCTTCTTTCCTGAAATGGTATAACATGAGAGGTGAAAGTGGTGGGCTGGCTTTTTTAGAAAAGGTCAAAGGGGCCAGGCACGGTGGCTCAAACCTGTAATCCCAGCATTTGAAGAGATGGAGGCAGGAGGATCCCTTGAGGCGAGGCCAAGAGTTTGAAGCCAGCCTGGGCAACACAGTGAGTCCTTATCTCTACCAAAAATTAACAAAATTAGCCAGGCGTGGTGGCATGAACCCGCAGACCCAGCTACTCAGGATGCTGAGGCAGGAGGACCCACTGAGTCCAGGAGTCTGAGGCTGCCATGTGATCAGCCAGCTATGATCGTGCCACTGCTCTCCAGCCCGGGTGACACAGTGAGACCTTGTTTCTCAAAAAAAACAAAAACAAAAAAAAAAAAACAAAAAAAACAAAGGTAAAAGTCTGCTTGAGGGATTTTTTTTTTTTTTTTTTTTTTTTTGGCATCAAAGTACTAATTTTAAATATTTCCCAAAAGAATCAAGGAAAGGGTGACATTCATTAACTAAGTCACAGTTTAGGCTCAAATAATAACAGTAACTACATGCTAGATTATGTGTTAAGCACATAACATATATAAGATAGGTACAATTATTCTTAATTTCCAGGTGAGGGATCTGGGGCACAGCAGGGTTAACTTGCCTAATGGTGTGCAGTAAGCATAGATTCAAATTCAGTCAGAAGCCAAGACCCCAAATTCTTCATTAGTCTGTGAAACCTGCCCTCCTTTCCTGCCTTCTTTCTTCCCTTCCCTCCTTTGCTTCCTTCCTTTTCTCCCCTCCCTGCTTCCTTCCTGTTTATCTCTTTTTTGTCCTTTCTTTCGTTCCCCTCCTGTCTTCCCTCCTTCCTTCACGCCTTCCTCTCCTCTTCTCTCCTATCTGTTCTTTTTTTTTTTGAGACAGGGTCTCGCTTTGTCACCCAGGCTGGAGTGCAGTGGAGCAATCTCGGCTCACCACAGCCTCAACATCTCTGCTCAAGCGATCCTCCCATCTCAGCCTCCCAAAAGCTAGGACCACAGGCACCACCATGCCTGGCTAATTTTTCTATTTTGTAGAGATGGGGTTTCACCATGTTGCCCAGGCTGATCTTGAACTCCTCAGCTCAAGTGCTCCACCCACCTCGGCCTCCCAGAGGCCTCTGTTCCTTTTTCCTTCCTTCCTTCTGTC
Source organism: Macaca thibetana thibetana (assembly GCF_024542745.1). NCBI lineage: Eukaryota > Metazoa > Chordata > Mammalia > Primates > Cercopithecidae > Macaca > Macaca thibetana. The sequence continues at coordinate 36,875,073 of NC_065584.1, forward strand.
TCTTTCCTTTAGGGAAAACCCTGGGTTCAATTTCCAATCAAGAGGCCTGGGTGTAATTAAAGAGTGTTTCTGGGGGGTAATAGGCAGGTGAAAGAAGGAAAAAAAATATGTTGACTATTTGTTGGGTGTGAGCAGAATGCTAAGAGCTTCTGCATGTCCTGTCTCATTTAATCCTATAAACATCCATTATAACCAGAGATTATTATTACACCTACTTAAAAATGAGAAAACTGAGGTTCAAACAGGTGTCTTGCCCAAAGTCACAGCGTTTTTAGAGGACAAAGCCAGGAGAAACTATGATCTATTGACTTAAGTCTAATGTCAACTTGCATCACTGATGGCTATTTTCTCCCTTCCTTATGCTATGCTTTTCAGCATGGTAGAGAAAATGTTTCTTTTTTGGGGTGACATCTGCCAACCCCCTCCTCAAAAACTTCCTCGTGGTAAAATCTTGGTAATTCCACCTCATTTTCAAAGTCTTTTACAATCTGCCCTTCTTTTATTTCAGCAATTTTATTTCCCCACCACTCCCTTTTCACATTCTCTCCTCTTCTCTGGCTGAAATTTCTATTATTGCTACCCACTACATTAATTTCTATTTCCACATCTTTTATTCTGTAGTAATCAAATTGTATATATCTTTCAATGTCCAACTTAAGCATCTCCTTATCCATTCTAGTCCTCAGAGAAGGCAATATTTGATCACCCCACAGTCCTACTGAAAACCTTTCAGTGATAATCTTTTACACGCTGAACAAAACCAAGGCTTCTTCGCCTCGGATTCAAGTCAGCCATCCAGTTGCAAATAAGTACTGAGACTCAATTATGTGCTAAGTACTCTCTAGGTGCTGGGAGAGCTGTGGAGAACCAGACAGACTGGTTCCTGCCCTTATGGTGAATGCACTAGACATTAAATAATTACAAATAATCAATTACATAATTACTAGTGTGAATCAAGTAATTACAGGGCCCTTTACAATCTGGTCTCAACCTATCTTTTCAGAGTTCTTTCTCATCCTTCTATTCCATCCAAACGGTCCCCCACTCCATACTTTCCTACCTCTGTTGCTGTGCCTATTCCCACCCTTCTTTCCTGAACACACTTTTCCCTGCTCCACCCCAGTCCCTTCCAGGACCAGTTCTGCTTCTGCTTCTTCCATGCAACCCTGCCAGACAAGTTTAGTCTGAAAGATCTACCCTCATTTGAATCCCTAGCACTTATCCATTCAACAAATACTAACTGAATGACTTGTTGAAATGTTTGATGAATTACTCTTTATGAGATTCTAAATATACGCTATGGTATTAAAGGTTTAAGTTGTGCAGGGAATTAGAGTTTTCCTATTGAGAAGGATCAATGATTTTTCTCCTCTCTTCCCCTCTTCCCAGGGAGTGGGAAGGAATCCATGAAACTAAATAATAGAACATACAAAATTATGGAGAAGTAAAATGACAACAAAGTTACCCAATTACGCATAATCCGACTACTTAGAGACCCACCACTGACATTTTTCTCTTTTTAGTACTTTTTTTCCCTGTTTCTGTTTTGCTGTGTGTCTACAGTTTGTAAAACTCTTTTTCCCTCCAGTTAAAAAAAAAAAAAATTTTTTTTTTTTTGAGACAGGGTCTTGCTTTGTCACCTAGATTGGAGTGCGGTATAGCAAACACTACAGCCTTGACCTCCTAGGCTCAAGCAATCTTCTTGCCTCAGCCTCTCAAATAGCTGGGACTACAGGTTCGCACCACCATGCCTGGCAAATTTTAAAATTTTTTGTAGAGATAGGGGTCTCACCATGTGGCTCAGGCTGGTCTCCTTCCTGGGCTCAAGTGATCCTCCTGCCTCAGCCTCCCAAACTGCTGAGATTTCAGGTGCAAGCCACCATACCCAGCCCCAAGTTAAAATTTTATCAAGACAATTATTTTATGGCCTTTAAAAAAGCACAAAATACCTCCGCCCCCACTCCCTTGCTCTCTTCCACTTGAGGGTGGAATGGTTTTGTCTAAAACAAAACTTAGAGAATTTACTCAGACTCATCCATATCTTTTCCAGTTCGTGGATTCTATGTATAAGAACCTGAGCATTGTTTTAGGGTCTTTACTTAAACAGAAATTCTTTCTCAAGACCTACTCTGGATGCTTTTTAGAACAAGCCTCATGTCTCTTCTTCAAGACCTTAAATGTGTGCTATATACAGTGTAGTCATATTGATGCGCAAACCACAGAATGTCCAAACTATGAGGACATATGATATCTTCCAGTTCACTCCCCTCACTTTAAGAGTACAGTGTTAGGACACCTGCCCAAAGTCATGTAGCTGCCTAGTTATCTTTCCAAATTGTCCCACTGTCTTTAGTTTGTGTAATAATAAACCCAAACTAAAATGCAACAAAAGCACTCACCCTTGCTAAATAAATAATGTCTATTCCTACCACTGAAGGGGAAAAGGTAACAAAGCTTGGTAGAGATTGGGCTAGATCTGCACTGGCTTATTTAGAAATTTCAGAGGACTAGGTGAGGTGGTCAAGGCCTGTAATCCTAGCACTTCAGGAGGCCGAGGCAGGTGGATGACTTGAGCCCAGAGTTCGAGAAGAGCCTGGGTGACACAGTGACATCTCTCTACAAAAAAATAAACAAAATTAGCCAAGCGTGGTGGCACATGCCTGTACTCCCAGCTACTCGGGAGGGTGAGGTGGGTGGATTGCTTGATCCTGGGATATTGAGGCTGCAATGAGCCAAGATTGCGCCACTGCACTCCAGCCTGGGCAACAAACTGAGACCCTGTCTAAAAAAAAGAAAGAAAGAAAGATCAGAGAACCTTTCTTACTGGAAGTCAACGTTGCCATGATAGGATTAAAGCAAGAAGAAACATTATGGGCCTCCTATCTCGTTCTTAATGTTCAAAATGCAGGGTATAGCAAAAGCATATAGGAAGAGGTCGTCCTGACTCATGAACTCAACATCACTTTCTACGTTTATTCTGCTTTGGTTCTTCTTAATCTGACCTCTGTAGACTTCACCACGATCCAAGGTGTAATTCCAACAGGCAAAAGAAGCCTAAGGATTGTCGAACAGTTGGGTCCCTTCAGACAGACAAAGCCCAATTCATGGCAGCGTTCCCAGCCCCAGGTTGAAGCCCAGTAAGGTGGTCTCTTGCCTTTCTGAATTCTGAAAAAAGAGTGGTATTGGAATCTCTTCTTACCAGAACCCAGGAGAGGGAGAGCTGTGGTGCAGTCTTCCTAAAGGGGAGAACCGTAGTTTTCAGAGTTCTTCTAATGAACATCTCAATGGGCCTAAAGGGCTTCAATAGCAGATGAAAGGTTTCGGGGTGAGAATGGGCGTGGGCGAAGCTGATCCCTTTAGGTTGGACTAAGGCAGAGCCAGATCCAAAAGGGAGAATCCAACTGTAAAATGATCTGGGGAAGAAAGAGCTCTTTTGGGGGTGCAGCCGGATGAAGAACACCAGTGCTGCTCAGTGCAGCCCCTACCCATCCATGGCAAACAAAGGCAGCGGCCTCCTTTCCAGCCTTTTAGTTTGAACGAAGGCTCAGTATTACCTTTTAGGATCCACCCTTCCCTCCTAACGCACCCAATGAGGCCAGCGCCTCTTCCTGCCGGGAGGAGCTGAACTCTCCCAGGAAACGGACAAGTGCCGCGGGCCAATGGTGGGAGCTGCGGCGGGCCAGTGGGCGGGAGGAGTGGGTCCACCTGGGTTTGAGAACCAGAGAGCCCACAAAGGGGGAGGGCACGATGCGACGGCGGCGCAGTGGGTAAGAGGAACCTGCGAGGCTGCCAGCTAGGCTACCCCAACTACGGCGGAGGAACCGGGGACTGGGCGGCCACAGCCAATGGGAAGGCGGCGGGCGCGGGGCGGGGCGGGCGTGGGGCGGGGCCCCCTTGGGTCCGCAGGGCTGGGGCGGGGCCAGGCCTGCGTCAGGTGGTCCCGGCGAGCTGGCGGTGCGGGGGGCGGGGCACGGCGCGGCGCGGCGCGGAGAGGAGAGCTGCGGCCGGCGGGCGGCGGCGGCGGCACCGGCTGCGCGAGCAGGTACCGGCGGCGGAGGTGACGAGGCCGCCCCCGGGGGGCGAGCGGGCAGGCGGGGACTTGGCCCGCTGCGCCCCTAGGCTGCGCGGAGCGCTCGCGCTCGGCGCTCTTCTAGTACCGCGGCAACAGCGCCGGCGAGCCAGCTCTCCCAGCCCCGCCAGCCCGGGCCCTACCTGCGGCCGCCGTCGTGGGGGGGGTTCCTCCCAGCTCTGCGGAGGCGCATGAACAATAGGCGGCGGCGGCTCCTGCGGGCAGCGGCGGCCCCGCACCCTATGGATCGGCCGCTCCATGGAGCCCTCCAGAGCGCTTCTCGGCTGCCTAGCGAGCGCCGCCGCTGCCGCCCCGCCGGGGGAGGATGGAGCCGGGGCCGGGGCCGAGGAGGAGGAGGAGGAGGAGGAGGAGGCGGCGGCGGGCCCCGGGGAGCTGGGCTGCGACGCGCCGCTGCCCTACTGGACGGCCGTGTTCGAGTACGAGGCGGCGGGCGAGGACGAGCTGACTCTGCGGCTGGGCGACGTGGTGGAGGTGCTGTCCAAGGACTCGCAGGTGTCCGGCGACGAGGGCTGGTGGACTGGGCAGCTGAACCAGCGGGTGGGCATCTTCCCCAGCAACTACGTGACCCCGCGCAGCGCCTTCTCCAGCCGCTGCCAGCCCGGCGGCGAGGACCCCAGCTGCTACCCGCCCATTCAGTGTAAGGCGAAGGCGGGGCCCGGGAGCCGGGCGGGGAAGGGGAATGATAGAGGCCTGGGGGGCGGTCGGGGAACGGGGGAGCCCTGCGCAAGGGCCAGGATGAAGGCGGGGGGATGGGGAGGAAGATTGACCTGGGTGTGGGTGGCGCGCGCTTGGGCTGCCCGGGCTTCGCTTGGTGCGCTGGATAAGCTCGAGACGCCGCAGGCCCTGCCCGCACTTCAGGCGCTTGAGCTTCTTCACCTTCATTTGGCCACCTCAGCAGTGGCTCCCAAATTCCTTATCCTGAAGTCCCAGCCTGAGAATTTGCCCGTTTCCCACTCCCTTCCTCTCTTACCGCGCCCACCCCCCCGCCCGCATTCCCAATCTGGAAGTATTTAGGGCAAGCTGGTGGTTAGTGTCCAAACCTTAGTCCCCAAATCAGGGACCTTGCCACCACCTCTTCTAACGCCTGTCCCCACCTCTTAAAAGCATTTGCTTTCAAAGAGATGGGGGTGTCTCCTTAGGGCTGGGCTGGCTCACAAGTCCCGGAAGCATGTGTGAACTCAAGCATGTGCCTGTAAAATGTCGGGTTGATTTCTTGGATCCTAATCCTTATATCTCAGAAGTTGTACCTTTAGGAGTCTCACTGATTAACGTGCTAAGAGGGATGTGTGTGTTGGGAGTGGGAGTGGGACAAGTGATGATTAGAGAGGAAAAAGTATGTCGTTGCCCCATGGGAGATCAGGATTGCAAGGTACAGTGGCTGAATCCCAGCCCTTTGACAGTGAGGCTGTTTGGGAAATACATTTTCTTCTTTCTTCTCACCCTAGATCCTTGCCTATATTTGGAACTGGTCAAATCTCACGGGGACCATGCTCAGGGGTCCCTCCCAGGGCCTTTCTCCCAGTGTCCTGGTTTCCGTCAATTTTCCAGGAGCCCCATATTTCATACCCTATAATGAAATCTTCTTTGTTTTTTCAAGGGAGTTAAATTGCCATCAGAATCCCTTAATCATATTAGTTTGTTTCAGAAAAAACACTTAAATATCTCTTTAGTGCAGTTTACACTATTTTGTATTTGAGAGTTTCCATAATCTCTTATTTGTTAAAAAGGTATTGTTAATATGTATTAATTACTGTTTATTCCTTATTTTGTATACTTTCATCTTAGTTGATTTTTTAAAACGTCATTAGCAAGGACCAACTTTAAATATTTAGTTTTAAAATTTCCTTTGTGACAGTTACGTTTCTGGCTCTGTAACTTATTTTTTACCCCCACATTGTGTTACTTTAATCTTGAGGGTTTTTTTTTTTTTTTTTTTTTTTTTTTTTGAGATAGAGTGTCTCTGTCTCCCAGGCTGGAGTGCAGTGGCGCAATCTCAGCTCACTGCAACCTCTGCCTCCCGGGTTCAAGCAATTCTCCTGCCTCAGTCTCCTGAGTAGCTGGGATTACAGGTGCCCGCACCATGCCTGGCTAATTTTTGCGTTTTTAGTAGAGATGAGGTTCACCATATTGGCCAAACTGGTCTCGAACTGCTCGAACTGCTGATCTCAAGTGATCCGCATGCCTCGGCCTCCCAAAGTGTTAGATTACAGGCGTGAGCCACCGTGTCTGGTCTATCTTGAGATGTTTTTTAAAAACTAGCACGTAATATCAAAGTCATAGCCTCTTCACTTGTTTTTCTGCTCTTCCTTTTCTGTTGGTGTTTTGACTATCAAATTGATGTTCAAATCTTTAGGTTCCCCCTCTCCCTCTCATTCAGTTTAAAACTTCATTTTTCTTCATTTTAATCTTTAAAATGCTTGGAGGTAGCAAATTACTTTAAATTGTTTCCAGATACTACATCTTTTTGGGACTAGTTTGGTAGGCTTAAGGCTAAGCATCCTGGCATAGTGTTTTGAAAGTGTTGAAAATGAACTTGGGCATATATTGGAAGAAATATGAATAGCCTGGCATGTTAGAAAACATAGTGTCATTTTAAACATAAGTCAGATTTTGATTCTGTGGGTGAAGTTTTGTGATTTTGTTTTCAGGGACAGGTAATGTCAGAGTAGAAGAGCTAGATGAGGTTCATGATCAGAAACTCAGTTTCTTTAATATCTTGTGCTCTGGCTGCTGGAGCAGTCAAGAGTCAGTATGACTTAGGCTGAAAAACTGTCCACAGAGCCAGGCATGACAGCAATGTGCTACTTCTTCATTAGGTGACCAGGACTTATCTTCATTATCATACAATTTACTGTGGATAGAGTAGATTCCTAAATCTGGAACCCAGATGTTGAGACAGTAGGAAGTAATTTGTTCTAATGGAAAGAATTGACTGGAAGAATATGGCATTTGTAAGACCTGGCACATTCTTTTATTTGGCCTCACTGGAAGTTCTGATCTTGACTGGAATTAATTTTTGATAATTCAGAAAATTTAGTTTCAGTCAAAAACTAATCATTGAGTACCTAGTGAATGATAGATACTGTACATTGTGTTAAGTACCAGGACATAAAGAAGTGATAAGATCAGAAAGTGCTTTTAAGTTACATGAGGGAGATTAACGATGTAAATATAAAACTTCAGTGCAGTGTCTTGGTAAAGATGCAGTGCCTTGGTTCATCAGAGGGTGAACATGGGCTGTTACTGACAGGTGCATCTCTCATCTGTGTGCTCTACCAGATCAGTTCGTGTCACTTGGAAAGTGAAGACAATTGACAAACCTTGTCTCCAAAGACTTGGAATGAAATTGAGCCACTGACACCTCATCACCAGAGTTACCCTTTTGAACTTCCCCTCTAAGGATGTGTTGTGACGTTGCGTTCTGGACCATGAATAGAAGATGTTAAGTCAAGCAATAGTGTTTAGTTTTAGTTTCATATTATTGTTTCTTAAGTGAAAATTTAGCTTCAAACTTTATTTAAAAGCTTTTTTTGTTTTTTTAATTTTTAGAGTCAGGGTTTCACTCTCTCGCCTAGGCTGAAGTGCAGTGGCGAAATCATAGCTCACTGCAACCTTGAACTCCTGGGCTCGAGGGATCCTCCCACCCCAGCCTCCTAAAGAAGCTGGGACCAGAGGCGCATGCCACCATACCCAGCCAATTATTTTTATTTACGTTTTAATAGAGATGAGCTTTTGCTTTGTTGCCCAGGCTAGTTTCGAACTCTTGACTTCAATCATTCCTCCCACCTCAGCCTTCCAAAGTGTTAGGATTACAGGTGTAAGCCACTGTATCTGGCCTCAAACTTTATTCAAAACAGAAGGGGAAAATTACTAAATATCATGACAAAGAAAACACATAAAAATGTTAGTATAAGTCATTTTACATTCTTATAGTGCTTTAATCCTCTCCATTGTAGGTACTTGTTAGCGTTTAGCTGCCTATGGATGACAAATATAAATAACCCAGGACCTCACCCATCTTCTTTATTTTAGTGAAAGATGAAAAGTGTACAGTTCCAAACTCACTATCTTGGGAGGTGCAGTCCTCCCAAGAGAAATATGAAAGTTTCTCTTACAAGAGAGTTGTTTCAGTTTTCAAACAGGGCATACATTAAGGTTATTAGTTTATACTTTTTATTATCTACATCCACTAGAAATAGAAGGACATACTTTCAGATGTACCTAAGATTTTTAAGTGAGTGAAGTATATACCATTCACTTACTCAAAACCCACCAAAATATGCCTAAACATTCAGTTTCCAAGCATATGATTGAGAGGGAATAACATCTTGACTTTAAAAATGGAAGAACTAAGGATTTATTCCTGATATTCTTGGAAATATCCTTCTACAGAAACTGAAAAATGTACTGAATGCAGCTTGACCTGATTCTTACTTAAAACCAGGTCTTGACTGGAGCAGGGAAGGGAAGGAGAGCCCCACATACTCTGCTGCACCTGGAGGTGTAGTTCCTTCGTTCCTATCCAACGGGACTGAGCAGGGAAGGAAAAAGATGGTCCTTCCTCCCCTCGTTCTTCCTGGGTTCTGTCTTTTATCAGTTTGAAAGCTGTGTTCTGTACTTTTCTTGGAGTCAGGTCATAATATTTTTTTAACTAAATAACAAGAACCTGGGATTTTTATGTTCTACCCAAAGAGAGGTTATTGCTTTCCCTTCCCTGCAGAGGTTTTTAGAGGAGCTGTCCTTTCAGCACCCTAGTACTGAATCATATCTTTTAAACCTCCTTGCATTTATTTTTTCAATCCCTCCTGCGTTTAAATAAATATTTAACACCTACTGTGTGTTTACAACTGTGCTTAAGACTGGAGGAAAAAAGGGAGGGTACAAGAGAAAGTACAATAGTTAAAATTCCTTAAGGAGAATTCAGATACTCAGTTGAGGAAATAAGAAAACAGATACAAATTTGTTAAATAATCGCACATCTTTTCATATGTGTAAAAGCTGCTAGAAAAACATGAATGTTCCTTCACTTCATGACCAGGAAGACTAACATGTATTTCTTCAAGAGGGTTTCTAATCTTTCTTTATAACATAGGCATATTTTCCTCATTCATAGAGATGACATCAGGCACAAATTAGTAATCAGTCAAGATTCATTTTGGGGCTCAGAAATGCTCAAGCTATTTTAAGCAAGAAAGAGATTTAGCACAGGAAATTCGGTGCTTGCAGAATTGTTGGAAGGGCTGAGAGAAGAGGCTCTCAGCTGGACCTGTGTGAACAACTCCCAGAACATAGCAGAACTGGCCCACCAGGTCAGCTGCTACCTCTCTAATTGGGAACATACAGAATCAGGAGCTGCCATTGAAGCTGTTGGCTTCAAAAACACCCTGTTGTGTCTGCAGCCCAGAGATTTGGCAACAACTTGGCTACGAAACATTCCTCTCCACATCTACAGACTTAGTGATTGGACACCAACATGCTGTTGCAAAAAATCCCCGCAGCAAGATGGTCTTCATCTCACTTCTGTCTTTCAAATCTTGTGCATCTAATTGGCAGAACTTAATTTGCATTCAGAACTTTAGCTGTAAAGGAGTCTGGGAAATGTAGTTTTTAGCTTCCTAGCCTCTGTAGTATTGAAATTTATGCTAGAAGGATTTTGGAATGGATACCGATTGCTAGTCTACAATATTCTTCCATGACATTCATTCTTCAGGAAGACTGCTGGATAAGGTGATAACCTCTTTAAACAGTTGGAATTTTGGGGTCAGGATGGGCCATACTTTTTGTATATCTAAAGACTATCCACCTAACTTATCCACCTAAGAGTTTCCTTTGTGCACACTGCCAGTTGCATTACAAAATACAAATGAATATTAGCTCCAGATGGGATAGAGGTGCTATAATTAAGCAAGAACAGATTTTTTAGCACCACCAGCATCTGAGTGGAGAATGGAGGCGTTACAGGGCTGGCTGAGTAAGGAAGGGAGTAGTCAGCAGTGGCAGTTCCTCTTTTGGTCTTGCCAAAAGTTCAGAAATGTATCTTTGTTTTCTTAGGTTTTTTTTAGTAAAGGGTGACTATTTTCTGTATTTGTTTCAGAAGGTCCAGTTCCAGTTTAGTTTTTTTTTTTTTTTAGATCTGAATTTGGTTTATTTCCTATTGAGATAGTGTGTTAGTCCATTCTTGCATTGCTTTGAAGGAATACCTGAGGCTGGGTAATTTATACAGAAAAAAAGTTTTATTGGCTCACGGTTCTGCAACCTGTATGGGAAGCATGGCACCAGCATCTGCTTGGCTCTGGTGAGGCCTCAGGGAGCTTTTTTTCATGGTGGAAGGTGAAGTGGGAGCAGGCATGTCACATGGTGGGAGCCAGGAGCAAGAGAGAAAAACCGGGGAGGTGCCACACTCTTTTAAACAACCAGATCTTGTGTGAATTCGAGCAAAAACTCACTCATTACTATGCCAAGCCATTCATGGGGGATCAGCCCTCATGACCCAAATATTCCCACCAGGCCCCACCACCAGCACTGGGGATTCCATTTCAACATGAAAATCAGAGGGGGCAAATATCCAAACCATATCAAGTAGATTTTTTTTTTCCATTTTATTTCAAGGATCTGTTGGTCACCTACAAAATGTTTGGCATGGTAAGTGCAGTGGTGAATAGAGCAGGCAGAATCCCTGCCCTCGTGGGTCTCATAATCTGGCCTGGACAATGGGCATTGAACAAGTAATTAAGTAATTATAACTTTGATGCCTCTTGTGGAATGGAAACTGCCATGGAAGTTTGATAGGGGCCTGACTTCATTTGGTCTTGGGGATGGAGAAATTCCACTATGAAACTGATATTTAAGACCTGAGGTATGAGTATGAATCAGCCAGGTAAAGACAAAAGAAAAGAGAAGATACAGAACAGGGTTTCATGCAAGAAACAAAACATACTTTGCTCATATAGCACTTAGCACCATATGTAGCTCGATTTATAATCACTGGCAGCTATTATTATCTACCCATGAAAGCCTTTCCACACACAATGAAATATATAATCAAGTACCTTAGGTTCAAACTCTGGATTTGGGAAGGAGAATGATTGGTTGGGATACTGGGTGGGATACTGGGACCATCAGGGCTTGAACTGAGGCACAGATGACTGCTGGAATAAGATATCTCTTATGAGGCTCCTTTCCCATGTTTCAGTCACCAGGTCCAGGTAGAACCCAAGTTCTGAAAGTCTCTCGAATTGACTGCGTACTCCCCATATTCCCTGCTGCTGAGGTTAGACCTCAGAGCTGCAAGGCCTCCTTAGAGGGTCCTTTTGCTGTTGGGTCTCTGTCTTCCAGGTTAGTTTCCAGCGGCTGCCAGAGTTGGTTTCCTTTCTAAATTACAGGTCTAACAACATTCCTTTTCTGAAAGATACATGACTCCTCTTGTTTACAATGTGAAGTTCAAGCCCCTCAGAATGGCTTTAAAGACATTTCCTGGCCTGGTTACCCTCAACAAGGCTTTGAGCCCTGTCTCCAGTCCTGATGCACATGACCCGGGCACAGCAGACTCCCTGGAGATCCTAATATACCGTATACTTCCTACTCCATGTTCTTGGCTCCTGTCCTTCCCTCTGCCTGATTGTCCTTCCCTACCCTGATTTCCTTCATTGCCTGAGATCTCTCCCACTCACTCTTTAGGGCCCATTTCAAATGTTGCCTTCCCTGAGAATCCTTTCCCCACTCACCTCAGTGCTGTGTGCTGCTGTGGAAGCTAGTGATTTTCCTAAGCCTCTAATCATACTTCTGCAGGAGCTCTTCTCATTCTATGGTTTGGTTGTTGGGTGTCTGCCTTGGCACTGATTTGGGTGCTTCTCACCACTGAGCACACAGTAAAGCTGAGTAAGTCTCAAAGAAAGGATCTCGGCCAGGTGCAGTGGTTCATGCCTGTAATCCCAGCAATTTGGGAGGCCGAGGCGGGAGGATTGCATTCGAGACCAGCCTGGGCAACATGGCAAAACCCCATCTCTATATTTAAATGTATTTTAAAGGAAGAAAGAACGGAAAAAAGGACCTCCCCCATATTCCCTTTAGTTACAATAGTTGATTTTGGTACAGGATTCTGCATGATTTTCCAGGTGGGATTTTTTTGATGAATATTTATAGAATGCCTACCGTGTGCTGACTGTCACTAAGGAAAATGCAAAGGAAAATAGATTAATTGCAGCTCCTGCCCTTATGGAATTTGCTTTATAATGGGGTGACAGAAAGGCCCAGTAAACAGACAACTTGCCGTGTTTACCCATCCAGGTAAATGAAAGGTTAAATACGATGTTTTCAAGATGTTTTTGACTTGCTTCTTTTTTTCTTCCCTTTCTCAGTGTTAGAAATTGATTTTGCGGAGCTAACCTTGGAAGAGATTATTGGCATCGGGGGCTTTGGCAAGGTCTATCGTGCTTTCTGGATAGGGGATGAGGTTGCTGTGAAAGCAGCTCGCCATGACCCCGATGAGGACATCAGCCAGACTATAGAGAATGTTCGCCAAGAGGCCAAACTCTTCACCATGCTGAAGCACCCCAACATCATTGCCCTAAGAGGGGTATGTCTGAAGGAGCCCAACCTCTGCTTGGTCATGGAGTTTGCTCGTGGAGGACCTTTGAATAGAGTGTTATCTGGGAAAAGGATTCCCCCAGACATCCTGGTGAACTGGGCTGTGCAGATTGCCAGAGGGATGAACTACTTACATGATGAGGCAATTGTCCCCATCATCCACCGTGACCTTAAGTCCAGCAACAGTGAGTATGAAGAGATGGGGCTGGAGGGGCTCAGAGCAGTTGCAGATGCACTCCATGATGTCAGTAGGAGTGACCTCCTAATGGAACCTTAGAGGACAGTGAAACTCCTTGCTTAAACACATTCCATCCTTGAATGGAGATGTAGGAGGTGAGATGAGTGCCGAGAAAGATTGGTTTAGAAAGAGAGGAAAGAGGCACCTGAGGAGTTTGGGATAATTTTGAGCTTTTTTTTTTTAGCAGTCAAGAGTGGCCTTGCCTACTATTTTTCCACATATCAGAATGTGTAATTCTGACATTGCTGTGCACAAAACTTGTGGGAAGTGTGAATATTATCACTAAAGGGGTTTTCCTTTTTGTGGAACAAGAGGTAGAGCAAGCCTTTATTATCTGTTGGAATGTTTACCTAAACACCTCAACTCGAGGTACCCATCCCAGAAGGGACTATAAGAAGAGAATCCTATTGTTTAAACTGAGCTGATTCAGGTGGCAATGTCCATCTGGAAAGCATGACTTGCTGGTACCATTACCGACCTCCTGGTGGCCCAAGGGTGGTATTAATTAAATGCCATGATAACCTAGTATTTAATAGCAGGGAACTGAGAAGCAACTGTTTATTAAACATCCAGAATCCATAAACTGGATTTAAAGCAAGTGTTAAATATTAAATGGTGAGTTGGTAGAAGCTCCAGTCCTTCACATTGGCTGACTCAGCAGGGTTAGGAATACACTGCTTTTCTGTGGTAGTTTGTGCTCTCTCTCGCCTAAACTGGGTGGCAAAGAGGACACAATTGCATAATGGTATGTACTTAAAATCACTTGGAGCATCCTGTCCCAAAGAGGAGGGCATTTGAGTGGAAGGACTTTGGGGGTAGCATGGGCCCACAGGGACTTCACTCTCTCTGTATCCTTCAGCTTTGAGCCTAGAAATCCTTCAGACTTTGTTTTGTTCCAGGCTGTTCCAGATGTGGTTTATTTTTCTGTTGATGCTGTTGTGAATCTGTGTACTTTAAAAACTACATTTTAAGGCCGGGCGCGGTGGCTCACGCCTGTAAACCCGGCACTTTGGGAGGCCGAGGCGGGCAGATCACGAGGTCAGGAGATCGAGACCATCCTGGCTAACATGGTGAAACCCCATCTCCACTAAAAATACAAAAAATTAGCCAGGCGTGGTGGCGGGCACCTGTAGTCCTAGCTACTTGGGAGGCTGAGGCAGGAGAATGACGTGAACCCAGGAGGCGGAGCCTGCAGTGAGCCAAGATTGCACCACTGCACTCCAGCCTGGATGACAGAGTGAGACTGTCTCAAAAAAACAAAACAAAACAAAACAAAAACAAAAACAAAAAAACACTACATTTTGAAATTATGTAAGTAGTGGCGGGGCGCAGTGGCTCACATCTGTAATCCCAGCACTTTGGGAAGCTGAGGCAAGAGGATTGCTTGAGCCCAGGAATTTGAGACCAGCCTGGGCAACATAGTGAGACCTCAGCTCTTAAAAAAAAATTATGTAAGTAGTAAGTGTCTGTTGTAGAAAATTAGAAAGTGCAGCTAAAAAGAAGAGGAAGTTAACCTATAATGTTTCCCTTCTGAGAGAAGAACTATTACATTTGGCATATCCTTCCCGACATTTTTAAAGCGTATCTGGTTTATATATATGCAAATATACATTTATCTTTTCTACCTGTATTCTTTCCCCCCTTAATAATAGAAAAATTCCTTCTTGTAAGGATATGGAACATTAGATATGTGTTTAGATATGATGCATGTGAAGTATTTAAGTTACATAAAAATCAGATTCTCTTTTTCCCTTTGCCATTTTCCTGTCTCTTTATCATATGATGATTTTCATCTCCCCCCGCCCCCTGACTCAAATTCTCTTCTTTAAATAAATTAAAACTTTTGATGACCTCTTTTCAAAGTAATTTCTACCTAGAGATTGCTTTAAGTGATGGGGTAAAAAGCAGATGTATTGCTGGAAAATGTGAAAATGTGATGGAGAAGCTGAATTTTGTTTATTTTACTTTTTCTAATATTTTTATCATGTTGAGAGAACTAGGCAAAGTACTGTAATGTTACATAATTGCGCCCATTTAGAAAGTTGGGCTAGGATAACAAAGTTGTAAAAGTTAATAGTTTACTTGATGAAATTTTGAATTTGAGTGTAATTTTAAGCTCTGCGTACACGTTTTTGCCTCTTAAGAGATTTGTATTTAGGAATGGAGGCTCTTATGCAGGAAAAGTTACCCTGTTAAGGTTCTGCTGTTTGTAGGAGAGGGCAAGAGACCTGAGTGTCATTCTGTTATTCAGGAGACAAAACTCTGGTCCTTTCTTTTTCCTTACGTGGGTTTTAGGATTGCCACGGGGGAGCCATCAGGATTGCAGGAGTTGTATAATACTTAAACATTTGGCAGTATTTTAAAGGACCTTCTCAATATAGTTGATGCCCAGTAATGTTTCTGGTCCACTGGACTGCATGGTTGGTGCTGATGTTGATGTCAGTTGTAAATCTTACATGTGTGTTGGGGTAGCACTTTGACATTTGTCTGTGGGTGGATGTTTGCCAAGGATTGTGTACATCTAATATGAGCCTTGATGATACCACCGTTCTTATTCCATTGCAATGTGTGCATGACTTGAAAATGATTGTATTTTATTTTTATTTTATTTATTTATTTATTTTAGAGACAGGGTCTCACTCTGTCGCCCAGGCTGGAGTGCAGTGGTGCGATCTCGGCTTTGCTGCAACCTCCGCCTCCCGGGTTCAAGTAATTCCCCTGCCTCAGCCTCCTGAGTAGCTGGGATTACAGGCGCCCGCCACCCCAACCAGCTAATTTTTGTATTTTTAGTAGAGACAGGGTTTTGCCATGTTGGTCAGGCTGGTCTGGAACTCCTGACCTCAGGTGATCCGCCTGCCTCAGTCTCCCAAAATTCTGGGATTACAGGCGTGAGCCACTGTGCCCAGCCTTTTTTTTTTTTTTTTTTTTTTTATTATTTTTTAAATAGAGACAGGAGTCTTCCTCTGTGGCCCAGGCTGAAAATTATCTTAGAAGTGCTATGCCACTTCTTTGCCCATTGCCTCCAGCTCGGGAGCCATAACTTCTTTGTATTTCGTAGACTTGGGAACACTGGCTTGTTTTCCTTGCTTTGTTAAGGGTTCTGGAGAATTGGATTTTGGTCATTGTCATGGGAGGGCAAAATACTAGGAATTATATGTGTTAGTTGACTTTGACCATTAGAGAAAAGAGTATGTATACACGGGAGCTGTCTTTGTGGGAAAGAGAAAGCAGTTGATGACAAACGCCTAGCTGTTAGAAAGGTTCAGTAAAAAGTGACTTATTAAAATGTTTTATTATCCTGGTCATCTGCTTTAAAAAGTCATTTGCCATTTTTTGGCAGTGAAACATGTATGGCATATAGTATCCTATGTTGATAAAGAATCTGCATTGAGTTTAGATTGACCGTACGTAACCTGAAAAGCCAAACAGAATAACAGTGGCTGAACAAGGTCTACATTTACTTGTCTTTGAAAAGAAGTCTGGAGGATTTTAGGGCAGCTCCGTATTGTCGTCTGGGACCCAGGCTCCTATTTTTTACTCCCTCATCCCAGTACTTGGCTTCCATCCTCATTGTCACCCTGTAGTCCAGATGGCTGCTGGAGTGCCAGTTATGAGGTCCAGGTCACAGGCCTGAAGGAGGAGAGGAAGCAGAAGTACAGAAAAGGTGCCCCATGTGGCTGAGTTGGCTCCTATTAATTTCCCAGAAGTCCAGCGTGCCGTATGTGCTTGCGTTAATTGGCCTGACTGTGGTCGCCTGGCCATCGCTAACTGCAGAGGAGACCAGGGAGATGGAGGCTTTTATGCTGGGTGTCATTGAGCCCAGCTGAGAATCAGGGTCCGTTACCAAGGAAGAGCATTGCCACTGAGGAATTGGCAGCTAGCAGTCTTACCATGGAATCTTAATGCAGGACACGTATTGGTATGAACTATTACCTCAGATGGCTAGCATCACACAGCCAAACAAGTTTAGCCAGGCCCTGGGACGTGTGGCTCAGACCCCTGGCTTAACTACTGGTTTGTACTACTTTACCACATTACATCATTAACTTAAGCATCACACCCTAAAACTACTTGTAAAAAGCCTCTGGCTATAAAAATGGATTTATGTGTCTCTGCTCCATCAAACTGGGGAAAAACAGTTATGTGATTGTTAGCAAACACTTGTTGAAAGATGGTCTTAAATTGAAAGGTTGTCCTTTTGGGGGCAGGTAGATGGACTTCAGGATTTTGTATAGTAAATGGCTTGGCATAATGGCATTTGGTGGAAGAGTAGTTTAATAGTGGCCATTAAAAGTTAAAGTTAAAGTGGCCAGGCGTGGTGGCTCATGCCTGTAATCCCAGCACTTTGGGAGGTTGAGGGAGGAGGATCACCCGAGGTCAGGAGTTCAAGACCAGACTGGCCAACATGGTGAAACCCATCTCTACTAAAATACAAAAATTAGCCGGGTGTGGTGGTGGGCACCTGTAATCCCAGCTATTGGGAGACTGAGGCAGAATCACTTGAACCCAGGAGGCGGAGGTTGCAGTGAGCCGAGATTGCACCACTGCACTCCAGTCTGGGTGACAGAGCCAGACTCTGTCTCAAAAAAAAAAAAAAGAAAAAAAGAAAAAAGTTAAATAAGTAAAAATATGAATATTCAAGTAATATGAAAAAGCTTTGCAAACTAAAAACGTTGAAGGTAGTTTCATTATTTTTCTATTCATATTAAATAATTTCTTTCCTTCTCTTAGAAAATATAGAAAAGGGCTGGGCACAGTGGCTTAAGCCTGTAATCCCAGCACTTTGGGAGGCCGAGGTGGGCGGATCTCTTGAGCCTAGGAGTTTGAGACCAGCCTAGGCAACATAGTGAAATCCCATCTCTGCAAAAAATACAATAAAATCTAGGTGGGTGTGGTGGTGCATGCCTGTGGACCCAACTACTTGGGAGGCTGAGGTGGGAGGATCGCTTAAGCCCGGAAAGTTGAGGCTGCAGTGAGCAGTGATTGTAACATTGCACTCCAACCTGGGCAACAGAGTGAGACTCTGTCTCAAAATAAATAAATAAATAAAAGAAAAAGAGAGGCCGGGTGTGGTGGCTCACGCCTGTAATCCCAGCATTTTGGGAGGCTGAGGTGGGTGGATCATGAGGTCAGGAGTTCGAGACCAGCCTGGCCAACATCGTGAAACCCCATCTCTACTAAAAACAAAAAAATTAGCTGAACATGGTGGCATGCGCCTATAGTCCCAGCTACTCGGGAAGCTAGGCAGGAGAATCGCTTGAACCCAGGACATGGAGGTTGTGGGAGCCAAGATCGAGCCACTGCACTCCAGCCTGGGCAACAGAGCGAGACCCCATTTCAAAAAAAAAAAAAAAAAAAGAAGAAGAAGAGGCCGGTCACAGTGGCTCACTCTTGTAATCCCAGCACTTTGGGAGGCCGAGACAGGTGGATCATGAGGTCAGGAGATCCTGGCTAACACAGTGAAACCCCATCTCTACTAAAAATATAAAAAATTAGCCAGGCCTGGTGGCACATGCCTGTAGTCCCAGCTACTGGGGAGGCTGAAACAGGAGAATCGTTTGAGCCCAGGAGGCAGAAGCTGCAGTGAGCTGAGATCACGCCACTGCACTCCAGCCTGGGTGACAGAGTGAGACATCTCAGAAAAAAAGAGAAGAAAAGGAAAACAGAAAAACAGGTAGAAACACTGTGTGTTTTTCCAGTTTTTTTGTGCATTTTTGCGTGTTTATTTTTACCCCTAGATAATATCCTAACAAAAATATTGCTTGTAGCATGCGTTTCTCTTCCCCCTGTCAGGGTATTGTCAGCCTGTGGCCCTAATCACTACGCTATTGCCTGCACACTCCTGTTGGACAGCTGGGGTATTTCATTGTTGTTCTGTGTGGCCTAGTGCTTTAGTTTCATATAATTGAGAATAATGTCATTCTGCTCACAAGGCCACAGCATCCACATTGCATTAATGTTTGATTTATCCCCTGCCTGTACCTTTTTTGAGTTTCAACCAACTCATTCTTAACTTTATAGCTGAAAGAGCAGAGGTTAGTGGTGAACTGTATTTGGGTTGGGACTAGGCACACCTGCCTTCCTCTTTTCAGATGTCAGCTTAAATGCTTATGAGATCTTTGCTGCCTTTTCTTCTTCTAGAGGCACTTTCTTCTTTAGCCAAGCTGGTCTCCCCTTTCGCCCTTGCTGGCAGGGGTGCCCTCGCCTCGTCTCTCTGCCTATCCAACGTCTCTGCAGTTTTCTGTGCTCAGCTCAAACCTGACTGCTTCTGGTAGCCCATCACATATACTTGCTATAGTCAGTGCTGAGTCATCATTTGATAAATGTGTATTACCTGGTAATTCGTAGAAGAATTCATGACAAAAGACTAGAACCCCTGGTCTAATGGCTGGGAGTTCACCTGCCACCCAGCCAGGGTGAGTCAGTCTAAAGCGCTGGTAGGCATTCACAGGCCATAACAAAACAAAACACCGTGCTGGCCTGCAGGCCAACCTGCCGAGTTATACAACCTGGCCTCTTTTTGTTGGCTAAGATTTCAGGAGCATCCCTTACATCTCCAAATAGGTTTTGTGTCTTTAGCTCCCATCATAGTTCCAGGTGCATAGTAGGGTCCTCAATAAATGTACAGATAAAAGGAATGAATGAATGAATGAATGAATAAAATATCACATGAACTGGTTTACTTATGGGATCCCAAAGTGTAAACATTCCCTTTCTCTTATCTGTGGATGTCGTTCAGACCTCACTTGTGTGGAATTATTTATTTATTTATTTTATTTTTTATTTAGTAGAGATGGTCTCGCCATGTTGCCCAGCCTGGTCTTGAACTCCTGGGCTCAAGCAATCCACCTGCCTTGGTCTCTCAAAATGTTGGGATTACAGGTGTGAGCCACCAGCCCCGGCCACATGGAATTTGCTTTTCATCCTCATTAGAATCCCCTGGCCCTTGATCCATCCTAATTGTCTGAGCCCAACCACCTGTTTTGGATGCTGGAGTGTGGTGGTGTGACAGTGCATTCGTTATTCATCCCAAACGCCTCTGTCTCCTCCCCTCTTCACACTTTTCCTGATCACCAGCCCCGGCTAACTCACCGGCCCATGTCTCCACTGTAGCCAGTTGCCGGCTGCTAGGAGCTGCTGGAGCAGACCACTGCCCGGTGCTGTCGGGTCCACTCCCAGTCTTTCTGTCCAGCCTCAGTACTCCCTTTGTTCCCAACTTGGGGACTGCCTGTCATGCTCCTCATAGTGCCCGTTCCAATTTTGTTGAGTTGTTGGATTGGCTGCTCCTCTTGTAACTGGAGGTCCATGTAGCATCTCCCCCTCCCAGTTCTGTTCACTTGACCTTGTTCTCATCTCCAGCCTTCTCTTGGAGTTCACAAGGTCAGGAAGCTGAAGACATACTTTCACCAGTGTGAGGATGACAGAGCTTTTGTCTTCCCCTTGGCCTCGGCTCAGCAGGCTCTAACATTCTAAGCCCTGGAGTATACCTGGACCACACACTGGCCAAAGCTCCTGACTGCTTTTCCTGTGTAGGATTTCT
This sequence comes from Macaca thibetana thibetana, assembly GCF_024542745.1. Classification (NCBI taxonomy): domain Eukaryota; kingdom Metazoa; phylum Chordata; class Mammalia; order Primates; family Cercopithecidae; genus Macaca; species Macaca thibetana. The sequence goes on from NC_065584.1 coordinate 36,895,527, forward strand.
CATGGCTGGTGAGTTTGCTGGCTGCCAGATGTGTGGCACCCTGTGACCCGCTGGATCCCAGTCTCTAGTGTCCTTGTCCTGCACGCGTGGAAGAGCCCATTCTGCCTGATGGAGGAAGCAGCTAAGGCTTAGGCACCCTGGCCAGGGATGATGTGGCATTAGACTTGCCTCTAAAAAGGATGAGGAGTGGCCGTAAAAGCAGTTTTTCCTACAGGAGAATGAAATAGGCAATAAAGCATTCCCAGAGTGGACCTGGAAAGCAGTGAAGTATCAGCTGGAAAACCCAAGTCTTGGTCCTTTTTGAGAGGTAGGTAAGTAAGTGACTTTTTGTATGCTTCATGGAGGCCTCTCCAAATGAAATACTTCTGGCATTACCTGGCTCAGGTACTTCTGAATTTCTCTCCCTGTTTTTTCCCTTAGTCAGGTCCTTTGGTGGTTTTTGCTACGTGTTTCTTAACAGGGAGTTGGAGGATGATGGATATGTTTTGAGGATTTTCCCAGGCAAAAGTATATCCAGGCAAAAGTGTACAAGCGCTCAAAGAATTGAAGTTATCTTTTGGTTGCAGGAGGCTATGCCAGAGGTTAGCTAGCAGCCACCTGGCATGTCTCAGAGCATCCTGTTCAGTTGATGGGTAGCATTTCCCATGAATACAGAGACATGTTCTGCAAGCCAAAATAAATACGTAAGTGAATAAAGCTGAAATGAAGCAAATAACCAGCCGGGTGAGCAGGACTCAGCAGAAGAAAGCAGTGAGGCCAGAGATCTGACTTGCAAGTCTGGTTGCATCTCGGCTTCTTGAACGTGGTTTGGGAACCTTGCCTTTCCCTTTTGTCCTGTGCCTTTGTGGCCATCTCCTGCGCAAAGTTGGTTTTCTTTTATGGGCCAGTGTAAGTGCCTGGTGTTAAGAATTCAGCAGCAAACAAAAACATTCACGGGCCCTCCCCTCCAGGAGCTCACTGTGGAGGTAGGGAGAAGGACCTTGATCAAAATAAAGTTGCACAACATGTAAAGTCAAGACTGTGGTGAGTACCATGAGCATGGCGGATAATGGGACATGCCTCAAGAGGAGTGCTGGAGAATTCTCTGAGGAAGTTTTGTTTTCGATGTGATCTGAGAGAGTGAAGAGTGGAGACAAAGTGGAAAGGGAAGGTGGGGCATGGAGGTTCCAGGCAGGGAGGCCAGCAGGCCCAGTGCCCTGTACAGTGTGGCCTCCTGGGAGGCAAATTGCACGCTTGGATTCTCTTGCCTCCGTCCTTTCCTGTGGTTGGTGGAGAAGGATTCTTAAGGGGAGTGGATCCCTTTGTGGGCCACATGCCTTCATTTCCCAGTGGTTGCTCTAGAGTCCTGCCTGCCTCTTCCTATTTCATCACCATGGAGGTTCTCTGCAGCTTACTCAGTGGGGCAGGAAGTAGCTCAGGACAACTGGCAACTGTTTTTTTTTTTTTTTTTTTTTTTTTTTTGGTGAGACACAGTCTCACTCTGTTGCCAGGCTGGAATGCAGTTGCATAATCCTGGCTCACTGCAACCTCCGCCTCCCGAGTTCAAGCAATTCTCCTGCCTCAGCCTCCTGAGTAGCTGAGATTACAGGCACGTGCCACCACACCCGGCTAATTTCTATATTTTTAGTAGAGATGGGGTTTCACCATGTTGGCCAGAATGGTCTCGATCTTTTGACCTTGTGATCCACCCACCTCGGCCTCCCAAGGTGCTGAGATTACAGGTGTGAGCCACCATGCCCGGCAACTTTTAAGCTCTCATAATGCTGTGCTGGATTTGGAGCAGAAGCTTGTGCTGTATGAAGGGTCTTAAGTTGGAGTTTCTGGACTATGAGCTTTTAGTTGCAGAAAACAGCCTTGGTGAGGGGTTGAGTTCAGGGCAAGAAAGGCTTTGAAAGGCCTGTGGGTTCTGATTTCCAGATGAATATTTAGTCTCTTCGTCTTTGATCTGTTTCCTCTGATTCGAGCCACTGTTGCCTTGATAGTAAATAATAAATTTTATTGTGTCTTCCCTTCCCCACATCCCTTCCCAAGCAAACCTGGTAAGAGCTAGGTATTGACCACAGTTTGCAGGTGGCCTGTGGCACCGTCATTGCTCAGGTTCAAGATTTGTCCTTCAGGATCTCTAAGGAGATGAGAGAAGAGCCTGCCTATCTCTGCTTTCCTCCGCATCTCTTGGAAAATTTTCTGTTCCTTAACCTGGTTCTTCACCTCGTTTCAATGAGGTAGCTCAGGGTCACTGATGGATGGCACACAAAGCAGTGATGTCAGTGGTCTGGTTGAGTCAGGAGAAAAATGAGCTTCCGTCCCATGTCCAAGGAGTCCAGGTCCTTACTGTGGAGTCTCCTTCAAGACCCCTGACAGCCTCCTTTAGAACCGCACTTTGTTCCTCTTATAACGTAAAGATTAACATAGGGCCAGGGAGCCACCTGGAATCTATGCAAAATGTGGATACATTCATTTTGGAGGGAAAAGGTCAGGGCTCTTATTATTGTAAGAGTCAGTGAAGGTTATGAATCAGTATCATTACAGAGAACTTAAAGTGGGCATCTGTGTAAGAGGTGTTCTGGTGCAGTGGAAGGAACATGGGCCCCAGGGCTGTCCTTGACACTGACCGGCCGGGTGGCCTTGGGCATATCTGTGATCTCTCTGGACCTCAGATTCTTCATCTGGAAAATGAGAGGTTTGGACAAGTGGCCTCTGAGGTCCCGCCCAGGACTTTAAAGCATGAATGTCTGTGTGTTTGGGAATGTTAGTGACTACACAGTTTGTCTGCCTCTGTGTGTCAGGCTACAGTGTGCTCAGGTTCCTCATTTCGGGGCTTGTTCTGGCTGGGGCTGAATCTCCTGAAACGGAATCTTTGCTGAGTGGTTTAGTGGAGAAAACAGTTGACAGGAGCCCACAAGTGCTCCCCTTCCCCCACTGTTGCTCAGGGCATGACAGATGGCCTTGCTGAGAGAAGATGCTCTGGTCACATGAACCATCCTGGGGATTCACAATAATCCAAGGACAGCTTTCCTGCTAGAAGCGGGACACAGTTAGTCGCCCGCTACTCTGTCCTTGGAGCTAAGCAAGGGGCATCCTGGTATCTCAGAGCTTTGCTGCTGCTTTGATTTACACTTGCTTCCTGCTCACTTTTTTGAAACAACATAGGGCTTTTCCAGATGGGGCTCAGGGTCACTTAGGCAACTTTAATTGTGCCTCATATATCCCACTCACCAGCAGAGTAACAGGCAGACATGTCCCCTCTGTGGTCCACTATACTGTAAAAGTGAGACATACAAACTAGACATATTAAAAGCTGTGGATTGCATGTCCCTTTCCTTCCTAACTTCCCTAAAGTTTTTGCTCTCTGTAGGAAACTTGAAGGTTTTGATCTGAGAAGAAAGCATTTTACCCTTAAGATTGGTTTTGGGAACCACTGTGGTCTAATGGAAGAAACACTGGCTTGGGAGTTAGATAGACTTGGATTTAAGCTACTTCTTGAGCACTTGACGTTGGGCACGTGGCTAACCTCTTGGAGTTGCAGGAAATCTCATCTGTAAAATATGAACAACACAGAAATGAGCGATACTGTTTTAAGATGATATGAGCTATTATGTGTCAGTATCTCACAGGCACTGGATTCAGTAAATGGCACTGTGCTTTTTTTCCTTTCTAAGGAGTAGGAGAAACTTCTTTCCATTCCTTGTTATTTTAGTTGCACACAGGATATGGCTGAATTTCCCTTTCGAAAGTGGTGCATGAGGATTTTAGGCAGCCCCGAGTAGCCCTCTCCTAAGCCAGCCAGGCATAGTTTTACTATTCCCACGGAAACAGGCAGATTTAATTCTGCTGAAGCCCCTGAAAGGGACTGAGCCCCACCAGCCCCTTCTAACTGCGCAAAAGCCTCTTGTGGAAACGGCCCATGCGTCTTGCACCCTCTAGACTCAGCCTTAACTCGAAGTGCTCGGTCCTCTGAAAAATGCTGCCTTGTCCTGTCTGTTACAGCCTTTGGCTTGATTGAATGGGACAGCTGGCCAGTTTTATGGCTCTGCTGGACTCTCAGTTGATAATTAAAATGCTTTTGCCCCAGGAGGAAGGCAATATATTTCTTTCCCTCCCTTCTCTGCTGCATTAGTCTGCTTTTTTTCACATCCTCTCCTGGCCTCCCTGTGTCAACTTAGCTTTCTTTTTACACAGTGTCATTTAAGACTTTGGCGTATTCAGGGTGGATTGAAGAGATTTTGAGTTTTGTGGTCTTGTTTTGGAAGGTAAATGGAGCATGTTTGGCCCTTTTTCATCTCTGTGTAAGAGCTTTGTTTCTACAGCTACTGTCTAAATCTGGTTGTGTCCAGCACTTAGTAGGTCCTCAAGAAGTGTTTATAGTTTTGATAATAACAGATTCTAGCACTGTCTTTCCCATACATACCTCCTTCCCGTGTAGACATTCTCCAAACAACACCATACCTCTTCTTCTTTAGAGCCCTCATTTAGGATATGAACCCTCTCTTCTTTTGGAGATGAGCCCATGTGAACTGTGGGTGAAACTGGATTTGAGTCCTACCTGGCTCTGTTACTTGCTAGCTAAGGACCTTGAGCAAATGACGTAACCTCTGTGGCTTAGCTTTTGCAGATATAAAGTGGGAATAATTATAATACCACCGATCTCATCTTACGGGGTAGAAGTGAGGATTAAATAAGATCATCTAGGTGAAGTTCTTAGGAGTGCCTGGCACGTCATAAGCACCCAATATATTGACCATTTTAATTATAATTCCATCTGCTACCCTTATTCCCTTAGTATTTAGATCACAATTGGTGATTATATTTTTGGGTGGTATCTTTTGTCTTGTACTTGCATTTTCTATGTTTGAGTCGTAATCTTTCCAGTTGTACTGTAGAATTTAAAAAATTCAAAATGTAATGGATACACATGGGTAAAAATAGGACAAAACTGAAATACAAAGAAAAGTGTCTCCAGAAAAAGAGAGAGAAAAAAGAAAAGTCTGTGTCCTTCCCACCCTAAACCCTAAGTTTACTTCTTAGAGGCAAATGCAATTAAGTTTTTTTTTGTCTCTGATAACTTTTTTCTATGAAAACATGGAAATCCCAATAGAATTCTTGACAGCAGAGGTGTTGCTGTTTTTCTTTCCTTCATCTTGCCTTGCTCCCCCCCGTCTCCCTCTCCCCTCACATCATGGCTAGTATAGGACGTCGCATGTAGCAGCCCAGGTGTTCGATGGCAGTTCCAATGTGGCCAACCAAAAAAATCTTTTTTTTTTTTGGTCCCTAGTTCCTTTCTGGATGGACTCAAACCCTTTTACTGAATGAGCTTTGTTTGTTCTCTTCAAGCCTTTGCTTTTGTATATCTATTTCATAAACTTTTCAGGGGCTTGGGACCCTAGAGGAAGGTGTTCCTTGGAGTAGTTTGTAAAGTCAGAAGCCCAATGTGTGTCTCTGGAATTGCCCAGCTGTGAAGGTAGTGATTGTCCATCTATCCCTTGGAGCAGGTTTGGGAGTGGGGCCCATTGCAGCAGGGGGGCATCAGGATGCTGGCAGTGACTGATCTTTTTTTTTTTTTTTTTTTGAGACAGAGTCTTATACTGTCACCTGAGCTGGTGTACAGTGGTGCCATCTTGACTCGCTGCAACCTCCGCCTCTGAGGTTTTCAAGTGATTCTCTTGCCTCAGTCTCCTGCCACCATGCCCAGCTAGTTTTTTGTATTTTTAGTACAGACGGGGTTTCACTCTGTTGGCCAGGCTGGTCTCGAACTCCTGACCTTGTGATCCGCCCGTCTTGGCCTCCCAAAGTGCTAGGATTACAGGTGTGAGCCACTGCACCCGGCCAGTGACTGATCTTATAGTTAAGACCTTTCTCTGCAAATGCTTGTGACTGCAGGCTGATGTGGGCTGATGAGGCAATGTAACAGGAAAAAGTATCATTGAAAAGGGGGAAAAAAAAAAAGAGTTATGCTAGATTCCAGTGTGCAGATACAACTGTTTTCATCTTTATATTTGGCTTTCCTATTCTTATCTATATACCTCATTTCCTTCTGCCATTTAAGTCACGGTGTACATGCCATCTGGACGCTTAAAAATTTTTGTTTGTTTGTTTCTGCATTCTGTTAACCTTCAGGGTCCAAGAGGAAGGAGGATACCTTAATCAGGGAGTACCAAGAAAAACCAAAAAACTAAAATAAAAACAATAAATGAGAGGAAGGAGGAAAGGACTGTGGTTAGGGAAAATAGCGATAGTTTTTGGATTCTGGTCATTCTTGACTTTCTTTTTTGCTTATTGATATGATTAGAGCTTACAGGAACCTTACAGCTGCGACCCAGAGAAGCTGGGGGACTTGCCCAAGGTCATCCTGATACTCATGACAGTGTTCCTTCTTTTAGCCCTACAGTGGGACTCTGTTACTCTGCCAGGCTTTCCAGCTAGGACCAAAGTATTTTGGACAATAGTGGAAAGAGGATCTGCTGTACCCCATTGAAGGAACCAGGGGGACAACTTGCTTATACGGTCCCAAGGTCAAAGTTAGGAGTGAAGTCAGTGTTTTTCCTGGTTACTAACATGAACTCGGTCATTTTCTTTGGTATGTTATGTAGAAGGATAACAGTGTTCAGTATTCTGCTAGGTGGTACAATTTTTAGGAAGAAAAGAATAATCAAAGCATTTTTTATTTCTTAAGCAGTGGACTCCTGGCTCCCTGTGCTTAGAGATAGGAATCCCTGCTTAGAGATAGATGGGAATCCTGGAGTAGATTGTTAATAATCTCCCTGCAGTTGGCACAGTTGTGTGATAGAGAGTTGTTTTCCTCTCTCCCCTGCCTTAGGAGACCTGCCCTTACTAAGTATTTGGATTAAATTAATAATAAAATAGCTTGCTTTGCCCAAATGCACAGCTGCTAGTGACAAGGAGAGATGCCACATCACATCCCATGGATGGCAATGGAAAATCAACAAAGGACTTAAAATTTTCCCACATAAACTTCAGATGATTTAAGATTATTAGTGTAACCCGACATTATTTGATACTCTCCTTGGCTTATTATTCATGGTGACAGTAATACGTGGCCCTCATGTCCTTCATCCCCCAGATAGTCCTAGAGGTAGGAGAAAGAGTATGGTAGGCTCCTCTTACCTGCCGTTTCACTCGCCCTGTTTTTAGTTACTCGTAGTCAGCTGTGAGCCAGAAATATTACATGGAACATTCTAGAAATAATGATTCATAAGTTTTAAATTGCACACCATTCTGAGTAGCGTGATGACGTCTCATGCCTTCCCACCCCATCCTGCCTGGGATGTGAATCACACCCTGTCCAGCATGTCCACGCTGGGCGTACTATGTGCCCATCCACATGGTCTGTCCTGACATCCAACCATTGACATTGTCACAACGCAATGATCCAGGGTCATCCAAAGCAGACCATCCTCTGACTACACATCAGAAGGTCGGAAGTACCAAACACTGTGTCACTGTGTCACTGTGTCACAATGCCTGTATCATCTCCCTCACTTCACCTCATCATATACGCATTTTTTCATCTCATAACCTCACAAGAAGGGCGAATACAGTACAACAAGGGAAGGAAAACAAGAAGTCAGGAAAAACACTGACTTCACCCCAAACTTTGACCTTGAAAGTTTTGACTCTGAGAGTTTCAGAGAGAGAGAGAGAGAGAGAAACCACATTAATAAAGCTTTTCTTAATAGTTGTTCTATTTTATTGTTAGTGTTAATCTCTTATTGTGCCTAATTTATAAATTAAACTTTATCATAGATATGAATGTATAGGAAAAAACAGTATATACAGTATATACGTATTCTGTCCATGGATTAGGGCATCCACTGGGGACCCTGGAATGTGTCCCCTGAAGATAAGGAGGAACTACTGTAATCATGCTTTGTATTTGGTCCTTTAGAATTTTATTTGAAATAGTATCTACCTGAGGTGCTCCAGGAAGAGGTGGTAGTATCCCCATTTTATAACAGAGGAAGCTGAGGCTCAGGGAGGTTTAACAATGTCTTGCCCAAGAACACATAGCTAGAGAATGATAGGGCCTGGACTCAAATACCAGGCTCTTGAATGCTTGCATGGTTTTCTTTCTGCTCTGCTCGTTGGGAACAGACTGCAATAGGAGATCCTCCTCTAGCACCTTGTTCTGCAGGACAGACGCTGTGACTCACCAGAGGGTGCAGCGGGGCTAGACCTGGACATTAAACCTGGTCTTGGGGCCTTTGTGGGGTAGATCATCCCCACATTTGGAACTACAGGTAGGGGATCCTTCACTTCTCCAACCCAGGGCCTCTGGCACCTCCAAACCTAGTGGAACTAAAATGCACAAGACCTGAGACCTCATTTCTCTTTTCCCCAGGGCCCCTCTGAAAGCACAATTTGAACCTCAGCCATCCTTCTGTAGCCTCAGCTTTGCTGCTGCTGCTTTTTTTTTTTCTTTTTTTTGGAAAAAAAAAATTTCACTCTGTCACCCAGGCTGGAGTACAGTGGCCTCTACCTCCCGGGTTCAAGCAATTCTCCTGCCTCAGCCTCCTGAGTAGCTGGGATTACTGGCGCCTGCCACCTCACCTGGCTATTTTTTGTATTTTCAGTAGAGATGGGGTTTTACCATATTGGCCAGGCTGGTCTTGAACTCCAGACCTCAAGTGATCTGCCCACCTCGGACTCCCAAAGTGCTGGGTTTACAGGCGTGAGCCACCGTGCCCGGCTTCAGCTTTGCTTCTTGTTAGTGTTTGTCCTGAACCAAAATTGTGCTTGCATACAGCTCCCCAGAAGTTGGGCCATCACAGAAGCTTCCACGTTATTGGGCTCTTGTTCTTACTTGTGTTTGTGTTGTGGTTTTTTATTTTATATTATTTTATTTACTTTATTATTTTTTCTTTTGAGATGGAGTTTTGCTCTTGTTTCCCAGGCTGGAGTGCAGTGGCGCGATCTCGGCTCTCTGCAGCCTCCACCTCCCGGGTTCAAGTGATTCTCCTGCCTCAGCCTCCCAAGCACCTGGGATTACAGGCATGCACCACCATGCCTGGCTAATTTTGTATTTTTAGTGGAGACGCAATTTCACCATGTTGGTCAGGCTGGTCTTAAACTCTTGACTTCAGGTTGTCTGCCTGCCTCGGCCTCCCAAAGTGCTGGGATTACAGGCGTGAGCCACCGTGCCTGGCCATGATTTTGTTTTTGTTTAAACAAAAGAAGTATATATAGATTTCAGATACATTCACAGATGATTGTTTATGGAATTTAAAAAAATTTAACTAGAAAAGTAATATAAACATTCAAAAACGGTTTAGACTAACATCTGTTAATTGCAGAGCCCTGTGTGGTTATTCACATGCCACGTCTTTCAGTTCTGTGTAGTCTGGGAGGTGAATGGGCCCTTCTGGGGAGTTTCTTTGCAGCTGATTTTATGGCCAAATGGACCACGCGTGAGCAAGAGGGCAGTTCCATTCCTCATGGAGGAGTGCTGAGCAGGCTTTGTGGTGCCCACTTAACACTTTTAGATGAATATTATGAAAGACAAATGTGACTTCACTGTTCATTCCTTGATGCTCCAATTTGGATTGATTGCTGGTGGAATAACACCTGGACTATCAATGCGCGACGCCTCCTGGCTATATCCTTCTCCCACCTCACAAAGAGAATTTTGACTTAGCTGCTCCTGAACTTTAGAACTTTGTGGTGGGAGGAAGGGGAGGGGAGAAATAGTAGAATCCTTCAGGTGCTCTTTTGGGAGGAATTTTGAGCAGGAAATGAGGGAGCTTCTTTGTGTAAGGACAGTGGATGGAATTAAAAAGGGGTATTTGAGGAAGCGTTGCTGTGGATCATATAAATCCTTTGGATGCTCAAGAAAGATAAGAGTCAGACTAATTTGAATTTACTTTAGGATGCTGTCGTCCTTCCCACCTTACCCTTATTTGGGCACAGTACTGTCCTGGGATTCTAACATGTGAGTCTGTGGCTTTATACGCTTGACTCTAGTTGCATGGACCATGAATCTGGCCAATTTTAGGTTTCTTACAAGCATTTTGGTGCTTGATTTGATGTGTAGTATACTGGTGGAAAGACTGGATAATGACCGTCCAGGAAGAGTAAAAGTGACCCCACTCAGGAAAAAGAAGATATTCTAAGACTTTTCCTCACATGGGCGTTCACTGAAGGCAGGGAATAAGGCGTTTGAGCATTTTCCCAGCAGTTTCTGGGTGTGCCTGTTATGCCCACCTTCCAGGTAGCAGGGAAGGAAGGAAAGGACCAGCTTTCACCTGGAAACTGAGGTATAACATCTTGAGAATTTGTATGGTTTTGAATTTTCCCTACCATGGTGAGATCCTCAACTCTGTCTCATGGGGAATGGATTTGTAGAGTAATTTTCGGAGGTAGACTAGGAAGATGCTAGGAAGTCTCATCTTCCCCATCCAATGGACATGGAGGTGGGAGGAAGGAATTACAAAAGCATCCATATCATAGACTGCAAGACAGTGAGTCAGAGCAAAGCTAGTCTTGGCCTGAGGAGGTACTTGAGGTTGGTTCCTCCCTGCTCTTACATGGAGAGGTTGAAAAGTGATTCATCGGACACTTTAATTGGTGTTTCATAGCTTTCCAGGGCTATTAAGGACTTGTGGTTCAAAATGGCAACTCCCGGTGTTTTGAGCCTTTGTGGTTGGGACTTCCTTGCCTGCAGGGTGATGGGATGAAGGTGGTATCTGTGGTGGGTTGTACCACTTCCTCCTCTGCCCTCAAATCCTTTCTCCTCTGTGATGCCTGGGGTGAAGTCCAGGTCTCAGAGCCTGGAATATTTTCTTTGTGTGTAGATTATGATTCTCAACCAATTTGGGTAGTTTTATTACCCAAAATGTCCTCATAAGAAAATGACGTGCCTGCTATTGTATACATGCTGTAGGAAATATGAACAATTTAGTATATGCATAACATAGAGGTCACTTCCACTGCATTCTTTCCATCCTTAAGAGTCATACTATGTAAAGACATCCCAAACAACCAGAACAGTGTGATGCAGTAGGGGACTGCGTGTCAAGATACATCAGATGGGAGTCTGGAGAAGGGAGAATTCCCTGGGAGGCCTCGCTGGAACAATTAGGCTTTAAAGAATGGGTAGGATTCGAGAGTTGGTAATAGGGCAGGTAGGCCGTAGCTATGACCTCCCAGGGAAGGCAGCCTGCCCCAGCTCAGACAGAATCAAGTGTTCATTGATGCTGCATCCCATCACCTGGGTTCTTTAGGCAATTCCCAGACCTGGAATGTTGACTAGGAAAGCCATGCTCCCAAGAAGTTGAGTCTTCCATGTAGAAACAGCTCCTCTTTCTAAGTGGCCGGAGAGCCTAGGCTGGTACAGTTGTGGGCTCTGAATCAGGCAGACCTGGCTTTGGGCAAAGTCCTCGACCCTGAACCATTTTCCTCCTCTGTAAAATGGAGATAATTCTAGTATTTCCTCATGGTATTGTAATGAGGATTAAATGAAGTTATGTGTGTAAGCCCTTAGCATAATGCCTGGCACGAACTAAATGCTCAGTAAAAGATAGTTTTTCCTTTTTAAAAAATTCAAGAGCAGCAGCAGATATGAGACTAGACTCACAGTGTGTCACCTCCTGTTTCCATTACTATTTCTTCAGAGCAAACCACCCCAAACAAGAACCTTTTTATTAAACTCATGGAAACTTGGGTCGGGAATTTGGAAAGAGCTCATTAGGGATGGCTTATCAATGTCTGGGTCCTCACCTGGGAAGACTCGAAGGCTGGGGGAAGTTGCAGATGGAGCAGGAACCATCTGAAGGTTGTTCACCCACATGCTCAGTGCCTGAGCTGGGAGGAGCTGGAGGCCAGGACTGCTGATGGGGGTGCCCATGTGCAATCCATCCATGAGCATGACTCTCTTAGGGCTCTTGGCCTTACGTGGTGGCTCAAAGCTACAGGCCCAAGTGTTCCAGTGAACATGGAGAAACTGTAGCATCTTTTCTGATCTAGCTTGGAAGTCAGGCATTGTCATTTCTTCTGCATTCTGTTAGTTAAAGTGAGTCTCAAGACCACCCAGCTTCAAGTAGAGAGGACATAGACCCACTTCTCAATGGGAAAAGTGTCAAGATCACACTGGGGAAAAGCACAGAGGATGGGAGATGATGGACCACTTTGAAAATGCAACCTTCCATGCCTGCCAAGGGAACTCTGCTAGCAGAGCTTGGGGATACAAGGCCCTGGAGAGCCTGTGCGGCAGCTGCATCCCATGGCCACATGCCAAGAAAGAACTGCTTTCTGTTGACAAAATCGTCAAGCATCTGATAGGCTTCCTCTTTTTTGGTTATTTTTATCTGGTATGTAGCTGGGTTCTTCAGAGGCTTGACGGAGATCTGGCAGCTCTTCTCAGTCAGTTTGAGCTGGTACGATGGGAAAATTCAGGGCAGGCAGGTGTTTAAGGAGATGTTCTTTAGTAAGGAAAGTGGCTGCACAAAAGCCTCTGGCTGTTACCTGCTGGTGATCTCTGTCTGGGTGAGGTGAGGAACGGAGTCCCAGCTGTGTTTTCCGGGCTTAATTTGCACAAGATGGCAAGGGCTGTAGGTGTCCAAGTTGACGCCTTTTGAAGCAGTTATATTTTAGGATGTTAGAGAGAGCTAGGTGTCCTGCAGACGCATGTGGGAGGTTTGGTCAGGGAGACAGTGCTTATTCTTCTGTTTCAATCATGAGAATCTTTCACTCAGCGGCATGGGAGATGTGGGAAGTGGGTACGGCCTCCAAGAAAGAGATGAAAATGAAGTTCCCATAGAAAATTGGAGCTGGTTAAAGGAGTCATTTTTCAAGGCTGATGAGTTGTGCTGTGCCTACAGGAGGCCTATAAATATATTAGTTCCCTATCATGTCTCCTTCTATCCTCCAGCCCAACAAGGCAGCAGAAATCCACACCTCATGTTGTTAAGTCATGTGGCAGGCACGGATGTGGGCACATTACGGGGAAGGTTGGTGCTTTGGGTTGTTTCTCAAGTGCTGGTCCACAGGAATACATCTGATTTTTTCCCTTGTTCCCCAGGAAACATATTCACGTTATGGCCAGCCAGAGTTGTTTGGGAGTGGCTTGGAACCCTGGACACCCTCCAGGTTCAGACTATCACCCCAGTATCCCAATCCTGTTAACTAACCAGCCTGTCTGAAAACTTTGCATAAGGCCCGGGTGCCTGTCTGAAGGATCAAGACATTAGCCAGCCCCAGAAAGCTCATCTATCCATTCTGTCTTCTCTGACGTCATTCCTAGCTTGTGCCATTCCCTGAGTTCCTCACTGCAGGTCCTTGACTGACATTGTAAAGTGTATTGCACTGAAATCCGGGGGCTTGCCAGAGATGTCCCAGATGAATGCAGGACTGAGCCACATTGGCAAAGAGTGGCTGTTCTCAGCATGCCAGAACTATGGAACTGCATCTATCTGGTCTAGTCAGTAGCAGTCAATAATATATGAGTTGGTGGCTACAACTGAAAATGAAGGAACCCTGTTTCTAAGTGCTTGGGGCTGCAGAAGAGTGGGAAGCTTCAGTTCCTGTTGGAAGGGAAGAGTGGGTGGGTGAATGTTAGCCTGGAGGTAGGAGGGGTGGGACCACTAAACCCCCCTGAACTCACTAAATGCTAGTGTATTCCTGTAAGATTGGTGACATACAGGGACTTAGCTGGATCAAATAAGTGATGTGATGCCAGAGAGATTTCTTAGGACTCATGGACCATTCTTTCTCCATGTATGTGAAATTAATTACTCTGACTGTCCCATCCTTCCCACCCCCAGTACTTGAGTTTGTCATTCACCATTGTCCCCTGGACAATTGTAATAGATTATTTACTGTGCCTCACTGCCAGTCTGTTGCTTTTTCAGTTGAATTTGTCTCACTGCAACCGTAGTTGTTTTGCTGAAATTCAAACCTTGTCACAACACTTTTCTGCTTAAAAACTACTTGTGACTCCAGGGTCATTTCCAAGCTCCTTGGCAGGGTCTGCAGTCTTCCAGTCCTGCCCAAGCCCTTCACTGCAGTTCCTTCTTCTCCCTTTCCTCCTCATGAAAGTTCTGCTCCAGCTACAAGGGACTATTTCTTAGATATGTCAAGGCCCCTCAGCCCTCTTGGACCTGGACTCATGTTATTCCCTCTGCTGGGAGTGGCTTTCTCCTGATTCTCCCCCTGGACCAAACCCTCTCCTCTCGTTAACAGCACAGAGAGCAGCTGTTTATTCTGTGAGCCCCTTCTAAGGAACCCCTTCCTCTGTACATGCTTGTTTCAGGCATCCTCCGTGTTAGGTGTTCAAACAAGATGGGTGGACGGGGTAGAGTAAGGCATCATCAAGAGCATGAGAGCAGCCAGTGGTCCCCACTTTACCACTTGCTGGCTGGGTAGCTCAGGGGAATATCCTCACTTCTCAGCCACAGCTTCTTCATCTGTAAATAGAGATTAAAACAGTACGTATCTGTAAATAGAGATTAAAACAGTACATATGTTTTCATATAAGATACTGCATGTAAAATGCTTAGCACGGTGCCTGCCATGTGGTAAGTGCTCAGTAAGTGCTAGCAATGATGATGACAATGTTATAGGTGTAGACTTACGGCCAGTATGAGATGTGAGAACGAGAGAAGTGCAGTGGCTCATGCCTGTAATCCCTGCACTTTGGGAGGCCAAGGACGGTGGATCACCTGAGGTCAGGGGTTCGAGACCAGCCTGGCCAACATGGCGAAACCCCGTCTCTGCTAAAAACACAAAAATTAGCCGGGTGTGGTGGCGCATGCCTGTAATCCCAGCTACTCAGGAGGCTGAAGCATAAGAATTGCTTGAACCTGGGAGGCAGAGTTGCAGTGAGCAGAGATCACGCCGTTGCACTCCAACCTGGGTGATAAAGGGGGACTCCATCTCAAAAAAAAAAAAAAAAAAAAAAAGATAGCTGGGCATGGTGGGTGTGTGCCTGTGGTTTAGGCTACTTGGGAGGCTGAGGTGGGAGGATTGCTTGAGCCCAAAGTAGCAGGGGCCAGAGGTTGCAGTGAGCTGAGATTACACCACTGCACTCCAGCCTGGGTGACAGAGTGATACCTTGTCTCAAAACAACAGCAACAAACAACAAAAAATAAAAGGGAGAGAGAGAAGTTCCATCCTAGTTTCCTTTATAGGATCATCTATTCATCCCTCTCTTTTCCTCTCCTTTTTTCTGTGTAGGTAACTGCTGACCTTTTCTAATAACCACAACGGTTGGTATCTTTTACCAGTTTCTGCCAGAGTAGGTAGATTGTCAGGCATGCATGTTGACTGGGAGGAATCTTGATTTTTTGGAGTAAAATCTTGGATTCTTTCCTGGTTATAATTCTGGTCTTGGATGTTGTTTATGTCTTAGAGGCTTTAGCCCTTTCCACCCATGGTGCTGGTGTCTCTTCCCAGAGAACTGGTTGGACACTGCATTAGTCAGGGTGGGGCCTCATGGTCCTGATATATCTCTTCATAGCCAAGGGTCTAGTGCCTCAAGAGTTGACTTGCCAGGGTGTGTAACCCTCTGGTGATCAGTGGTCCTTATGCTTTGGGACTCCATCCAGTCAGTATCCCCTGACTACTCTTAATAGCATCAGACTGGCCTGATGGGGAAGACTTTCTGAACCCTGGGCTGTGATGGAGCAAGAAGACCCTCCTTCTGTAAAATAACCATTCCCTCTGCTTTCGAATATGTCAGGAGGGTCCTTCCTGGGATGAATGAGCAGTGGGTAATGCTTCTCCCTTGGCTGGCTGGTTGCTGGTGAATAGTGGAGCTGGGGTCCAGAGGATTTGAAGTGGACACTTATTCTTTGCCTTTCTGATATGTGAGTCTCAGCCTTTCTTACCACTGTCTAAGAGCGCTTTCTGCTGCTCTGGGGATGGGTCATTGGATAGGGCACACAGTTTAGAAAGGAAAAAAGATAAGTGGATGGTGATTTGATGTGGATGGGGGCAGGGACTGGAGATTCCCCTGAGAAATGGCTACCCCTTTGAGGTGGGCATTGGTTGAAGCAACAGGGCCCTAGGGATGGGTAGAAAGTGAGAGATCTTTGGCTGGGCGTGGTGGCTCACACCTGTAATCCCAGCACTTTGGGATGCCGAGGCAGGTGGATCACTCGAGGTTAGGAGTTCGAGACCAGCCTGGCCAACAAGGTGAAATCCTGTCTCTACTAAAAGTAGAAAAAGTAGTAGGCGCCTGAATCCCAGCTACTTGGGAGGCAGAGGCAGGAGAATTGTTTGAACCCAGGAGGCAGAGGTTGCAGTGAGCCGAGATCAAGCCATTTTACTCAAACCTGGGGGACAACGAGAGCGATACTTGTCTCAAAAAAAAAAAAAAAAAAAAAACGAGAGATCTTTTAGTTCAGAGTGTTTCATAGTTTTTATAGCCTAGTGTATTAAGGGCTGATGGGAGAGGGGTTTTTTTTGTTTTTTGTTTTTTTTTGATATGGATTCTCGCTCTTTCGCCCAGGCTGGAGTGCAGTGGCACAATCTCGGCTCATTGCAAGCTCCACATCTTGGATTCACGTCATTCTCCTGCCTCAGCCTCCCGAGTAGCTGGGACTACAGGCGCCCACCGCCACAGCCGGCTAATTTTTGTATTTTTAGTAGAGACGAGGTTTCACCGTGTTAGCCAGGATGGTCGTGATCTTCTGACCTTGTGATCCGCCCACCTCAGCCTCCCAAAGTGCTGGGATTACAGGCGTGAACCACTGTGCCTGGCCAAGGAGAGGATTTTTAAAAAATCAAAGTGGAGGTTCTAGGTTGAGAATGCTTTATTTGGGGCCCTAGTGAACAGCTATATGGGACCTACCTGCTACTGCTAGCACCGAATATAAATCTATTTTGAGGGTGAATCTCTAACGGAGAGAGCAGAGCTTTAAGAGCGTAAGGATTCCTCAGCTTACAAGGGATGTAAAGGACCTCTTCAAGGAGAACTACAAACCACTGCTCAGTGAAATAAAAGAGGACACAAACAAATGGAAGAACATACCATGCTCATGGATAGGAAGAATCAATATCGTGAAAATGGCCATACTGCCCAAGGTAATTTATAGATTCAATACCATCCCCATCAAGCTACCAATGAGTTTCTTCACAGAATTGGAAAAAACTGCTTTAAAGTTCATATGGAACCAAAAAAGAGCCCACATTGCCAAGACAATCCTAAGTCAAAACAACAAAGCTGGAGGCATCACACTACCTGACTTCAAACTATACTACAAGGCTACAGTAACCAAAACAGCATGGTACTGGTATCAAAACCGAGATATAGACCAGTGGAACAGAACAGAGTCCTCAGAAATAATACCACACATCTACAGCCATCTGATCTTTGACAAACCTGAGAAAAACAAGAAATGGGGAAAGGATTCCCTATTTAATAAATGGTGCTGGGAAAACTGGCTAGCCATAAGTAGAAAGCTGAAACTGGATCCTTTCCTTACTCCTTATACGAAAGTTAATTCAAAATGGATTAGAGACTTAAATGTTAGACCTAATACCATAAAAACCCTAGAAGAAAACCTAGGTAATACTATTCAGGACATAGGCATGGGCAGGGACTTCATGTCTAAAACACCAAAAGCAATGGCAACAAAAGCCAAAATTGACAAATGGGATCTAATTAAACTAAAGAGCTTCTGCACAGCAAAAGAAACTACCATCAGAGTGAACAGGCAACCTACAGAATGGGAGAAAATTTTTGCAATCTACTCATCTGACAAAGGGCTAATATCCAGAACCTACAAAGAACTCAAACAAATTTACAAGAAAAAAACAACCCCATCAAAAAGTGGGCAAGGGATATGAACAGACATTTCTCAAAAGAAGACATGCATACAGCCAACAGACAAATGAAAAAATGCTCGTCATCACTGGCCATCAGAGAAATGCAAATCAAAACCACAATGAGATACCATCTCACACCAGTTAGAATGGCAATCATTAAAAAGTCAGGAAACAACGGGTGCTGGAGAGGATGTGGAGAAATAGGAACACTTTTACACTGTTGGTGGGATTGTAAACTAGTTCAACCATTATGGAAAACAGTATGGCGATTCCTCAAGGATCTAGAACTAGAAGTACCATATGACCCAGCCATCCCATTACTGGGTATAAAGCCAAAGAATTTTAAATCATGCTGCTATAAAGACACATGCACACGTATGTTCATTGCAGCACTATTCACAATAGCAAAGACTTGGAATCAACCCAAATGTCCATCAGTGACAGACTGGATTAAGAAAATGTGGCACATATACACCATGGAATACTATGCAGCCATAAAAAAGGATGAGTTTGTGTCCTTTGTAGGGACATGGATGCAGCTGGAAACCATCATTCTCAGCAAACTCGCAAGAACAGAAAACCAAACACCGCATGTTCTAACTCATAGGTGGGAACTGAACAGTGAGATCACTTGGACTCGGGAAGGGGAACATCACACACCGGGGCCTATTTTGGGGAGGGGGGAGGGGGGAGGGGGGAGGGATTACATTGGGAGTTATACCTGAGGTAAATGATGAGCTGATGGGTGCTGACGAGTTGATGGGTGCAGCACACCAACATGGCACAAGTATACATATGTAACAAACCTGCATGTTATGCACATGTACCCTAGAACTTAAAGTATAATTTTAAAAAATTTAAAAAAAAAAAGAGTGTAAGGATTCCTTTATTAATTTTTTTCTCACACTTGTGAACATTTATATTTTTGGTTCCTAGCTCTCCCGCTGACCTTCCTTATAGTTTATCTGGATATACCATGTAGAGGATAAGGGGTGGTATTGAGTTTGCAGGGTCCAGCCTGTACTACTAAAAGCAAAACTCAAAACTTCTGAAATGGTTTCAGACCTAGTGTAGGAGGGTTTCTTCTCCTGCCCATCAACACCCTCCCCACAAGCCACAAGCTAATATACTGTCTCAGCCATAGTGCTTTTAGCACATATTTGTCCTAACTTATGCCTGGGGAGATGCTGCCTGCCAGTAAGCTTTTGCCACCACACCTTGCCAAGCTATTAGAGTTTGATCCTGAGTGTCTGTGAGCTTCCCAAATATTTTATTTATTTATTTATTTATTTATTTTGAGACGGAGTCTCACTCTGTCGCCCAGGCTGTAGTGTAATGGCGCATTCTTGGCTCACTGCAACCTCTGCCTCCCAGGTTCAAGCCAGTCTCCTGCCTCAGCCTCCCGAGAAGCTGGGATTACAGGCGCCCACCATCATGCTCAGCTAATTTTTGTATTTTTAGTAGAGATAGGGTTTCACCATTTTGGTCAGGCTGGTCTCCAACTCTTGACCTCAGGTGATCCACCTGCCTCGGCCTCCCAAAGTTTTGGAATTACAGGCTTGAGCCACCACACCCGGCCCCAAATATTTACTCTTAACTTCTTAAGCACTCTCATTTAAATATAAAAGCCTGGTTCCCTTCCCTAGAAGGATATAAGACTCAGATGAAATAAGACTCAGGTGGTTTGGTTTTAGTCCAGGCCCTCCTGGGTTCTACTGGAAAGGGCAGTGGTCTTAGAGGTAGAATTAGGTTTGACTGCTAGCTTTGGTGGCTTCTCTGCCAGTTCGCTTCTGTTCTAAACACAGGTTTCTCTCCTTGTCCCTGCCAGTGAGAAGTAGCCATCAGTTTGATAGTGCTGTGTAGAGACCCACTCCTAGTGCTAGGCTCTGTGTTCAGTAGTGTTAAGGGCATTGGTCCATTCAGGATATCGGATTCAGCAAGGTTATGCCCAGTGGATTTATGAGACTGTCCCCAGGCAAAGAAAAGTAAGTTGTGGATCATACACTGTGGCCTATGAGAGACTGGCATTGTAGAGATGTATCTTCTCAACATTTGATCCCCAAATGGAGGGGCAGCAGGGTATAGTGGAAGGAGCATAGGCCTAGAATCCAGAGCAGGATTCAAATCTTGACTCTTTCGCTTCCTAGATGTGGAAAAGTTACTTGTCCTTTGAGTCCCAGCTTCCTCAACTATAAAATGAGGATGCTACCCAACTTGCGGGATTGCCGTGAAAACTGCATGAGGTAACGTGGATGTGAAGTGTCTAGTATTGTATGTACCTGGGACATAGTAGGTATGCAAAAAAATACTAGCTGCTATTATTATTATTAAATTATTTATGAAAGTAACAAACATACGTGTTTATCGTAGATGATTTTGACAATGATGAAAGTGAAGAAAAGTGTTTCACTTATATACTAATGTTTTATTATAATATAGTTACATATGTTAAGCTGCCTACTATATCTTTTTTTTTTTTTTGGGACGGAGTCACTCTGTCGCCAGGCTGGAGTGCAGTGGTGCGATCTTGGCTTACTGCAACCTCCGCCTCCTGGATTCAAGCAATTCTCTTCCTCAGCTTCCCTAGTAGCTGGGACTACAGACGCCCGCCACCATGCCCAGCTAATTTTTATATTTTTGGTAGAGATGGGGTTTCACCATGTTAGCCAGGATGGTCTTGATCTCTTGACCTCATGATCCATCTGCCTCAGCCTCCCAAAGTGCTGGGATGACAGGCGTGAGCCAGCACGCCTGGCCTGTCTTTCTGATATAAATTTTTTTGTTGTTGTTTGTTTTTGAGACGGAGTCGTTCTCTGTCACCCAGGCAAGAGCACAGTGGCGCAATCTTGGCTCACTGCAGAGGCAACTTCTGCCTCTCGGGTTCTAACGATTCTCCTGCCTCAGCCTCCTGAGTAGCTGGGATTACAGGCGCCCACCACCACACCTGGCTAATTTTTGTATTTTTAGTAGAGATGGGGTTTCACCATGTTGGCCAGGCTGGTCTCGAACTCACCTCAGGTGATCCATCCACCTCAGCCTCCCAAAGTGCTGAGACTATAGGCGTGAGCCACCACGCCTGGCCTGATGTAAAATTCTGGAAGTGACATGTGTACATAATCTAGTTTAAAAAGCTGAAATATATTACAAGTCTTGTATTAAATAACAAAGTTCTCCTGCTTTATTCTTTCTCACTCACTGTCTCTTCCTCCTGGCTGGTGCTCTTCTTGAGGGGAGATATTGGTTTAATTTATACAGTATTTGAACACCTGGTGCCTATTAGCACAGTGCCTGATACTTATGGGCTTTCAGTACATGTGGGTTGTTATATTGTTTTTGAAAGGTTTAAGTCAGTACTTAGTATAGAACACAGATTTCAGGTTGATTAATTTTACGGCAGTTTGGAGAGGCTATCCAAAGCTTTCATGATATCATAACGAGGCTCTGTTGACTGAGATCTTGGTTTTGGTTTAGATTTGCAATTTTAATCTGTGTCTGTTTTGCTGTAGTAATTAATGAGCAAGATATTTTGTAGGAGTTGAACTTTGTATTAATTCAGTTAGGTTAGCTATGAGAAATAGACACTTAAAGTACAGTAGCTGAAACAAGTGTCTCTCTTGTATGTAAAAGTTTGGCAGGAGATGGCCTGTGATTGGCAAGACATCTCTGTTTCATGAGCCTTACCTCCTCGTTCACAGCTCTGCCAACTCTTGGGGCATGGTCGTGTCCTCATGGTCCAAGATGGTAGTTAGACTTCCAGCTATCACATTCATTTTCCAGGTAGCACAGTGTAGAAAGGGATGAAGAACAACGTCCAAATATCTAGAGCTGGAATCTTTTAAGACAGGTTACAGAAAGCACCTACAATGACACTTTTTCGTTACCTGGCTACATCTTGGAACAAGGAGCTGGAAAATGTAGTGAATGTTCTGAGTGGCCTGGTGCCCATGTTACAGTTGTGGGTTCCATTACTATGGGAGGAGGGGAGAATAACCACCGAAGGGCGACTAGCAGTCTGGGTCACAGATTTCAGGCTCTTTTCCTATCATTAATCCCTTGTTAGTCCTTCCCTGATGTGCTGCCAGGATTGCTAATGTAGCAATCCCTTTCTGCTGTGTTTTCAGTTTGTTTTCTCTTTCTGCTGCTGACTCTGTCCTTCTGCTTTAACCCTTACTTGGAGATTTCTCTCCCATTCACCCCTTCAGAGCTGGAGGCCTTGAAACACTTGCGTGGATGTGTGATGGAAGCAGACAGGTAATTCCTTCCTTGGGGGCAATGACCTCCTGCTTTCTGCATAATGTGCTTATAGTTGCAGCATTGAGATCAGTGGTTCCCTTGGGAGGGGGTTACTGAAAGGTGTCTTTGAATCTAACAGTGTTTGTATAAAGTGTAAATATTTCTGTTTTTCACATGTGCATGGGTGCTGTTGTGTTGCTAAAATACGAATTCACTTAAAAGCCTTTTCTTAGGGTGTTTAGTATTTTCTTAGTGTTTAATATGGCATGGTGGTCTGGGGTCCTGACTGATTTCATTCAGGCCTGAGCTAAATGAAATGTCCTGGCTCCGCCTCTTCCCATTTGTGGACCAGCCTGCGTGAATTTCAGTCTCCATGAATTTCAGTCTCCATATCTGAAAGTGGGCATAGTTATACCTATTTTCCAGTATTGATGAGAGGATTAAATAAGATTATAGGTGTAAATCACTTAGCTTAGCATCTGGTATGTGCTAAGGACTCCATAAACATTAGCTGTGGCTATTATTTTCTTCTTAACACACACTGAAAGTACAAATAGCATCATAATGGCTTTTTTTTTTTTTTTCAGCTGAAAGGACATATTTTGAAAGGTTGGAAATCATTACTGTAGCTTCTCAGGGGACTCCAATATAGCCAGCCCTGGAACAGGTAGCTGGGGACCAGTACCTAAACTGATGTAAGCAGACACCTTTTGGGATGATTTGCATTCATTTATTAATTCCAGAAGAATGTTTATTGAGCACTTATTATTCCTCTTCAGGTTACAGGCATAGAAGGGAGACCACTGTAGTTCGGCCTTACTCTAGCTCAGGAAAAGGTCACTGTAGTGAATGCTTTCTCTCTCTATCAGGGGTGTTTTGGACCCATTCATTTGCTTTGGTTTCCTCTTTTATAACAAAAGGGAGTGACTCCTAAGTCCCCAAGGACCCGATTCTCTCCACCTTCCTGTAGTTACTGTGGCAGGGACTTTTGGCCGCTGTGCCTGAGTCCTGGTCGGAAAGCATAGCTTTGCTGGTTGTGCCAGTGGAACCCGGTGCAGCTCTGCTGACGATGTGGAAGCTGCTGGGGCCACCGTTGCTGCTGGCATCTCCCTTCCATCTCTAGCCAGCACCACAACTGCCGAGGTCGAGTCAAGGAGTCTAGGTGGTGAATCATTTGCCTTGGTAAGCAAGTCTGGCCTCTCTTGGCCTTGCCTGGAGAGACAGAGCGGGCACAGCACCAGGGGCCAGGAGAAGCTGGGGGATGCACACTGGCCGTGCCCTGGCTGCCTGGTAGTGGTCCATGAGTCAGGCCTCCCATGCAGATCTTGCTGCGTCAGCACAACAGGGAGCCTGCTCTGTGCTGGGTCTGAGATCATCTTCCTTCCTCCACTGGAGGCAATGTGCTGTAGGAAGCAAATGTCTCAAGTGCCACTCAGGCGCTCTAATGGCTGGCTGTGTCTAATGAATAGGGCTTTTCTCTGGGGTAGAATCACTTCACCTAACTCCTTTTCCCCCTACGATTAGCTGTTCTTCAGCTCAGATGGATGGTGGAGCTTGTCTGGCTCCTGGGAAGGACTGGCACAGCTTCCAGGGAGTTATAGACTCCAGGAATGTCAGAGGTAGGGAAATGGGGGCCTGGTGAAGGTCATACAGTGGTGGAGCGAGAACCCAGACACCCTGGGTCTCCATCTGTTGCTTTTTTCTTTCTGCCTTGGTGTAGCTCAGAGACTGTTTTTATTAAGGTAAGAGAGGATGCTGTGACATAGATCTGGAGTTTAAGCCCTGGGCTTTGGCAGTAACAGGCAGGAGTACATGTATGCCTTTCTCTATTACGCCCTCCCAGGATGGATTTTGCATATCAGGAGAGATGGAAGAACCAAGTGATGGAAAGCTGGAAGCCTTTGAAAGTTTCCTTTGTAGGCTATGCTAGTTTCCTTCTCCCTACCCCAAGAAAACAAAACTGAACGCAAGGTTCTATGCTAGGGTAGCAGATTGAACATGTCAAATGCTACAGCTACCTTTACTCCCTCCTGAAACCCAGTGAAAACCACAGCAAACCCACAAGGTGGATGGGAGAAGAGATGGTAGCTGTTTTGTTCTGGGGGATGGAAAACTGATGGAGAAGTGGTAATTGACTTAGAACACTTGAGAAAGATAATTCTAAGCTGACAGTAGGGAAAGCAAAAAAAAACAAAAACAAAAAAACCCCAGCAATCCCTTTATACCACAGAATCTCCTCCACTTTATGCAGCCATTTGACTGCCTTTTCTTCTTGGAAAGGGTAAAACAAGAGTTACTGGACTGGAGACACCAAGCACAGAAAAAAATAAATAAAATGAAACATACCTCCTACACATCCTTTCTAAGGAACTACTGGAGAGTGCGCACCACCAAAGCAGGGGAAGGAATCAGTAAAGAGGGGAGAGGGTTATCGGACACGGGGATTAACACAGGAGGGAGATGAAGGGAACCCCTGAGGACAGCGTACCAGACGTAGAGGATGGGCAGCTTAGATCCGAGCAGCGTGACTCAGGATGTCATCACCAACTTACCTGCAATCATTGTGCCATTGATTTAACTGGAGGACTGACTACCTGGGGAAGCTTGGGGCAGATTGTATCTGCTCTTGGCTGTCTCGCTCATGTGCTGAGGAAGCTCCTGTCGCCCCTCCTTGCCCTGCTGACTGGATAGACTCATTTTATATTAACAGAAGTGTTTTCTTTGCCCAACCCTCAGTGCTAAAGATAGGTCCAAGTGAATTCAGAGATAGAAAATATGAGCCAGGCACAGTGGCTCACGCCTGTAATCCTAGCACTTTGCGAAGCCGAAGCGGGCGGATTACTTGATGTCAGGAGTTCAAGACCAGCCTGGCCAACATGGTGAAACCCATCTCTACTAAAAACACAAAATAAAGTAGCTGGGCATCCTGGTGTGTGCCTGTGATCCCAGCTACACAGGAGGCTGAGGCAGGAGAATTGCTTGAACCTAGGAAGTAGAGGTTGCAGTGAGCCGAGATTGTGCCATTGCACTCCAGTCTGGGCGACAGGTTGAGAGTCAAAAACAAACAAACAAAGAAAAGAAACAGAAAATACAGAAGAGTCCCACTCTCCCAATTACCTTGACCCCTACCGCCAGATGCCCCCACTGTGGTTACCCTCCATGTTTCTCCTGTGTTTCTAGGACTTGTTCATGATCTTGCCTATCAACTTTCCCAGGAAGAGCTCTTGTAAATTCCATGGGACCGTGACCAGAGACTCTGTTTAGCTTATTCCCTTCGGGAAGGCTTCATTTAGCAAAGGCAGTATTTTTACTTCCCCGTGGTATTGTGGGGAGAATAGTGTCCCCCGCAACCCTCCACACAAATGATATGTTGAAGTCCTAACCTGTGAAATTTGGAAATACCATCTTTGCAGATGTAGTCAAGTTAAGATGAGGTCATACTGGATTAGGATGGGCCCTAATCCAATGACCGGTGTCCTTATAAGGAGACACAGACAAACAGAGAGGAGAATATTAGGTGAAGATGCAGATAGACACACAGAGAGAAGATGGCCACGTGAAGATGCAGGCAGAGATTGGACTTATGCTGCTGCAAGCCAAGGGACACCAAAAGCTACTGGCAGCTACCAGAAGCTAGAAGGGTCAAAGAAGGATCCTTCCCAAGAACCTTCAAGGGAGATGGCCCTGCTGACACCTTGATTTTGGACTTCTAACCTCCAGAACTGTGAGAGAATAATTTCTGTTGTTTTAAGCCACCCAGTTTGTGTTAATTTGTTATGGCAGCCCTAGGAGGCTACAACACACAGCTTCATTTTTTGTTTGCCACTCACTTTTTCAAAACTAAACATTATCTTATTTAGAGATGTGTACATAACTGGTAAAATCATAAAGAGAAGTAAAGAAATGAATAACGAATCAAGGTTGTCAGATGTTTGGGGAAAAAGGAAAGGGGGTGGTGGAATGAGACACATGGAACTCCTAAAGGGACTGGATGGGGTTATGTGGGTTTTCATATTATGTTCTTTAAACCATATATATATTTTTTAATTTTAGAAATGGAGTTTCACTGTGTTGCCCAGATTGGAGTGCAGTGGCTATTCACAGGCACAAACATAGTGCACTACAGACTTGAATTCCTGGGCTCAAGCCATTCTCCTGCCTCAGCCACCCAAGTAGCTGGGACTACAGGTGTGCTCCACCACTCCCAGCCATATATACATTTGTACATGTTACATGTATACATTTTAGTGTACTCTCCTATGTGTATAATACATTTAACAATAAACTTTAAAAAAAAAACAAAACGTAACCCTCAAAACCAAATTAGCTGAGTTACCTAATGTGGGAGAGATGGTGCCGAATCATCTGAACCAAATGCAGGCCTGAGGACGTGAGCCTTGGCACCAAGGGGAGCATTTAGCAGATTGGAGCCCCTTGTACTAATGGAGATGAATAATAAATAAGAAATCTGAAAATGACATAGATCATCAACCAAAGCTAAGTTTACCGTTAGGACCTAATGGGAGAGTCGCCTCAGTGATGCCAAGTTTTGAGAGCCTGGCCTCGGCTAAATGATATTAGGTCAGATTCACAAAGCCCTTTGTGGCAAGACACCTCCCATTTCTCCTGCTGACCTCCTAATGGGATGGCCTTGAGACCATTTTAAGTGGTGTGCATTAAGCAACATTGAATTCCAAAGAAAGTCATTCAACTTCTTTATATAAATGGAGGATCAACATTCATTTTGGGGCTGTTTGTCTATAATTCCTCTCTAACACTTCAAATCTTTCTTCTCAATCAGAGAAGGCAGGCCTTAGGCTCAGCACTTTGACCATATGTGGGTCTGCTACTACACCATTTATTTTCGTTTCATTTTATATGTTTGTACAGATTACTCAATGTTAGGAGAATTTTTGGCTTTCCCATTTACAATAGTGATATAAAATTTCTTTAAAATTTTTGTTTAATTTTTAATTTTTGTGGGTACATAGTAGGTGTATATATTTTTGGGGTACATGAGATATTTTGATAGAGGCATGTGATGCATAATAATCACATCATGGAAAATGGGGTATCTATCCCCTTAAGCGTCTATCCTTTGTGTTACAAGCAGCTCAATTATACTTTTAGTTATTTTTAAATGTACAATTAAGTTAATTTGACTGTAGTCACACTGTTGTGCTATCAAATACTAGGTCTTATTCTATTTTTTGATGCCCATTAACTATTATTTAAATAATAATATTAAGTGGTATATATAGTTGGTGTCCTAATTGGGAAATAATCAAGAATGATGTCTTTGTGTCAGGCACAGTGGCTCACTTCTGTAATTCCAGTGTTTAGGAAGCTGAGGAAGGAAGATCGCTTGAGGCCAGGAGTTCAAGACCAACCAGTCTATATAAAAAATAAAAAAATTAGCTGAGCATGGTGGTGTGCACCTGTAGTCCTTGCTACTCAGAATGCTGAGGTGGAAGAACGCTTGAGCCCAGTAGTTCAAGGTGACAGTGAGCTATGATTGCGCCACTGCACTCCATGCTGGGCAACAGAGTGAGACCCTGTCTTGACCTGATGTTCACTTTTGTCACGTTATCTTTCCTTATAGAAGGGGAAAGGCCATTGAGATAAGCTGAGAGTCTTCAGGTTATCTTTCCCTGTGTGTTCCCTACTCCACCTGGCAATAGCTGGGTGTGTTAGTCATTGGTGAACCCCTGGCTGAGGTATTACTCTTTCTCTAGTCTCCTCCCAATGCCCCTCCACCTCCTGTCCCAATACCTGGCAACAATAACATGGGAAAGTGGATAGTTTGAGAAGATGCACAGATATCCCATTGGTCAAGTACATGACCAGCAAGAGATGAGTTCTTTTTTTTTTTTTTTTTTTGAGATTGAGTCTCATTCTGTCACCCAGGCTATAGTACAGTGGTGCAATCTTGGCTCCCTGCAACCTCCGCCTCATGGGATCAAGACATTCTCCTGCCTCAGCCTCCCAAGTAGCTGGAACTACAAGTTCCAAGTGTATGCCACCCCGCCCAGCTAATTTTTGTATTTTTAGTAGAGACAGGGTTGTGCTGTGTTGGCCAGGCTGGTCTTGAACTGCTGACGTCAGGTGATCCGCCCTCTGCCTCCTAAAGTGCTGAGATTACAGGCATGAGCCACCACACCCAGCTGGGATGAGTTCTTTCAAAGAGCCTTGTCCTGTGCTTGGTTCTTAAAGGGGATATGGCGTAAGTTCCAGAAGAAAAAGAATGAGGTTTTTGCTTTCTAGGAGTCATACTGTATCACATGCTAGCGGAAATGATGACCCTCATATATATGCAGCAGTCAGAAATGATTAGAAGTGCATATAATGTTAGATTATGTGGTATTTGGATGCTGAAGGAAGAATTCAGGAAAAAGAAGTGCACGGTAGACTAATCAATGACAGTTTTAGGGATTAGGCAGAGTTGGAGGCAGGGCTTAAAGACACATAGGATTTCTTTCTGGCCTCTGTACAGCATGGCACAAAGGTGAAGAATGTGGTTCTGAAGTCAGACAGATCTGGATTTGATTCCCTTCCCTGTCCCTCACTGACTGGGCAACTGGCTTAACCTTTCTGTTTCTGGTTTGAAGTGCAAAAAATGGGGAAAATAATTACGCCTACTTCTGAGGGTTGATTTAAGGATTAACAAAGGCGATGGACATAAACAGCATCGTGCTGCTACATAGTAAGTGACCCAATGAAGTGACAGCCAATGAATGGCTGTCATTATTAATCAAGCATTCCATTTATCTCTACAGCAAAAACGTATTGCATGGTTATTGTGTGTCAGGGACTGCCAGGCCTTCCATATCAGTCCCTTGAGCACTGAAGCCTATGGTTTCCATTTATGTACAGGATACCTAATTATAATAATAACTATAGTGTTCCAAGTGCCAGGTACTCTGCTAGTTGCTTTATTACTGTATCACCTTTAATCTTTATCCCCATTTTGTAGAAGCAGGAATTGAGGTACAAAGTGTAAGAGATTTGTCCAGGGTCACATTAAGAGTGTCAAGCCTAGGAGTTAAATTATCTCCTCTTTTCCTGTTCCATACTGACTCTTGTTACTGTGAATCTAGACCCATTATTTCCAAAACTAAACTTGGCTTCTTCAAATGGGCTTTTTCTCTGAACTTCCCAATCAGGGGCACCACCATTCTTCTGCTTGTCTCCCAAACCCGAAAGGCTGGAGATGTCTTCCTTCTCCATCAAGCCCCTACATCTGGTTAATCACTAGGTCTTTAGTTCCAATGTATCTTTTCCTTTCTGTTCCACTGCCTGGCCAGGCCCCCATTGACTTACGCCTAGACTCGTCAGTTCTTCTCAGTACAGTCACACATCACTTAATGGCAGGGATACATTCTGAGAAATGCATCATTAGGCAATTTCATCATTGTGTAGACATCAGAGTGTACTTATACTACACACCTGGGCTATATGGTGTAGCCCAAACCTGTCCTACTGTGGCTCAGGACTTTTTCCTTTTTTTTTTTTTTCTTCAGCTTATCAGCTGTTGTTAGTGTATTTTATGTGTGGCCCAAGACATTTCTTCCAATGTGGCCCAGGCAAGCCAAAAGATTGGACACCCCTGGTGTAGTCTATTGTTTCCAGGCTACAAACCTGTACATGTTACTGTACTGAATATTGTAGACAATTGTAATGCAGTGGTAAGAATTTGTGTATCTAAATGTATCTATAAATAGAAAAGGTACAGTAAAAATGTGATATAAAAATAAAAAATGGTACATCTTTAGAGAACACTCACCATGAATGGAGCTTACAGGACTGGAAGTTGCTCTAAGTGAGTGAATGGTGAGTGAATGTGAAGACCTAGGATATTACTGTACACCACCATAGACTTTATATTAAACATTGTACACTTAGGCTACACTAAATTTATATATAAAACTTTTTTTTAGACGGAGTCTCACTCTGTCACCCAGGCTCGCGTGCAGTGGTGCAATCATGGCTCACTGCAACCTCTGCCTCCCAGGTTCAAGCAGTTCTTCCTCAACCTCCTGAGTAGCTGAGAGTACAAGCACGCACCACCACACCCAGCTAATTTTTTGTATTTTTAGTAGAGATGGGTTTTTGCTGTGTTGGCCAGGCTGGTCTTGAACTGTTGACCTCAAGTGATCCTCCTGCCTTGGCCTCCCAAAGTGCTGGGATTGCAGGCCTGCGCCACCGTGCCCAGCTGAAAATTTTTCTTTCTTCAATAATAAATTAATCTTAGCTTACTGTAACTTTTTAACTTTATAAACAAAAATTGTTTACTTCGTAACTCTTTTTTAACAATAGAGCTTAACATAAACACACTGTACAGCTGTACAAAAACATTTCCTTTCTTTTATCCTTATTCTATGAGCTTTTTTCTATTTACTTTTTTTTTTTTTTTTGAGAGTGAGAGAGGTCTCACTCTGCCGCTCAAACTGAAGTACAGCGGTATGATCATGGCTCTCTGCAGCTTTGACTTCCCAGGCTCAAGTGATCCTCCTACCTCAGCCTCCTGAGTAACTGGGACTACAGGCATGCACCACCACACCTGGCTAATTTTTCAATTTCTTTGTAGAGACAAGGTTTCACTCTGTTTTCCAGGCTGCTCTCCAGCTCCTGGGCTCAAACAATCCTCCCACCTTGCCCTCCAAAAGTGCTGGGATTACAGGCGTAAGCCACCCATGCTTGGCCTACATTTTTTTTTTAAACATACGTTTTTTGTTGTTGTTTTTACATTTTAAACTTTTTTGTTAAAAATTAAGACACAAACACACACTTTAGCTTTGGTCTACACAGGGTCAAGATCATCAATATCACAATCTTCCACCTCTACATCTTGTTCCACTGGAAGGGGCAAAACACACCTGGAGCTGTTATCTCCTATAATAACAATGCCTTCTTCTGGAATGCTTCCTGAAGAACCTGCCTGATGCCGTTTGACAGTTAACTTTTTTTTTTTTTTTTACATAAGTAGAAGGAGTGCACTCTAAACTAATGGTAAAAAGTATAGTATGCTGGCCAGGCACAATGGCTCCCACCAGTAATCCCAACACTTTGGGAGGCCAAGGTGGGAGGATCGCTTGAGCCGAGGAGCTTGAGACCAGCCTGGACAATGAAGTGAGACCCCCTTCTCTACAAAAACTAAAATAATGAACTGGGCGTGGTGGCACATACCTATAGTCACAGCTACTCAGGAGGCCGAGGTGGGAGAATCACTGGAGTCCAGGAGATCGAGGCTGCAGTGAGCTATGATTGCACCACTGCACACCAGCCTGAGTGACAGAGTGAGACCTTGGGTCCAAAAAAAAAACAAAAAAAACTAGATACATAAATCAGTAACATAGTCGCTTATTAGCATTATCAAGTATTATGTATGGTACATAATTGTATATGCTGTGCTATTATACGACTGGCCGCACAGTAGGTTTGTTTACAGCAGCATCACCACAGACACATGAGAATATGTGGTGCTATGACATTATGACAGCTGCCATCATCACTAGGCGATAGGAAGTTTTTAGCCCTGTTCTTACCTTGTGGTACCACTGTCATGTATTTGGTCTGTCACTGACTGAAACGTCATTATGTGGTGCATGACTGTTTTTGCCATTGCCTGACAGGAGAGGTGAGGTTTACACAATGCACTCTCATGGACTTCACCAAAATTTGATAAAACATTCTTACATTTTTCAAGATGTGAAAGCATGAGAATTTGTTATTGCCACAGCTGTTTGTCAGTGGTAGAAGTTTACAGTGGGCTTACTGCAGTGGTACAAATATGTAAACTGCTGTGAATATAACCTTTCGCTTCCACTCAGGAAAGTATGTTGGGAGATAACCGCTGTCCACTCTGTTTTTGTTTTAAAGCTTTCCTCTTTAAACAAATGGGGCTGGGACAACTGCATAGCCACATGCAAAAGAGTGAAGTTGGGCCCCTATCTGATATTATATGCAGAAATTAAAAATGGATCAATGACCTAAATGTAAGAGCTGAAACCATAAAACTTTTGGAAGAAAACATAGAATTAAATCTTCATGATCTTGAATTTGTTAATGGTTCTTAGATATTATACCAAAAGTATGTGCAATAAATAAAAAAATAAAGTGGACTTCATCTAAATTAAAAACTTTGGTGTATCAAAAGTATCAAGTAAGTGAGAAGACAGCCAATAGAATGGGAGAAATATTTGCAAGTCATGTATCTGATAAGGGTCTAGTATCAGAATATATGAAGAGCTCTTATAACTCAATAATAAAAAGACAAACCACCCACTTTAAAAATGGACAAAGGATTGAATGGACATTTCTCCAAAGAAGATATGCAAATGGACAACAAGCTCATGAGAAGGTAGATGTTCAATATCATTAGTCATCAGGGAAATGCAAACCCAAACCACAGTGAGTTACCATATCACATGCACTAGGTTGGCAATAAGAATACCAATAATAAGGAAAATAACAAGTATTCGTGAGGATGTGGAGAATACTTGGAGCCCCCATAGTCTGCTTGTGGAAACGTAAAATGGTCCAGCTGCTGTGCAGAACAATTTGGTGGTTCCTTAAAAAGACAAACATGAATTACCATGTGATCCAGCAAGTATGCTCCTAGGTATATACGCCCCAAATGACAAGTATACAAATATATGTATACACATGTTCATACACACTAGTCACAGCAGCCAGAAAGTGGAAACAACCCATGTGTCTATCAGTGGATAAAAGGAGAAACTGTAGTATGTACATACAGTGGAATATTATTCATCCATAAAGAGGAATGAAGTGCTGATATAAGTTATAATGTGGATGGACTTGAAAACATGTTCAGTGAAATAAGCAGGTGTGTCACATATTGTATGATTGAATTTACATGAAGTGTTCAGAACAGGTAAATCCATAAAGACAAAGGAGGTTGGTGGTTCCTTGGGTTTGGGAGGAGGGAGAATGGGGAATAATTGCTTAATGGGTACAGGGTTTCCTTTTGGAGTGGCGAAAATGTTTTGGAACTAGACAGAGGTAGTAGTTGTACAACATTGTGAATGTACTCAATATCACTAAATTGTTCACTTTGAAATGGTTAATTTTATGTTATGTGGATTTCAGCTCAAAAAAAAGGTCTACAAAAAATAAAATAAGGCTTTCACAAGCTTTGGTGCTTTAATGATTAGTAGCAATGGGTGCTTGGTAGATACCAGTATTTGAGGACATGATTATTGAGAGTCACTGGTGTGCACCACCATGCCCGGCTAATTTGTTGTATTTTTATTAGAGACGAGGTTTCACCATGTTTGCCAGGCAGGTGTCGAACTCCTAATCTCAGGTGATCCACCCGTCTTGGCCTCCCCAAATGCTGGGATTACATGCGCGAGCCACCGTGCCCAGCCAGGAATTTATTTAATTGTGATGTGTGTATCTTAGTTTCTTCATCAGTAAAACTGAGATGGCAATAGTACCTACCTTGTAAGTTGTTGTGAGGATTAGAGATAGTGACTATAAAATGGGTGGTACAAAAATGAATGCACTATAGGTGTTTAAGAAATGATGGCTCTGACCATCAATCTATGGCAGCTAAACGCTGGAGCCCACAGGAGAGGCCAGGAGGATGGCAGAAGAGTTCTGTTCTGTGGTTTTCCTGTGATTAATGCAGACTCTGGTTTCTTCTGTATTCATTTCCTTGCCCAGTATTGATCCTCCAGAAGGTGGAGAATGGAGACCTGAGCAACAAGATTCTGAAGATCACTGATTTTGGCCTGGCTCGGGAATGGCACCGAACCACCAAGATGAGTGCAGCAGGGACGTATGCTTGGATGGCACCCGAAGTCATCCGGGCCTCCATGTTTTCCAAAGGCAGTGACGTGTGGAGGTAAGGTCCAGAGGGCCAGGGACAGCATTTCCCAGGTCCATCTTGGTGGCATACACATTTCAAGACTTGGAGAATTGAGGTTACATAGGATCCCAGGCACCCAAAATAGGTCTAAGTGACCTCCCCACACAGTCATCTATGCCAATTCACATGTTGCCAGGGGACAGTTTCTAATGCTTTCATCTACCAAAAAAATCCCTCAAGTGCTATACACAGGCCACTTTTTGCTGGTGATTGCTCCCTAGGAAAGGCCAGTAGATTCCAGGGGCAACATGTACTCCCATCTCTGCCCTGTAAGATGGGAAGGACACTCAGTCCCTCCTGGAGAGCTTCGCGAGGATCAGCCTGGCTTGCTTAGCAACAGTGCTAGGCTTTCATGGCTGTTATTGCTGAACTTGGGAGAAGATTAACCCAATGTCTTCACGCTAAGCTCCTAAGCCAATGAATATTCTTTGTGCAGTCTCTTTTTTCTTGATGGCCTAAAAATTATCTTTTCCAGTTATCTAGTTAATCTTTTAGTCAAGGCTCTATCTGTTGACATTAATCCAGAAATCGGAAAAAAAAAAAAAAATGGGTCCCAAGTATGTACCCAGAACTGCAGAGCCACAGACTAGAAATGACCAGCCATCCTCCTAGTTAATGTGAGCCCAAAAGGTTGCAAGGAAATAGATCTAAAAATTTTCCCAGCTGAGGAAGGATGAGCAACTACTCAGTCATCATGGCTGTGGGACAGTAGCATCGCCTTGGTATACAAAAGAAAGGACAGTAGTTTATCATTATTTATCAGTCCATGGAGTTATTATCCTGATGTATTATAAAGTGAGCTTCTGTGTGTGTGTGTGTGTGTGTGTGTGCGCGCGCGCACATGTATATTTTAAATAATAGTTTTATTGAGCTATTATTCACATACCATAAAGCTAACCCTTTGTACACTTTAGAGTATAGAAGTTGGCTGGATAGTGGCTAATACCTGTAATCCCAGGACTTTGGGAGGCTAAGGTGGAAAGATTTCTTGGGCCAGGGAGTTTGGGACCAGCCGGAGCAGCATAGTGAGACCCCTATCTCTACAAAAAATTGAAAAATTATCCAGGTGTGGTGGCATGCACCTCTAGTCCCAGCTACGTGGGAGGCTGAGATGGAAGGATTACTTAAGGCTGAGAGGTTGAGGCTGCAGTGAGCCGTAATTGCACCACTGCACTTCAGCCTGGGTGAGAGAGTGAGACCCTGTCTCAAGAAGTAAATAAGCATGTAAGTCAATGGTTTTTAGTATATTTAAAAGGTGTTTATGGGTCACCATTGTTATTAGTTTCCTGGGGCTGCTGTAGCAAATTACTATTCCTAGTGGCTTAAAGCAACAGAAGTGCATGCTTTTGTAGTTCTGGAGGCCAGAAGCCTGAAAGCGATGTGGGCAGGGCCACACCCTCCAGAGACTCTAGTGGAGATAATGATTCAAATCAGGATTCTGGGTATTAGGACATGGACATACCTTTTCAGGGCCACCATTCAACCCATTACAACCACTATCTATTTCCAGAACTTTTTTTTTTTTTTTTTAGATGGAGTCTCACTCTGTTGCCCAGGCTGGAGTACAGTGGCATGATCTTGGCCCACTGCCACCTCTGCCTTCTGGGTTCAAGCGATTCTCCTGCCTCAGCCTCCCAGGTAGCTGGGATTATAGGCGTGCACCACCACATCCAGCTAATTTTTATATTTTTAGTAGAGATGAGATTTCGCCATGTTGACCAGGCTGGTCTTTAACTCCTGATCTCAAGCAGTCCATCTGTCTTGGCCTCTTAAGGTGCTGGGATTATAGGCAAGCAAGTTCCATGCCCGGCCAATTTCCAGAACATTTTTACCACCCAAAAAAGAAGCCCCATATCTATTATCAGTCCTTCCCTAATCCTTCCTCCTTCTACTCCCTAGCAAACACTAATTTACTTTCTGTCTTTATGAATTTGCCTATTCTGGATATTTCACATAAATGGAATCATACCATATGTGGTCTTTTGTGACTAGGCTTCTTTCATTTAGCATAATGTTTTCAGTGTTCATCCATGTTGTAATACAAAATTAGCCACGTGTGGGGCGTGTGCCTGTAATCCCAGCTACTCAGGAGGCTGAGGCAGTCTTGAACCCCGGGGGGCAGGAGTTGCAGTGAGCTGGGATCATGCCACTGCACAAGCGAAACTCCATCTCAAAAAAATATATATATATATTCATCCGTGTTGTAACTTATATCAGAATTTCATTCCTTTTTAAGGTGTAATAATATTCCATTGTATGGATAGACCACATTTGTTTATCCATTCATCAGTTGATGGGCATTTGGGTTGTTTTTGCTTTTTGGCTGTTATGAATAATGCTGCTATGGACACTTGTGTACAACACAAGCTTTTGTCTAAACATAAGTTTTTTGTATAAACGTCAGTTTTCTTGGGTCCATTCCTAGGAGTGAAATTGCTGAATCATATAGCAGTTCTATGTTTAACTTTTTGAGGAACCACCAAACTTTTTCATCATAGCTATACCATTTTGTTATATTCCCTTTAGCAATGTATGAATAATGTTACAATTTCACCACATCTTTTCAATACTTGTTATTGTCTTTTTTTTAAAAAAAGTTATGTCCATCCTTGTGGATATGAAATAGTATTTTATCATAATTTTGATTTGCATTTCACTAAATGACTTGTGATGTTGAGTATCTTTTCATGTACTTATTGGCCAATTATATCTCTGAACCTGAAGAAATATCTGTTCAAATCCTTTGCCAATTAAAAAATTAGAGTATTTGTTTTTTTATTGTTGAGCTAAAAGAGTCCTTTCTATTCTGTTGTCAGATATATGATTAGCAAATTTTTTTCCATTCTGTAGATTGTTTTTCCACTTTCTTAAGGCTGTTCTTTGCAACAGTGTTTTTAATTTTGATAATGTCTAGTTTATTTTGTCATCTGTGGATTGTGCTTTTGATGTCATAGCTAAAAAACATTGCCTAGTTCAAAGTCATGAAGACTTACACAGCTGTATTTTTTTCTAAGAGTTTTATAATCTTAGCTCTTACTTTTATGTCTCTGATCCATTTTGACTTAATTTTTGTATGTGGTGTGAGGTAGGGGTCCAACTTTATTATTTTTCATGTGGCTATTCAGTTATCCAGGCCCCATTTATTGGAAAGACTATTTTTTTCCCATCAAATTATTTGTCTGTTCACTTTTATCAATTTACCAGAAATATAAAGGTTTATTTCTAGATTCTCGGTTCTACTCCATTAATCTATGTCTGTCCTTATGCCAATACCACCCTTTCTTAATTAGTATGACTTTGTGGTCAGTTTTGAAATTAGGAAATGTGATTCCAACTTTGTTCTTCTTTTTGAAGATTGTTTTGGCCATTCTGAGTCCTTTGCATTTAATGAATCTTAGGATAATTTTGTTAATTTCTATAAAATAGATAGCTGGGATTTTGATACGAATTGCATCAAATCTGTAGCTTTGTGGACTATTGACATCTTCCCCCCTCCGCCCCCGAGACAGGGTCTCTATTGCTTGAGCTGGAGCACAGTGGTGTAATCATGGCTCACCATAGCCTTGACCTCTTGGGCTCAGGTGATCCTCCTGCCTCAGCTTCCTAAGTAGCTGGAGCTACAGGCATGCTCCCCCCTTTTATTTTTATTTTTATTTGTAGAGACAGGGTTTCGCCATGTTGCCCAGGCTAGTCTTGAACTCCTGAGCTCAAGCTGTTCACCTGCCTTGGTCTCCCAAAGTACTGGGATTAGAGGGGTGAGCTACTGTGCCTGGCCCTATTGACATCTTAATAAGTCATCCAATTCATGATCATGGGATATCTTTCCATTTATTTAGACCTCCTTTAACTTCTTTCAGTGATGTTTTGTAGTATCTGTATGTTGAACCTTATTTTACCGTGCATTAATTACAGGGTGAAGTAGCTAATGAGAAGAAATGAGTTTAACTTTCCTTAAAATATCTGACCTGATCTCATTAAGTTGAGTTGTATGCTGATATTCAACTATTTTTGATATATAAAATCAGCAATTTCATGTTTCACTTTCATTGCTTGACCGTATGCTAATGAGATAAATTAATACATTAATTAAGCTAAGCTGCTGTTACAAAGAGGCCTGCAGATATGGAGGCTTAAATAGGATAGAAGCATATTCTCTTTCAAAAACTAGTCTAGATAGCCCACACTAGCAGGGCAACTGTGCCCCATGAGATCTTTTAGGAACCTAGGTTCTTTTAGATTCCCTCAGTGCATTGACCTTGACCGGATGGTTAAATTGGGTGACTATTACATGTGTATTACAGTTTTCATAAAAGAGGAAGGAGAACTTACTCATGGCAAGCACAGTTTATCTTTAATTTGGAGACCATCCAGAAGTTGTACACATCTCTGCACATCCCATTGCCTGCACTTGGTTATGTTGGCACACCTGGCTCCAAGGGAGGCAGAAAAATATATGTTCTAGCTAGACAACTGTGTGCCCCACTATGGAAGACAGGAAGGGTGGATTTGAGGGGACAAGCAGCCGCTTTTCACACTCAACTTTCTCTTGCCTTTTTTAATGGAAAACCGTGACTTCTCAGTAGCATGATTGTTTTCTACCTCCAATATTCCCACTATGTTTCTTTTCCCAGCCTAACCCTGAAATTGCTCAGGTTTTATTGTCGCACACTCCAGAGGTTTCTGCTGGTGATGATTTGGACAGAGTTGTGTCATGTATCCAAGCACCTTCCCAGTGGGAAGGGAAAGCACAAATGCCTCATGTAGAGTCTTCTCAGGATGACAGAATTGGTAGACAGGGAAGGACAAGGCTATCGCAGAACTTTTTTCTCCACCGAAAGAACAAGGGCAGGACCTTTCAACTTTTACCCTAAGTATTCTTGTTCTGAGACTAACCTCTAGGTCTTGTCCTATAACCATGATCCTAAAAGCAGGCTTGAAGGAAGAGCCTCTGGTGAGAGGAATCTGATGAAATTATTCTAATCTCTAGAGGAAATTGCTTGGAGGTAAACCTCAAATCAGAAGTACTTTGGATGGTGTGTCTTGGATATTGTCACATGGTCTGCCAGCAGGTCTCTAGTTGCTCTAGTCTAGACTTGTTCCCAGGACTTAGACCTCCTGACCCAGTTTGGTTGATGATTGTGGTTTGAAAACATAATTCACCCTGCTCCATTTCAGCTGTCTTAGCTTCTATGCTGCAGGATTTCCTTCAAGGCACAATTTATAACCCATTAAATGGGCCTTTCATTCCTCCTTCCTCAAGCCTACCCATCTAAGTAGCTCCAAATGGTCTCTCACCTTTAGCAGAGGAAAATGTGTGTCCACTGCTATACATACAGCAATGCTTGTATACTGGTGACAGTTGTTACCACCTACAAATGCTTAAGGGCTAGGCTCTGTGGTAAATGTTATACATCTTTTATAGTCTTCACAAGAATCCCCCAAAGTAGGGATCATTATTTCCATTTTATAGATGAGGTAACTGGACTCAGACAATTGAAGTCACATGCCTAAGTTCACCCAGGTGGCAGACATAAAGCTATGATTATAACTAGATATGTGTGTAGTGACAATCTGTGCTTGTAGTTATGCCACCATCTGTACAGTCTTGTTCCTGCACTTAAGGCAGCCTCTTCGGAATGATCAGCCCACTGTGCCTAGGGCCCAGCAGGGTGTCCCAGAGAAGGCCAGGGCATACCTAGGAACTTAGTACAAAGCTGTTTCCCAAACTGACTTGTAACTCACTGACTCATTCAAGAAGTGTTTGTGGAATGCTTGCCCTGTGCCAGGTACTGCCTGAGTCTGAGTGCTCCACACCTCGCTCTTCCTGGAACTCATCCAAAGCTGGGGGCCTCTGTGCCTCTTGCTATTCCAGGTGCCCAGGGCCAACTGGTTTGTCTTTCTGCTCTTTGAGTGTGCTTCTAAAGTTCTCCTGCAAATGTTGTGATGGAGGGTGAGATGATAAAGGGCTGGATCCTTAACTGTGTAAGTTCCCCAGTCTGCTTGGATTGGGAACTGCCTCAAGAAAGCTATGCTGAAATTGTTGCCTTTCTTTGCGCTGTGTGGGTAGAGCAGTGGTTACAGTCAGAGGGCGTCGTCCCACAAGGCCTTCTTGCCTGTTGGATGTGGGATGAGGTGGAGGCATTTTCTTAATCATTTTAAATTTTAAAAATTACAGTAGTGGCCAGGCATGGTGGGTCATGCCTGTAATCCCAGCACTTTGGGAGGCTGAGGCGGGCGGATCACGAGATCAGGAGATCGAGACCATCCTGGCTAATGTGGTGAAACCCGGTCTCTACTAAAAATACAGAAAATTAGCCGGGCGTGGTGGTGGGTGCCTGTAGTCCCAGCTACTCAGGAGGCTGAGGCAGGAGAATGGCGTGAACCGGAAGGTGGAGCTTGCAGTGAGCTGAGAAAGCGCCACTGCACTCCAGCCTGGGCGACAGAGCGAGACTCTGTCTCAAAATTACAATAGTAAAACGTTTTCTATAGAAAAAATTTGAAAATATGGATAAATAAGAAAAGACAGGAAAAGAAAATCACCGTGAACCCACTTATAGAGATAATGTGTATTGATGTTTGGGTGTGTTTACTCCTATTCATGTGCTCTTGGGCCTATCCCTAGTGGGATCTTTCTGTTTTGTAAGTTGCTTTTTGAATGTAATATAGCATGAACATATAATCACATTCATAAATATGTTGTTATGTCAATAAGTTTATCAATGTATAACATATATGTTAATATATCATCGTTTTGAATGAGGGTTCAGTTAAGAAGAAGAGTTATATGCTACTTTCAATTTACAAAGTGCTTTCACATATATTAGTACAATTATCTTTGTCAAAGATTATTTAATAGTCAGTATGGTTCCTAGAATGTGGAATCACAGATAATTACCAAGTGCAAGACATTCCCCAGCCCACCTCATTCAAGGGAGACTGGTCATTTCCTTTCAGAGCATGGACCCTGACCTGACAGTGGCGAGATGATGCAGGTTACTACAAAATAGAGCTCTGGCCCAGCACAGGCATGGAGTTGCTGTGCCTTTTGTCAAGAAAGGTGGCTGTCCACTTTTCCTCACTTTGAAAAAACATCAAACATCCTCCACCTCTGATCCTAGGAAATGGTTGAAGGGATTACCAAGCCTCGGGAGGTGATTAATTATTGACTAAGAGTAAATTTTCTGAGGGTTGAGTTAGGCAGTGAGGACTTTTAGGAAATTACTGGCAGCACTGTGGGAGCTGGTGGGTCTGTGTTGCAGGGAGGCACTCGGAGGCAGTGACTTAGCTGAATGAGTTCTTCAAGGCTGCTTGCAAATGGTCTTCAAAGGACTTCTTGACCTTTTAACCTTGGGAGGGCAACTAAGTTGGCTAAACCTGAGGTAAATCGCATCCACTTCTACTGCCCACCTCTCCCTGGAGCTCAGATCCATGTAAACTTGTATTTCTCTTGAATTTCTCCAGTCTTTTTTCCTGCCAACAGAATACCAAGTCTTTATTTATATCACCCACCTTCCATTGTAAAAATAAAGAGGGACATTGGCAGAGGAAAACTAGTGTAGTCAGCCCCAGAAAGGCTTCTTCTCTGAATGCCAGTGTCCCTCAGCAAAGCTCTCACCAACACTGTAGCTCTACATAAGCCTCCTCAGACACATTCTCATTTCAGGCCCTTTTGGAGAAACCACAGGTCTACTAGCCATAGATCGTAATTTCTGGATGAGGGTTAGTTGCTATTGTTAGTGATTCCTTGTAACTCTTCTGTAGGGTCGGTATTGCTGTCTTTGTTATAGGGATGAGGAAATTAGGTTTGGAGAGGCGACCTTGCTTCTAATGGCACATAGCTGTTAAGTGATAAAACAGGCATTTGACCTGAGTCTGTCTAAATCTTTCTCTGGTAGCATTCTGCCTATTTGGGCAGTAGTTCTAACATTCCTTTTAGCTGTAGAACCTCTGAAGTGGGATAGAATGCAGACAAACAAAGAAACAAGCCCAGAGCTGCCCTGGCTGGAGCTAACGGGGCCAGTCCCAGTCCCATTAACCCCCCCCCACTTCACCCCCCCCCCACTTGCTTCCAGAAGGTCTGAGACACCTTCACAGGACACTTAGAGCTCAGTGTGAAAACTGTCACAGAAGGGATGCAGGGACACAAACAGAACATGAAACACTCTGTGATCTTTCCAGGTAGTTAGGGCCCAGATACCACTGTCTTTGCCTGGTTGGGAGAAAGGGGTTCTGTGGGACCTTTGGTTTTTATTCTCCAGGATGGAAGTGGGCATTAATTCCAAGAGCAAGCAATGGAGGATAACAGTGGCTTTGACCTAGGAATCTGGTTGGCAGTGCCGAGAGTTCCTGGAGGTCACCTGGTAGAAGCTCCCCAGCATGACCACTACCTGGATAAGTCACATGAAAGGTTTGTCAGGAAGTGTAATAGTGCAATTCTTAATGATGTTTGGGTTTTCCTCTAGAGGACCCAGGGCAGCCTGCAGGACTGTCTGACCATGCGCTCACTCCCATACCCACACACCCACTCACTCACACATCTATGAGTGCTTCCTGTGTACCAGAGCTTGGGCTAGGTCCTGAGAATGCAAATATTAAAAACAATTTTCCCTGGTCTTTAGGAGCCCATAGGCTAGCAGACAAACAACTACAATGTATGGCAGCCCAAACAGACTGAGTAACATCTGGGGATGTCGGGAAGGCATCATAAAGTGTCCAACGCTATTCCCATAAGCCTCCAAACTAAAATCCATCTCCTGTCTAGACAAGTCAAGACCAACTGGCTACCAGGCGTTTTGGTTTTTCCTGGTAAGATGCATAAAGAAAATGATAGTATTTGAAGTCCTCACTGGGGTAAAGCCATCATCTGATGAATGAATAAATGGTGGGACATTTGAGTTGGATCTTGAAAGATGATTAGAGTTTACCAAGCAGAGAAATGGTAGAAGGTATTCTAGGGGGAAGAAATTGACAATTGGTCTGGGCCCACCATGATGTACTTACTCTGTGTATGCCCTTGGTAAAACGCTCCTAAACATGTCTAAAACTTGCTTTCCTTATGTGCAAAATGTTGATAATACCTATCAGAATTGTAGAGATTCATAGTGATGTTTGTAAAGTGTCTTCGCAGTCTTCACATATAAAGTTTCGTGATAAATAGCTACTGGATTTATTATTATTATTATTATTGATTATTTTGAAACAGAGTCTCACTCTGTCACCCAGGCTAGAGTGCAGTGGTGTG
Organism: Macaca thibetana thibetana; assembly: GCF_024542745.1. Classification (NCBI taxonomy): domain Eukaryota; kingdom Metazoa; phylum Chordata; class Mammalia; order Primates; family Cercopithecidae; genus Macaca; species Macaca thibetana. Next base: position 36,938,675 of record NC_065584.1, read on the forward strand.
ATCTTGGCTTACTGCAACGTTCGCCTCCTAGATTCAAGTGACCATCCTACCTCAGCCTCCCAAGTAGCTGGGATTACAGGCGTGCACCACCACCACACCTGGCTAACTTTTGTATTTTTAGTGGAGATGGAGTTCCGCCATGTTGGCCAGGCTGGTCTTGAACTCCTGACCTCAAGTGATCTGCCTGCTTTGGCCTCCCAAAGGCTGAATTGACAGTCTGAGATTACAGACGTGAGCCACCACGCCTGTCCTATTATTATTGTTTAAATGAATATGACCTTTGTTACTGGTTGCAAGACTTATTGTTGAGTTTGGTGTTGAAAACATAAGGAGAGCCATTCTTCTAACTATTCATAGCCTTGTGGTTTCTCGTCCTGACTTATTCCTGGAAGGACTGAGTGCTGTGTGATTGTGTCTGGTTCTGATCGTGAATTCACAGAATAATTCTTCTATTAAGCTTTGTACTCCACATTCACTGACTCATCGGACAGGAGAAAAGAAGTTCTTTATGTGGACTTGAAAGATAGGGAGGGCACACTGAAGTTCTCGCAGCTGATGCGCTGCTCTGTTCTACCGATGTGGTCTACCCTTGTGAAACTTTTCTCTTTGAATTAGACAAAGATCTCCATTAAGAACCCACTCACACTGATCTAGGGACAGAAATCTATTCAACCTAGTGGGCATTTAAAGAAATCTTTTATAGGAACAAAATCTGCTTTGAGTGGTTAGCGCTCTGCTTTTTTGTAAAGCTAAAAAAAAAATCTGTTAATCCTAGCACTTTGGGGAAAAAAATGTATCTGTGACAAAAGCTGAAGTTTTCTTAAAACAGAAAAAAAATTATACTTGGGAGGCTGCCTCTTCTCCCAGTTTATTTCTTTAATAATAATGATAACAGGCCAGATGAGGTGGCTCATGCCTATAATCTCAGCACTTTGAGAGGCTGAGGCGGGAGGATCACAGGAGGTCAGGAGTTTCAGAGACCAGCCTGGCCAATGTGGTAAAACCCTGTCTCTACAAAAAATACAAAAATTAGCCAGGCATGGTGGCACACGCCTATAATCCCAGCTACTCAGGAGGTGGAGGCAGGAGAATCTCTTGAACCCAGGAAATGGAGGTTGCAGTGAGCCGAGATTGCACCACTGCACTCCAGCCTCAGCGACAGAGCGAAACTCCATCTTAAAAACAAAACAAAACAATAATGATAACGAAAGAGCTATGGCCATTGGGCACTTATTTAAACACTATAGTAGCTCATTTAATTCAACAATAGCCTTGCCAGACTGATAGTGTTATTTGTGCTTTACAGATGAGGAATTAGAGGCTTAAAGAGGTGTAGTGCCTTGCCCAAGGTCATATAGCTAAGGAATTATGGAAGAAAACTTGAAAACCAAGCAAGTATACTTGACTGCGGAGATTTTGCTTTTAGCTAGTAGGCTTTATGGTTTCCCTTTTATATCACATTAGTATTTCTGTTTCATTAGTCTCACTATGTGTTGGGGAGAATGTGGGATGCTCAGAAAAGACTCATGAGCTATTGCAGTGAAGTTGTACCTGAAGTTTTTTACATGGCTTCTGTCTTCTTCCTCTCCTTAGCTACGGGGTGCTACTTTGGGAGTTGCTGACTGGTGAAGTGCCCTTTCGAGGCATTGATGGCTTAGCGGTCGCTTATGGAGTGGCCATGAACAAACTCGCCCTTCCTATTCCTTCTACATGCCCAGAGCCTTTTGCCAAACTCATGGAAGGTAAGTAAACCCTGGCCTGAACCAAACTGGAGACACTTTGCCTCTTATAAGCACTGGGTAGAGTTTGGCCAATTCTATGAGATCAGTTACTGAAAGAGGAGATAAAGTTTCAGTCACCTAAGGAGGAATCCTATGGGCGACTGGAAAGGCTTCTTCAAGATGACGTCCACATCCTGCTGCAAGGAGGTCACATCTCCAGGGACTGTAGAAGTGAAATTAGTAACAAAAGCCTGCTATCCAGTATTTAGCATATTATTATGTAATGCAAAATCAGAAAGTACAGTAACTTTTATGTCGGGACCTCTGAATACCTCAAGAGATGTGAAGAACATCTTTGGAGAAAGAACTCTAAAAGTCATCTAGTCAAACCCCATAATTTTGTAAGTAAGGAATCTAAAGCTAAGCGAAGTTGAGTAGATAGGTGGCTGCCCCATTAGGGAGTGGCTGAGCTGGGATTAGATAGAATTCACTTTCTCTGACTCCCACTAGAATGCTTTTCATCCTCACCTCCTCATCATCCTATTGTGGGTGGGGGAAGGCTAATTCATTTATTTATGGGAAACTGAAGCCCAAGGCATCATTCCCCATTTGTCTATTCTTGAATCAGGTAGTAACATGGTAAATTGTGTTGTGGTGGTGCTTTGCATAAGAAAACTTTTTGGGCTCACTTTTCTTACCCTTAATTAACAGCCAGGATGGAATGAGTACAGAACTGCTGCATTTCATTTCCGTTTTCACTCATTATGGTTGTAATGGTGGGCAGTTTGCTTCACTTCCTGAGCCTTATTTGAGGTTACCTAAATTCTAATCTCTGTTTCTGGAAGAAGTAAGAGGTAGTTTTCTGGGAAGTAAGGCCATCTAATAGCCTAAGTCTTATATGTTTGCCTCTGACCATTCATGCTGTCTGAGTATTCACATGTTCTATTCAGACTGCTGGAATCCTGATCCCCACTCACGACCATCTTTCACGAATATCCTGGACCAGCTAACCACCATAGAGGAGTCTGGTTTCTTTGAAATGCCCAAGGACTCCTTCCACTGCCTGCAGGATGACTGGAAACACGAGATTCAGGAGATGTTTGACCAACTCAGGGCCAAAGAGAAGGTAAAAAAAAAAAAAAAAAAAACGAAAAGAAAAAAGATATGCATTGAATTAGTAGACCTCACCCACTGGGACCTCTGGACCAAGTCTGACTGACCACCTTGATTCTAACATGCCCACCTTCCTGCTTGGTATCTACTTAATTATCCAAACCAGAGAAGAATGCAGTTGGGCAATTGCCAGTGGGATGTCTCACCCTGTCAGCTGGAAATATGAGAGGTTCTGGAAATGTTTCTTGATTCTACAATAGACTTCTAGAGGGAGGTTAACTTGATATAGGGATACTTCAACCTTGAGGATAGTTATCAGAACATCCTTCCAGTGTCTTTTGACATCAGAATCAGAAATAGAATATGGGCTAAAAATACCATAGGTCTGAAATTGTGTGGCATTTTTTGTGTTTTTATGGAAAGTATTTTAAGCCCAAACCAACCAGGGAGTTCAGAGACTCCTAGTCTACCAGAGATCTGCCTTTTTCTTTGGTGGCCATTCCCTAAATGGCCCTTTCTGTTCCCCCTTTCTGGACCCCTTGCTGTGTCCCTAGCAGTCAGTGTACACACACAGGTGAAACCAGTTACATGCAGTTATTTTGCTTATATAGGGGCAGGGCTAAATCTAAGGGATGTAGCTAGGAGCAAGAGGGAAGTCTTTATAGATTTTGTTAATTTATTTTTTATTTTCTCACTCTGCACTATGGGAATTTGGGAAGTTAATAGCCACATGATAATAATGATAGCTAAAATTGTTTGTGGCTTTATGGTTTCCCACTTTTTCCACTAAAAAATTTGATGAGACCTTTTTGTCTGTTTTATCCAGGAGTCCTATGGCTCCTGCCATCAGTGTGTAGGCCAGGTGTTACTATTGTTTCCATCTCAGAGCTTAGGGTCAGCAACTTGCCTGAAGTAACAGAGTTAGTAAGTGGGAAAGCAGAATCTTGAATGTGGGTCTTCTGATTCCAAAAACCTATATTTTTTGTAATATTATATTGGTCTGTTCTCATGCTGCTAATAAAGACATACCCAAGACTGGTTAATTTATAAAGGAAAGAGGTTTAATCAACTCACAGTTCCACAGGGCTGGAGAGGCCTCAGGAAACTTACAATCATGGTGGCAAACAGGTCCTTCTTCACATGGTGGCAGGAAGAAGAATAAGTGCCCAGCAAAGAGAGAAGCCCCTTATAAAACCATCAGATCTCGTGAGAACTAACTCATTATCACGAGAACAGGATAGGGGAACCACCCCCATGATTCAATTATCTCCGTCTGGTCCCTCCCATGACCCATGGGGATTATGGAAACTACAATTCAAGATGAGATTTAGGTGAAGATACAGCAAACCTTATCAATGTCATTTTTGTTCTACACAAATGACTTACAAATAATTTCTGGAGCTGATCTGAAGATATTAAACTCTTTTTATGGAACATAGCAATTCTGAACATACTACTGTTTGCCAAGTCAATGAGCATTCTCTAGAAGAATGGAGTGAGCTTACAGTGACTCTTTAGGGACCCTGGTGGGTGGACCTGCACTGACTGTTGAGCAGAGTGATTACAAAAGACTGTTCCTCTCCCTAAATACTGTTCCAGCTAGAAGAATCCCAAGAGTTGCTGGCCTTTTTTTTTTTTTATTGCTGCATCACTGACCCTTGGCCCTTGGTTACTTTCTTTTAATTGATGAAATTATAAGGGTACCAACCAGTCAGAAAAATGAAGGTTGGATTTTGTCAGTAAGTAGTTACTAGGAAATCAAACTCGTTCTTATGATAGCTAACATTTGTAGAGCATGTGCTATGTGCCATATTCATGAATTATCGTATTTAATGAGATAATAATTGTCTGTGTCAATGATGTCAGTGCTGTTAACTCCATATTGCATGTGATGCCCATATTAACTTGTTCAAGGCCACACAGTTAATGGTGGTGAAGCTGGGACCTGAATAGGCAGTTTGTTCCGGAGTTCTTTCTCTTAGCCACCATGCTATGATGTCTGTCTGTTATAAGGCTTGTTGTTTGGTAAGTGAGAGTAAGATGTGCTTTCTCTCTGGAGAGATTCTTCTTAACTCATTCTGTTGTGGAAGATGTGATTTGCAAACTGTGCAACACAAATAGGTGATACACAAGTAGGAGATTCAACATGTTTAAGGGTCCTCCAGGTGAATGGTGTCATAGGTGTATATTCCCCAAATATCCTGATTTACCCTATAATTCAGCTAATTCCTCAAGTTGGATCAACCTACCGCTTCTAAGTATTATTGTGAGAATGCATTGGTGTCATCTGGGGTTTGTGTTCCATTAAAGAGAGAGGCTTAGAGCCAAACCATTCCTTAGACAAGAGCATGGAGGAGACGAGGACTTAGGAAGCTTGAAATTCGCTTTGACTTTTAAACTTTTACACTTAACAGCAAAATCAACCAATCAGGAGTATTTTTTCGGCATCTTCCATGAATTTTTCTTTTCTTGGTAATGAAAACAAAATCACAAGACAGAGAAACAAAGATTTGGAGGGTGCACAGCAATTAATTTGAGGTTTATTTCATCAAGGAAGAAGTAGTTCAAGTTCAAGTTCAACTCTCAGGAACTTGTGATAAATATATGTTCCCATAAAGGATTTCATTCATAAAATTGCACTCTATCTCCTATTATCATTTCTCTTCATTCATTTATTGACTCAGTAGTAATTCAACCACTGAGCACCTACCACATGCTAGACACTTTTCAATGTGCTAATTCTTTTGTCATTTCTTTTCTATTCCTTTTTTGTTGTTGTTTTGAGACGAAGTCTTGCTCTGTCACCCAGGCTGGAGTGCAGTGGCACGATCTCGGCTCACTGCAACCTCTGCCTCCCAGGTTCAAGCAATTCTCCGCCTCAGCCTCCCAAGTAGCTGGGATTACAGGTACACGTCACCATGCCCAGCTGATTTTTGTGTTTTTAGTAGACAGGGTTTCACTATGGTGGCCAGGCTGGTCTCAAATTCCCAATCTCAGGTGATCCACCCGCCTCGGCCTCCCAAAGTGCTGGGGTTACAGGCCTCCCAAAGTGCTGGGATCACTTTTATGGCTAAGTTGACATTCTCCTGGGGATGGAAGACAAGCTGAATGAAGAGTTTGTAGCATCAGAATATGATATTCATTTCTTGATCTCTTTCCTCTCTTCTACTGTTTACCTCCTGCTCAGCTTCCCCAGCATGGGTTCACATGCCTTTTTTCTAGCTCTAGGTTCTCTTTCTACACTATTTTGTTTTAATCAAGAATGGTTACTTATAGTGAGTATTTCATTGAGAAATTAGGTTTCAACCACAGAAGTGTTGCTGTGGCTCCTTTATTGAAGAAATATCCTGCTTTTTCAGACATGGCTCTTTCCAGGTTCCACCCCACACTCCACTTTAATGCAAGGCCCAGGGTAACCAGCATTAACAGTTTTAATTGTAGGTTTAAAATTTTTGTAGACATGTTTTGTTTTCTTTCCTGTTTTCTCTCCTGTTTCCTGATTCGATATCCCCTCCCCTCTTTCCAGAAATTCAGTGCTGGGCTCACTTCTGAACTCATGAGGAAGGAGAAAAGGGAGGTAGGGAAGAGGTTCTGCCATCTGATGTGGCTCCCGCCTTTGTTCTCAGCGCAGGACAAAAGGGACCGTTCTTGGGTCACAAGATGAAATTCCAAATGGGACTTTGTCCCACTTTCACCCTCCAGCTTTCTGGCTTCAGCTCTCCCCCTAGCAGTGTGACTGACTGTCCTTCAAACTTGCAGGGGCACAGCCTGCTCTGCGGTGGCATCTCCTGTGCTCATTGAACAGTTCATTTCAGTGGAGTGTGTAGAGCAGCAGCCAAATTTGGTTCTAGAGCAAGTACCTGAAAAAGACCTCAGGAAATGTTCTCTTTTTTCCTTGCTATGCTTTCATGATTCTTCCAGAGCAAATCATTGTCCTTTAAGATAAGGTGAAAGTTGAAACCACATACCTCAGTGGATTCATTCCTCAAGTGAACATAAAGATTCAGATGACATGCCTCACATAGCTTTTGAGCAGCCACCCTGGAAATATATTTTTATTTGATTGTTAGGTGTTACCTGGAGGATGATTTATGTACCGTGGACACATTTTAAGCTGGATTAAGTTGGCTCTGGTATAAAAAACATCTTTTTGTTTGTTTTTTGTTTTATTATTTTAAATTATACTTTAAGTTCTGGGGTACATGTGCAGAATGTGCAGTTTTGTTACATAGGTATACATGTGCCATGTGGTTAACTGCACCCCATCAACCCGTTGCCTACATTAGGTATTTTTCCTAATGCTCTTCCTCCCTTAGCCCCCCACCCCCCACAGGGTGTATGATGTTCACCTCCCTGTATCCATGTGTTCTCATTGTTCAACTCCCACTTAGAGTGAGAACATGTGGTGTTTGGTTTTCTGTTCTTGTGTTAGTTTGCTGAGAAGGATAGTTTCCAGCTTCATCCATGTCCCTACAAAGGACATGAACTCATCCTTTTTTATGGCTGCATAGTATCATGGTGTATATGTGCCACATTTTCTTTATCCAGTCTATCATTGATGGACATTTGGGTTGGTTCCAAGTCTTTGCTATTGTGAATAGTGCCACAATAAACATACGTGTGCACGTGTCTTTATAGTAGAATGATTTATAATCCTTTGGGTATATACCCAGTAATGGGATTGCTGGGTCAAATGGTATTTCTAGTTCTAGATCCTTGAGGAATTGCCACACTGTCTTCCACAATGGTTGAACTAATTTATACTCCTACCAACAGTGTAAAAGCTTTCCTATTTCTCCACATCCTCTCCAGCATCTGTTGTTTTCTGACTTTTTACTGATCACCATTCTAACTGATGTGAGATAGTATCTCATTGTGGTTTTGACTTGCAATTCTCTAGTGGCCAGTGATGATGAGCTTTCTTTCATATGTTTGTTGGCTGCATAAATGTCTTCTTTTGAGAAGTGTCTGTTCATATCCTTCACCCACTTTTTGATGGGGTTTGTTTTTTTCATGTAAATTTGTTTAAGTTCTTTGTAGATTCTGGATATTAGCCCTTTGTCAGATGGATGGATTGCAAAGTTTTCTCCCATTCTGTAGGTTGCCTCTTTACTCTGATGATAGTTTCTTTTGCTGTGCAGAAGCTCTGTAGTTTAATTAGATCCCGTTTGTCAATTTTGGCTTTTGTTGCTATTGCGTTTGGTGAAAAAACATATTTTATACAATAGAAAAAATTTGGCTGGGCGCAGTGGCTCACGCCTGTAATCCTAGCACTTTGAGAGGCTGAGGCAGATAGATCACTTGATGCCAGGAGGGGAAGGGGACCAACATGGTAAAACCTAATCTCTACTAAAAATACAAAAAAATTAGCTAGGTTTGGTGGCGCATGCCTATAATCCCAGCTACTCTGGTGACTGAGACATGAAAATCACTTGAACCAGGGATGCAGAGGTTGCAGTGGGCTGAGATCGTACCACTGCACTCCAGCCTGGGTGACAGAATGAGATTCTGTCTCAAAAAATAGAAAGTAAAGTAGAACCAAGTCTGTAAATAAATACATGATTATATTTTCTAGTCAAACCTATATATATATAATCTCAGGCAATTTTAATGAAGAAGAAAGGAGCAATTAGAACTCTTAGCCCCCATCTCTAGGGCTTGGCCTGTGGCTTTAGCTTCTCTGGCTGTCCCCTCAGTATGGCTGTTCTGAGCCTGCCTTTCCCCACCATTCAAGGTGGTCTGATGTTCATTTACCAGCTATCTAATCCTCTCTCTTCACTGAGCATCATAGAAGAACTCTCTAGGTCACCATGAGCCCTCTGAGGGCTCTCAGGCCTCACCCCAGAGCCCCTCTGCACTGAGCACCCCAGTCTTTTCTCTGATGGTTCTGCTCTTCCTGCAGGAACTTCGCACATGGGAGGAGGAGCTGACACGGGCTGCGCTGCAGCAGAAGAATCAGGAGGAACTGCTGCGGCGTCGGGAGCAGGAGCTGGCGGAGCGGGAGATTGACATCCTGGAACGGGAGCTCAACATCATCATCCACCAGCTGTGCCAGGAGAAGCCCCGAGTGAAGAAACGCAAGGGCAAGTTCAGGAAGAGCCGGCTGAAGCTCAAGGATGGCAACCGCATCAGCCTCCCTTCCGGTCAGTGGCCGGGGACCGGCTGGGAAGGGGGAGCAGGGCAAGCAGCTGGTGTGGCAGAGGGTTTATGGGAGCCGGGACTGAGCTTGGAAACATGACACCCTGGGGCTCAAACTCCAGCCTGTTTGAAATGGGCCATTCTGTTCAGTGGAAAGACTGGCATGCTGAAAATCTACCCGACTCCAGGGAAATTGTTGCACGTGAGTGAACACAGAATATGAAGTAAGGACAACCTGGCAAGGTCCAGGCTGCTAGAAGCCTGGTGGCTCACAGGGGCACATCTCACTTTAGGCAAACCTGGAGAAGGAAGCATGAAGTTGGGGGAAAACATTCCAGGGTGTGCATATGTGAGGCATGAGAAGTTTTGGCTCTGCAAAATAACTTGTCTCAAGGTTTCTTTTTTTTTGTTTTTTGAGACAGAGTTTTGCTTTTGTTGCCCAGGCTGGAGTGCAATGGTGTGATCTCGGCTCACTGCAACCTCCACCTCCCCGGTTCAAGTGATTCTGCTGCCCCAGGCTCGTGAGTAGCTGGGATTGCAGGCGCGTGCCACCACGCCCGGCTGATTTTTGTATTTCACCATGTTGGCCAGGCTGGTCTCAAACTCCTGACCTCAAGTGATCCACCCACCTTGGCCTCCTAAAGTGCTGGGATTACAGGTGTGAGCCACCACACCTGGCTGAGGTTTCTTTAATTAGTCCTCTGAGTACAGTTGAGATTAGGTTTAATGTATGGTAATTTACCTGATAAGATTTACATGTGACCTTTCAGACAGATACATCAGTTGAATAGAGGTGCATTTTTTGTACTTCAGCCTTGGGGAAAATATAAAGAAATATGAAACTATGAATTAGAATCTTTGTGGTGTATAATATATCCATGGAGGGAGCTGAATGCTAAAATGTGTGTTGATGTAGATAAAGGTATTCACTGTGTTCTAAGTCTATAAGGCCCTAGAAAGCAGGCTTATTAGAAGTGTAAGGAACAAGCTGGGCACAATGGCTCACGCCTATAATCCCAACACTTTGGGAGGCCGAGGCTGGTGGATCAACTAAGGCCAGGAGTTTGAGACCAGCCTGACTAACATGGAGATACCCTGTCTCTACTAAAAGTATAAAATTAGCCAGGCATGGTGGTGCATGCCTGTAATCCCAGCTACTCAGGAGGCTGAGGCAGGAGAATTGCTTGAACCCAGGAGGTGGAGGTTGTGGTGAGCTGAGATTGCGCCCTTACATTCCAGCCTGGGCAACAAGAGTGAAACGCCGTCTCAAAAAAAAAGTGTAAGGAACAAAGAAAGAATGGTCTAATAGGGGCAGGAGTAGATGATGTTAAGCACTAGAATGGTGGCTTGATTAAGTACAGATAAGGGAACTCAACAAGCCATGTTTCCTTGCTGCACATTTGTTTTTCCTTTTCAGACAGCATGGAGTCTTTAAGCACCCCTTGAGCATCTAGCATGTGCCAGCATATTGTTGCATGCTGGGATGCAGATAGAAAAGCTGTAGTTCCCACCTGCGGGGAGATCACAGTCTAATGGGGAGACATAGGTGCAAGCAAGCAGCTGTTTATTATACCTCTTTGATAGATGAGGAGACTGAAACTGAGAAATTCAGTGCTGTAAGTTTTACATTCTTTATGCTGTACTGTAACTTCCTTTGGAATGTGTCTGAATTGGAGCCATTTGCTCCCTCTCCCTCACTGCCCTAGGTTCCCACAAGGGCTAGTCGTTGAAACCCTGCTCTGCCTGCAGTTAGTGAGAAGAATCAATGTCCCTGCTTCAGTCTCTGAGAAAAAAGGACCAAATCTATCTGATAATAGATTATGTGAAACCAATAATTTTAAGTTAAATTTCCTAGAATAATCAACAATATCTCATGAGCTAAACAGCTATTCTTAATACATAATTGCTCAAACTATATTCGTTATATGGACAACTTTATAAAGCTCACTAATGAGGTTCCTTGCACAGTGAATTTCCCATCTTTTTATACGTTCATCTCCCCATGTCCCTTGGGAAAAAGAGAGGATTCTAAAAGAGAACATTTCCCAGGTGAACAAAGAGCTTTTCAGGAAACTGGGGCCTGTCCCTCGAGGATGCTGAGAAATGTCAGATTTCTTATATGAATTTGATTATGGGAAATGTTAATGCATACATGTGTTTGTCTTTCCCCAAGCAGATTTCCAGCACAAGTTCACGGTGCAGGCCTCCCCCACCATGGATAAAAGGAAGAGTCTTATCAACAGCCGCTCAAGTCCTCCTGCAAGCCCCACCATCATTCCTCGTCTTCGAGCCATCCAGTGTGAGACTGTTTCCCAAATTAGCTGGGGCCAGAACACACCAGGGGCACCTGTCCCCTGCTCTGTCCAGCCACCGACTGGTCCAGGCTTGCTCCATCCATAACTTCTGCCACCTCTCCTCGACAATGTGTATATACATGCACATATGTACGCAAACCCTTAGCCCTCTCCCTTGTCTCTCTCCATTAACCTTACTACTGCCCCCTCTACCTTTTAGTCACATATCAGCAAAGGGGTTCGTGGTACTAATGGGATCTTCAGTGGTTCGCAAAGCAATTTGAAAACTGGTGTGTGATGTAGATACAGGTTACTACCTGGCCTGAGAACCTCGCACACTGTTTGCCATATTTGGGGCATTGTTGTTTTTCTTTCGTCCACGCGTCCCAAGGAAGGGTTTTTTTTCAAAGTATAGGTCCTAAGGAAACTTGCCATATACTTTATAATAAGCCAAATCTGGACCGGTTTTATCTTTGCTGCAGTATTTGCTTTAAAAAATATACTCACACGTACATGTAAGTGTGTGTGTGAATATACACCTATATGTGAATGAATTAGTTTCCCTGATTTAAAGACAGAGAGATTTTATTTAAAAATCCAAGATTTCGGCCAGGCGTGGTGACTCATGTCTGTAATCCCAGCACTTTGGGAGGCGGAAGCAGGCAGATCATGAGGTCAGGAGATGGAGACCATCCTGACCAACATGCTGAAACCCCACCTCTACTAAAAATAAAAATTAAAAAAAATAGCTGGGTGTGGTGGCACCCGCCTATAGTCCCAGCTACTCGGGAGGCTGAGGCAGGAGAATCGCTTGAACCTGGGAGGCAGAGGTTGCAGTGAGCCAAGATTGCACCACTGCATTCCAGCATGGGTAAGACTCCGTCTCAAAAAAAAAAAAAAAAAAAAAAGAAAGATTTCTAGCTTGAAAAATGAAGTGAAATCAGTGGGTTTCTTTTTTCATGTGGCTACAGTTGGCTGGCACTAATAGCAGCTTCCATATACTCCATATTTTGCCTCAGCCCCTTCAACAGCTTGTTTTTTGGTAACTAGTTCACTTCGCTCATTTATGATATAAACACAATCCCTGGGGCATTTGGGTCTCAACCCTTGCTCCGAGGTATTCATGTCAGAAAAATATTCCTACTCTCTTATCTGTCTTTCTCTAGGCCTGTTCCTTCCCCCTCTCCTACTCCTGACTTCCTTTTCCATAACCTTGAACTCCTCATTTTCTTCCTTTCCAGCCCTTTCTTTTCAAGATTTCTGCATTTCCATGCCTTCCTTACCCCTTGTCTTTTTTTCCCCCCTCACCTGCCTCCTTATTTGCTCACTACCCAATCCCACCCAACAAAACAAGTTAAGTCAGATCTGTTTGGAACTCTGATGTCTGGCTGGCCTGAGCTCTAGCTTTACATTGGATTTGTGAAAATTGAAGAAGTGTTTCCATGTTTAGTACTTTGAGAGAGCTAAATGATTGGTGGCTGAGAACTCCATTACTTTCCTGGAAGGGTCCACTTGGGCACAGAGTTTTTGATAAGGTCTAACTTCCTTGCAGCTCCAAATGTATGTGTGTGTGTCTGGCGGTGTAGAGGCTAGTTTGGGGGAGCCCTGTCTGTCCATGTTCTAGATCCTGTCCCACCCTTGTTATTCACAGTGACACCAGGTGAAAGCAGCAAAACTTGGGGCAGGAGCTCAGTCGTCCCAAAGGAGGAAGGGGAGGAGGAGGAGAAGAGGGCCCCAAAGAAGAAGGGGCGAACGTGGGGGCCAGGGACGCTTGGTCAGAAGGAGCTTGCCTCGGGAGATGAAGGGTAAGTGCCAGATGACATGAAATTCTTTCTCACTTGAAGATGGATGCACCATTTAAACATGGGATATGAAATACCTTTTTTTCTCTGTCGTGTGTTTGATTGCTTTCTGAGAAATTGCAAGCTTCTTGATCTTTACAACAGTTTTTCGACCTCCATGTTCCTGGAACCTCCTAGGACAGACATGGAAAACTTTTTCCATAAAGAGCCAGATAATACATATTTTAGTGATTCCTATGGCTCTCGAGCTCCACTGTTGGAACATAGAAGCTGCCAGAGACCATGGACGACATGTAAATGAGCGAACGTGACTGTGTTCCAGTAAAACCTTATAAAAGCAAGTGGCAGGCAGGGTTTAACCCACCAGTTATAGTTTGCCAACCCCTGAAGGCGTTCTTCTCAGAGTAGCAAGTAGCCCAAGCATTAACCAAATGGAAAAAGTTCTGCCAGACTGTTCTGCTTATACCTGGCTCTTCGTCCTTAAAGCATTCATGCAGAGGAAAGAGAAGAAAGAGCAGAGGTTAACAGGACTCTGTTGCCTAGAGGTTCATCCTGAAGCAGGGGCAGGCAGAATAACCCAGCCCTGGTAGTGCAGTTTTATACAACTCCAGGGCCACTAGAACTTCTTTCACATCTCACCCCATAGCCATGCTGCCATGTATGATGACCTCCTCTGGGCAGGGCACAAGGGGGCTGAGAGCCTTGAGTGTGCTTGTATTCTTACTCATGGGCTTGAGGCCTGGGGTTCAAATTCTCCCCTGAGCCTAGGTTCTTCCCAGGCCAGGCACTCACAGTGTAGTAGTGAAGATCTTTGACTTTGGCACCAAACTGCCTGGGCACGAACCCTGGCACCACCACACCTAGCTGTGTAACCTTATGTTTTCTCATTTATAAATGGGATCAGGCTTACAAGTGCCCTGAACCTGCAAATGGCCTTGGTAATCCTTTAAATACTAAGATTCCATGTCCAAAATCTATGATTTTCCCATGTCAGATCTGAGCTGAAGGTAAAAATCACAGTTTGATTCATAAAGGATTGACTCTCTGAGGCTAGGCTTTGGAAATCACCAGATACCTTTGAGCAGAAAGTTTAGATATGTAGCGCAAACTACCTCAGCTAGGTAAGAATCCAGCGATGGAATCCTTGGGGGATGGCAGATTCTTCTACTAAGTTTTGTAGGGGCGAGAGCTCTCCAGTTTGTCCTTTGAGCTCTCAGCTAGAGTAGGGTTGAACTGGTACTGAGAAACTCAGTGATCCTGAGTCTCTTGATATTTCTTGCCATTAATGTGATTCCAGATAGAGTTTACCAGACTGGCTATGGATTTTAGTAATTCCTATGGTTCTGCTTCATTTAAAGAATTTTTTTTTGGTCTTGGTAGTAAACTAACTTTATTTCACATTGCAAAATATTAACTTTGGAATTTTCTTCTTCCTCTCAAACTTTTGAAGGAATTAAAAAATACATGACTGAATTTTTTCATGATTCTCAGTTCCTATTGAAGGAATAAAAGTATATTCTATCCAGGCTTGAGTGAAGACCTCTTTAATGTCAGAAATTTTGAGAACTTCTATGTGATAATATTTCTGGGTTTAGTACCTTTTAACTAAAGAAAACGTGATGAACAAAAGCCATTTCGAATTCAGTAATGTTAAGTGAGTTTTGCATCCTCATCCTTTTAAAAAATAATACATATTTGTCCAAAACATGCATACCTCTCTATAGACTGGGTATCTATGGATTCACAGGCCCCCTGCAACTGTGCTGCAGGTGCCCAGGGATCTTTGTCCTGGGCCTGTGGTGGCTTAAACAGGATCATCTTGTTAAGATTCTTTCGTGGTGTGGGCTTTGCGGCTGCACAGTGGGAAGGCAGCTGGCGATGTAGTGTGAGTCCATCTTTGATGTGGGAGAGGCTGAGCTGGATGTGCCCTCCATTGCCTGCTACTGATTCTCTTTATTCATTGAAGATCCCCTCAGAGACGTGAGAAAGCTAATGGTTTAAGTACCCCGTCAGAATCTCCACATTTCCACTTGGGGTGAGTCTCATCTTCACCCTTTCACCAACTGTCCTGGTAACAATGTCCCTTCCATTTCCTTGTTCTCACAGCATACCCCATAGAATCAAGCCTCATTATTGCCAGGGCTGAACTGACTTTTTTGTTTTTGTTTTAAGCAGTACCATTGTGCACCTTGGGAAAATTCCTGTGTTGATCTAATTTTACCATATTCTTCACTCCACTGACCACTCCAATTAGGATACTCCTGCTTGATTTTAGAGAGGCTTAGATATGTGGCTATTTATCCTTTGGTCTTCAGCACTGGTTTTGACTTTACTTGTCTGGATTTTCCTGGATCCAGAGCTGGAAGTAATGTTACGAGAGTCTCAGTTGGAAGCCCCAGGCTGTGGTTTTGGCAGCAGGCTTATCTCTGTCTCTGTATTTTGGTTGAAACCAGTGGTGGTTGGGATGTACTTTAATTTGCTGGTATTTCTGATAGCACTTGAAACAGAATTCTGAACAGCGAAAAAGTTGATCCTCTGTTTCTCTCAAGATGGCTGGGACTTTGGGGAAAGTGGTCTTTAGTTTAATGATTCTTTCTAGCCTTAAACAAAAAAAAAAAAGAGCAACTCTGGTCATAATCCCAATATTTCCAGGGCAACCATATCCCACAGATTCCTCAGTCCTCCCTTTTGCTGTCCTCTAGGGAAAAGACCAGTGCTTCTAGGCCTCTGGTTCCCCCCTCCCACAAAGTGGTTGGCGGGGTGCCCAGGCTATATCCTCGGAGAGTTTCTGGCTTTCCATATGAGCTGATTACAGGGATTTGAAAGCGAGCCCCTGTCCTCTGTCTCTCCACCCCCAGACAAACCAAGGGCTCTGCTTCAGCACTGTGCTCTACCCACATAGGTCTGTCCCACAGTGCACTGGGTTGGTGCAGCTTTGTTGGTTGATCTTTCCTTTTGAAAAGGGGATGGCTTTGAAAGTTGCCTAAGCATGCCATAAAGCGTGGAAAGAGCCTGAGAAACGCTGTGTGTGGAGTAGCCTGATCCACCTCTGCTAGCTCGGCTGCCCGGTGCTTGCCTGGCTTCGCAGGTCTTTGCATCACAGTAACTGTAATGCCATGAATGTGTTGTGTCCAGTGTCTGCTTTGAGTGCTTCTCTCTTAAGATGGGCTCAGGCAAGACCCCCGCCAGCAGGGCCATCCTTATTCTTTCTGTCTGCTTGCCAGCCTGCCCACTAGTTCTTTCTACAGTTCCACAGCAGCATGTGAGGGGGGTGGGTCATGTCATTGCCCTTTTCTTCCCTGGAGCATGTGCATTTCTGTTTGTGAAGCAGGTGGGCTTGGTCAGGGTCATTGCCTGTATGTACTCCAAGGCTCTTGGGTAGAATAAAGCAGCCAGGGAGAGACATCTCCATAGCCCCATGGAGCTGAGGGTCGAGTAAGGAAGGTAACCAGTTCTGACAGTGTCCTCTTTTCGTCTGATTCAGCCTCAAGTCCCTGGTAGATGGATATAAGCAGTGGTCGTCCAGTGCCCCCAACCTGGTGAAGGGCCCGAGGAGTAGCCCGGCCCTGCCAGGGTTCACCAGCCTTATGGAGATGGGTAAGCATAGCTCCTGTCTTGGCTCTCTCCCTGCTCCCTTGGGGCATTCTTGCCGAAGCTTCTAGGACTGTTTAAGGACCCCTATCACTGCTTCATGGAGGCCATCTCCCCTTCTACTCAACTCCTGCCCCCCACCCTATCCCTTCTTAGTTTGCTCCACTCCCATTTCATTGAGTCTCCCCAAATTATCATTTCCTCCTGCTGTTGCCATGGAGCCTGCCCTTGGAATTCTATCCCGAGGGACCAGTCATAGTCTTCTTAGGGCAGTGCAGATGGGTGAGGCATTATATCATTCATTTACCTTATCTGGATCTAGTTCCCCAGTGTGGCGAGTCCACAAAGTGGGGGATGGCAGTAAGGACACTGCAGCCTTCCTCCCAGGAAGCTTTTCCCGTGTTACCCTGTAATGACTGAATGGGGAGGTGCTTCTCCACACTGTCTCTCAGATAATGCTGTCTCTGTAGATGTCCAGGGTCGTAATACATCAGTCAACAGAGTAGATTGGCTGTCCTACACTAGGGATTCCAATCCTTAGCGGGAGACTGATCCTAAGACAAGCTGCTAGGCCATTGTCCTAGAAATCCAGAGGCCCTTTTAATTTTAAGGTACAAAAACATTGGGAATGTTTTTGTTCTAGAATGTTCAGTGTTCTAGAAACTCATACTGCACTTTGTGTTAAGGGGCCGTTATTAGTCAGGGTTCTCCAGAGGGAGAGAACCAATAGGAACCAAAAGGAAGCTTATTAGGGAGAATTAGCTCACACAATTACAAAGGCAAAGCCCCATGATAGGCCGTCTGCAAGCTGGAGAATGAGAAAAGCCTGTAGTGTGGCTCCCAGGGAAGACAGGAGAGTGGCTCAGTCCCAGTTTGAAAGCCTTAACACCAGGGAAACCAGCAGTGCAGCCCCCAGTCTGAGGCCTGAGAGCCCCCAAAAGGCCTCTGTTATAGGTCTGAGAGTCCGAAGGATGAAGAACCTGGACTCTGATTTCCAAGGGCAAGAGGAGAAAACGTGTCCCTGTCCGGAAGGGAGAAACAGAGAGAGCAAGCTAAGCAAGCTGAGCATCCCCCTTTTTCTGCCTGCTTTGTTCTAGCCTTGCTGGCAGCCAATTGGGTGGTGCCCACCGACATTGAAGGTGGGTCTTCCTCTCCCTGCCCCCGACTCCCATCTCAGTCTCCCCTGGAAACAGCCTCACAGACACCCCCAGCAGCTGTGCTTCACCAGCCATGCAAGCATCCCTCAGTCCAGTCAAGTGGATACCCAAGTCACCATCACAGGTCCCTTATGAAAGAAATGGCAAATTAGCGGATCTTTTCTTCTGCTATAAGGAAATGGGCTCTGGAATAGAGAGTGGTTTCCCTGTGTTGGGGGTTGGATAAAGCCCCCTTGGTTCAGTGTTCAATTCCATGTTCTGGTCATCATACCATTTAACCTTTGTGTCCCTGAGACTGAGACAGGAGGCCTGGGTTTAGGGGAAAGGGCCAGATTCTTATTACTGTCACCTCACTTCCATTTCCTTTTTCTCTTCCGCTCTTGTCATCTTCACAGAAGATGAGGACAGTGAAGGCCCAGGGAGTGGAGAGAGTCGCCTACAGCATTCACCCAGCCAGTCCTACCTCTGTATCCCATTCCCTCGTGGAGAGGATGGGGATGGCCCCTCCAGTGATGGAATCCATGAGGAGCCCACCCCAGTCAACTCAGCCACCAGTACCCCTCAGCTGACGCCAACCAACAGCCTCAAGCGGGGCAGTGCTCACCACCGCCGCTGCGAGGTGGCTCTACTCGGCTGTGGGGCTGTTCTGGCAGCCACAGGCCTAGGGTTTGACTTGCTGGAAGCTGGCAAGTGCCAGCTGCTTCCCCTGGAGGAGCCTGAGCCACCAGCTCGGGAAGAGAAGAAAAGACGGGAGGGTCTTTTTCAGAGGTCCAGCCGTCCTCGTCGGAGCACCAGCCCCCCATCCCGAAAGCTCTTCAAGAAGGAAGAGCCCATGCTGTTGCTAGGAGACCCCGCTGCCTCCCTGACACTGCTCTCCCTCTCCTCCATCTCCGAGTGCAACTCCACACGCTCCCTGCTGCGCTCTGACAGCGATGAAATTGTCGTGTATGAGATGCCAGTCAGCCCAATTGAGGCCCCTCCCCTGACCCCTTGTACCCACAACCCCCTGGTCAATGTCCGAGTGGAGCGCTTCAAACGGGATCCTAACCAATCTCTGACTCCCACCCACGTCACCCTCACCGCCCCCTCGCAGCCCAGCAGTCACCGGCGGACTCCTTCTGATGGGGCCCTTAAGCCAGAGACTCTCCTAGCCAGCAGGAGCCCCTCCAGCAATGGGTTGAGCCCCAGTCCTGGAGCAGGTGAGTCTTCTTCCTCTTTTCTCTTTCCTTTGTGCCTCCTCAGGGAGTGAAGATGTTTGCAGGCCTCATTTTCTCTTTGCACTTCTGGACTTGCGTGAACATCATTCCTCCTCTTAGCCAATCAAGAAATACAGATTTGGCCGGGCGCGGTGGCTCACGCCTGTAATCCCAGCACTTTGGGAGGCCAAGGCGGGCGGATCACAAGGTCAGGAGATCGAGACCACGGTGAAACCCCGTCTCTACTAAAAATACAAAAAAAATTAGCCAGGCGCGGTTGTGGGCGCCTGTAGTCCCAGCTACTCGGGAGGCTGAGGCAGGAGAATGGCGTGAACCCGGGAGGCGGAGCTTGCAGTGAGCCGAGATCGCGCCACTGTACTCCAGCCTGGGCGACAGAGCGAGACTCCGTCTCAAAAAAAAAAAAAAAAAAAAAAAAAAAGAAATACAGATTTGGTATCTGGGAGGCAGCCAGGGCTGGCTGACTTCTCTCCGACCTGTGCCTCAGGGGTCTTCCCTGAGGATTGAAAGAAGACAGGCAGGTTCTAGGAAGAATCAGAAGACCTGGGACTCCTTTGGAATGTCCGGCCCTGAGTCTTAGGGTAGTTTTCAGGGCACAGGAAGGGAAGGAGTCTGGCTTCTAGTTATTCCCCGAGGAGGAGGATGCATTTTCCAGGAAGGAATCTTGCACTGCACGTGGGAGGCGTATTTTCTGCCACATAGCTGGGATTTTGCCTCTCATTATAGCATTAGTTCACACGCACTCAGAAGGCAGGCTTCCACCCATTCATCACACCCTTCGTCACTCACCCCTGACTCATACTTGCCTCCTCAGGCATGGAGATGAGTCCAGGTAAACTGCTATCCCTGTGCATATGACTGCCCTCAACACCTGACACACCTGGGGGCACACACTCTTTCCTGTCCTGTCTCTTTCCTGTCACCGTCTCTCGCTCCCTGGAAGACCTAAGTCTGACTTGGAAACAGCCTCTAATCCAATAGGGAAAGGGGGGATGGTAATGCCCTTTCAATGAGATTTAAATGTCAACAACAATTGTATTTAAATGTTTGACGTGACCTGCCGTCCCGTTTTTTGTTATACTCAGATATGTGACCTATTTGGGAACAGAAACCCTACATTACTCACCTTTGGACTTCTGATACCTAGCTCTGTTCCTGTCACGTGTTTATTACATGAATGAACAGTAAATGAACAGACATGCCCTTAAGTCAGGAGGCAGCAAGCTTTTTTGGTGAAGGGCCAGATAGTAAATATTTTAGGCTTTGTAGGCCGTGCAGTTTGTGTCGTAACTACTCAGCTACGCTGCTGTAGTGGGAAAGCAGACACTGGATGTGGCTGTGTTTCAATAAAATTTTGTCGTATTCCTTTTTTTCTTTTTTTTGAGACAGAGTCTCACTCTGTCACCCAGGCTGGAGTGGAGTGGTGTAATTACAGCTCACTGAAGCCTCCTGGGTTCAAGTGATCCTCTTGCCTCAGCTTCCCAAGTAGCTGGGACTACAGGCATGGACCACCATGCCTGGCTAATTTCCCAAAAAAATTTTGTAGAGATGGGGTTTCATCATGTTGCCCAGCCTGGTCTTGAACTCCTGGGGTTAAGTGATCCTCCTGCCTTGTCCTCCCAAAGTGCTGGGATTATAGGCATGAGCCACTGCACTCCACCTAAAACCTTGTTTATAAACACAGGTGGCTAGCTTGTGTGTCATTTGCCAACATCTGCCTTAAGTTATTTCATTACAGATATGACCCCCATATGTCCTATTATTCTTACCAGATACAGGGATCATGGCCTTCTAGTTCACTACTGTATCCCCAGTGCCTCCCAGTAGGTGCTCCACAAACGTTTGGTGATTCATGTTCTCCTGAGTGCATAGGGATATGGTAGTGTTGTGGGAGAGTAGTGGATATCTAACCCCGAAATATGGCACATCATCTGATGCTTCTCCCTTTGTCTTTTTGACCAGGAATGTTGAAAACCCCCAGTCCCAGCCGAGACCCAGGTGAATTCCCCCGTCTCCCTGACCCCAATGTGGTCTTCCCCCCAACCCCAAGGCGCTGGAACACTCAGCAGGACTCTACCTTGGAGAGACCCAAGACCCTGGAGTTTCTGCCTCGGCCACGTCCTTCTGCCAACCGCCAACGACTGGACCCTTGGTGGTTTGTGTCCCCCAGCCATGCCCGCAGCACCTCCCCAGCCAACAGCTCTAGCACAGAGACGCCCAGCAACCTGGACTCCTGCTTCGCTAGCAGTAGCAGCACTGTAGAGGAGCGGCCTGGACTTCCAGCCCTGCTCCCCTTCCAGGCGGGGCCACTGCCCCCCACCGAGCGGACGCTCCTGGACCTGGACGCAGAGGGGCAGAGTCAGGACAGCACCGTGCCGCTGTGCAGAGCGGAACTGAACACGCACAGGCCTGCCCCTTATGAGATCCAGCAGGAGTTCTGGTCTTAACATGAAAAGGATTGGGGTGGGCAAGGGGGACAGCTGGCGGAGATGAGGGGAGCTGGCGGGCACAGCCCTTTCTCAGGGTTGGACCCCCTGAGATCCAGCCCTACTTCTTGCACTGATAATGCACTTTGAAGATGGAAGGGATGGAAACAGGGCCACTTCAGAGGGTCTCCTGCCCTGCAGGGCCTTTCTACCCATGTCCACTGGAAGGGCTGTGGCCATCAGCTCTGGCTGTATAGGGGAGGGAGGGGTGCATGCATGTCCCCCACCCTCCACAGTCTTCCTTGCCTTTAGAGTGACCCTGCAGAGTCACTCAGCCAAATCTGTCTGCTGCTCCCTCTCCTCAGCCAATTGGGTGTGCGCAGAGCTGTCCTGGGGTCCCTTTGTCAGCCCCGAGTTCAGCTTCCCAAACACCAGTATTGGATATTCTGTGATTGATTTTGCTCCTCCTCCACTGTACCCCAACACCCAGGAATGGGAATCTGGCTTGGTTCGAGATAGGAGCTTTTCTGTGTCCTAAGCCCTTTCATGCTAGCAGGAAGACTGAAAGCAAGGTGGCCCAGTGTGGGGTCATAGGGCTTGATAGACCTGGCACTACCTATCTGCACTTCCAGGTGCCCCACCTATTTATTTGAGCCCACAGGTGGAAAGGGGAACTGCCTCAGTGAGAACAGGGGGACGGGGGTGTTAGGAAAAATATAGTAAAGTTGCAGTGAAGAGGTTCATGAAGTATGTCCTTGTTCTTTTTGGAAACTCTCGGCAAAGGGCAAACCAGCAACTGTTGAGGGTACCCATCTAGCTACTTGGGGTCAGGACCTCATCAGACCAGGTTTGGATACATCATATGCTCATCCCAGGAATAGTTTCTTGGGGGACTCATTCACTGGTGCCAGTTCTAAGTCAGAAACAAAATTCCACTGTCTGTTCGTTTTGTTGTCTGAACTTTATGTGTTACTCCCTTCGTTTGGTCTTCACTCTAATCCCTGGAATTTGTGGGCTTTTGGTTATGTTTAGTTAGTAGATATCACCGCAATGCCCTAGAACAGCATATGAAGTAGAATACCATATGGCCACCTAAACACTGGGACTTGGGAATTCACTCTCAACTGGGCCATCCATGTTGTGATGCCCTTGAAGTAAAATGGAGCCAGCAGGAGTACCTTCTGTAAATGCATGTGGCAAAGTGCTATTTATAGGGTGCCCAGGGAGCCCCTGATGTACAATAACCTTTAGGTTCCCCATACTGGAAACTGACCAAGGCCTATGCACAGGGAGCCCCTCATGCTGGGCTCTGGACCATGAGTGGAGTAGGAAGGATAGCAGAGGCCAACCCTGACCTTTCTGGAAGTTATTTCCTTAACTTGAATGTTGAGCTTCGTCTAAAGCTTTCTCATGTATGTCTTCTCCATGCCACTACTCTGAGGCCTCCTGTGTTCTGTGTGAACAGTTGTCTTTATGTGGGAATGGCGACTTGATTGGGAGTAGTCTCGAGGTCATTCCCCTTTTCCCTCGATACTCTCTGAATGCTGCTCCACTGTCTTTTGTCTTGGAGGTCACTCAGCAGGTTCCTTGCATTTGCTGCCTGGATGTGCAGCTGGCAACAGTGATGAGTTGGTCACTGCTCTTTCTCCATAACTAGGATAGATGTCCTGCCTTGGTGATCACTAAAGGGGTGACCTTGGTTTTCAAGTTGTTCCTTGCTTTGTGAGCCCATTAGCACTGTGGTTCAAGGGGCCCACCAAGTCTTGGACAGAAAGGCACTACTGGTTTTGTTGCCCAAGATTTTGTTATTGCTTTTCTTCTGTGTCCTCCTGTTTGTTCAGTGAAGCCAGTATGTAAGATACTGTTTTTGTCCCCATTCCCCTACTCCTGGGCTAGGAGGAAAAAATGTGAATCTTACCAGCAGTTCCAGGCAACCAAATGATTGTTCTTCATTCTTGATGGGGAGAAGTACATACAAAGTCTGTTCTGACCGGGCGCGGTGGCTCACGCCTGTAATCCCAGCACTTTGGGAGGCAGAGGCGGGTGGATCACCTGAGGTCAGAAGTTCAAGACCAGTCTGACCAACATGGAGATACCCCGTCTCTACTAAAAATACAAAAAAATTACCCAAGCGTGGTGGTACATGCCTGTAATCCCAGCTACTCGGTAGGCTGAGGCAGGAGAATCGCTTGAACCTGGGAGGCAGAGGTTGCAGTGAGCCAAGATTGCGCCATTGCACTCCAGCCTGGGCAACAAAAGCGAAACTCCATCTCAAAAAAAAAGGTCTGTTCTGTGCCTTCCTTCCCCCGGGCCCTCCATCACCTCAGGCTAAGCCATGAACACATCTGTATATCCTTGGCTTCACTAAATGGCACTCTTATGGCCCTCCAAACCATGCTGCCTGTACACAATGCTCTGTGGTATGAGGCAGAGATTTTTCCTTTGCTCATTTTTAACATTTGCCATTGTGTTAGGTTGCGGCCATCTTTCTAGATGTAGTGTAACTGATGTAGTGTAAACTGAATGATGGTCACCTGCCATTGAGTGACAGGTTGAATGCCATCCTTACTTGTCCACTGTGGGGAAAGATAAAGGAAGGCTAGGTCTTTGCTGAGGAAATAATTGTACCTGAAAGAAGCCAAAAGCAGGGTTATCTAAAGGTGCTACTGTGAGCATCCATGAAGAAGGAACAGTTACCATCTCTCAACTCCTACACACCTGGTCTCTGATGGGCCCTGACTGCTGCACTCTCTCTGTGGGGCAAGGCTGGAGATGGGCTAAGGATCTGTATAGTAGTGGCAGGTCTCAGTGGCTTTCTCTTCACTCGGGTTCCCTTGTTCTGTGGTCCTGGTCAGGAGCAGGCCCTGAAGCTGTGAATGAAGCCACTTGAATGGCTGTAGCCGGTCCCCCTTTCCCCTGCCTTCCCTTTGCACAAAGACACATTCCTTCTACTCCTGGCAGGTGCTCAACTTCATGGAAGATGATAATAGGAGCAGTTACTGTTCTCTGCCCCTGCTCCTTGGGTTCTTCAGCTCCTTCCGCTGATTCGGATTAGCCCCTGTTGACCCCCTTGGGAATCCAGACTGCTGCCAGGAGGCTGAGTAGATACCTCAGTTATGTGTATGTTATTTCTGAGAGGCTTTGGCGGATCTTCTTCACTTGGCATCCTGTGGCATCCCTAGGGTCTGGTGGTAACAATAGCCACGATGATACCTTACATTTGGACAACTCAGAACAGTGCTAACTTTTCCTCCTGACCTTTGCAAAATGACATCATTTTCCTTGTACATTTGATACACTTGCTAGTAGAGAAGGGGAAATGCTTAAAGATGAAAATTCAAATGAAGAGAAATGAAAAAGTGGCTTGGACTAATTGCTGAGTGAGGCCACCGGGCTCAGAACTGAACAAAATGCAGAATGGCTGCATTCACCATTCTGCTTTTGCTGTGTGGCCATAGGCTTGTCTCTTTAGCCCCTTTCAGATTTCCTTCCTTTAAAAGCAATCATCACATGCTTTCCTCTCAAGGGGGTTGGGTGTATGTATCAGAAGGTCAGTGAAGCTCCGTAGCTCCTTGCCAGCTCCTTCATCTCTACAGGATGAATCGCTGAGAGTGTGGCTCTCGTCACCTTTGCCTTGAGGGAACTTGCCTTTTCTTTCGTCCTCTGGCTTCTGGAAGAGGAGTGATTTGGAGGTGGCTGAGCATGACTAATGGGAGCCCCCGTCAGGCCCATGCCCTTCTGCCACATTTATGTAGCACCTGGTATTGACAAGCATTCTTTCCTAATTCCCCCACTTAACTTGTTGGACGCTGTCTGCCAATGTCATCCTCACCATTTGTGTCTTACAGAGAAGGAAATGGGAGAGGGAGGTTGGTAGCAACATCGGAGTGACGGTTGGTTGTCTCTCATTTCTTGGGGTCATCAGTCTGATTTGTTTAGAGCCTGGAATCATCCCAGTTCCTGGAAGAATCTTTGGAAAAGGGTCCCCTTACCCTTGGAATATGTGTCATGGTCACTAAGCCCCCTTTCCCTCAGGCTGCTGTTGCTCAGGGACACAATGAGATACCCCTAGGACATCTAGACCTGACTTTTCATGAACTCTTTTGCCTCTGTGGTCCTCACATTATAGTCCTCCCTCTCTCTTCCTTCCGTTGTGTGAAGGAGACACCTCCTGAGCAATCCTAACTCATCCAGCTCACTTTCAACAAAGCAAAGAGCAGAGGACACTGAAGACTGGATGGCTGTGAATGGCACACCTTGGGGTTGAAACCATGTTGGCAGGAACCTGGTGATCCAAGCTGCCTACTTCCTGGGTGTGTGAATTTGCACACATCTTTTCCCCTCTCTGGACTTCAGAAGCCTACTGTGAACTGGGGACGATGCTATCTACTTTCCCTCCTGAAGCCCTTCTAACTTTAAAATGTATGGTCCTGGAACCATGAGTCCTGCACAGAAACTGCAGCCTTGCCAGATCACTTCCCTTGGTACAGAAAAGTGTGCGTGTGTATGAAATATATGTACGGTTTTATGTCAAAAACAGTCGAATGTCAGCTGTTACATATGGTTCACCCTAATGTACCTGCCTCTCTCTTTGGCCTTAGGTCTGAGAATGACTTGTCTTTGTCAAGGTATACTACTGTTAGAAAGACATTACCAAATGCATCTCTTCTTTCGGATCAGCATATTCCTAGATTAGGAATTCAAATTAATGAAAATTCACATGTGAAAGGAAAATCCATTGCTATTGCTGGGCTTTTCCCTGGCATTGCTACCTGGGTGGGTGCTCACCACTTCAGGTGCTGATGTTGGAAGGCAGGAGGAGGAAGCTGAAATCCTGTCGATTAAGGCTAATGAACAGGGCTTAGGTGCCTAATTAGTGTGACTCAGCCCGGGACTTCTGGTTAGCTGTGCAGGCCAGGTGAGTCTCTTACGGACTTCCTCTCAGAATGCTGTTTCTCATTTTGTCCTGATGAGATATTGACAGTCATGTACACCCGCTTCCTCATCCATTTCCTGTCTTGGGCCCTGGAAGTACCATGGCCTCCGTAAGCTACCTAGGGAACCCTGGCTTTGCTCTTCAGCATTTTGGGCTCACTCCATGATCAGGAGCCAGTAGGACTGGTCCTCCCTGATTCTTACTGCCTGTGGTTCCCCATCCCCTACAGGGAGCCTTCTTTGGGCCTTGAGCTGGAAAGGGAGAAGAGCCTTGGGGTCCAGCTGGTTGTGGGAGCTGAGTTTTTCCACACCACTCTTTGTTAACCCTTGGAAACAGACCCACCTTTGCCCTAACCCATCTTCCTACCTGTCTGGTCTGACCTGCCCTCCTAGTTTTACTAGGCTGATTGGCAGGTGTGGACATTATAGGAGTCTATCGAGATAGGTGTCTAACTGGGTGTCTCAGGATTGGACAGCAGAATACAATTCCAGGGGTGCACAGACAGGCCTCTCCTACCGGGACATGAGGGATAGACGTCTGGGCATTCTGAACCTAGAGGTCAGAGTAGTCACAAGCGGAGCCTTGGGGAGCGAGGGCCCCGGGGACGTCGTGTTCCTTGCCCTACACTCACTGAAGTCCAAGGCCAGGTTTCAGAAGTAGTATGCTGCCCGTTCCTGAGATCCTTCACACCTGGACACCAACCCAGACAAAACCTGACTTAAAATTTTGATACTGTATTCATCGTGGAATTTTTCAGTAACTCTGATTTTTAAAAAATATTGTATTGGAATATGATTTATCTTGATTACTGAGGTTCTTTGTTTTTTGGCGCCCCCTTAAATTTTAACCCAAGGCGAGGGCCTCACTCCACCCTAGACGCAGCCGTGCCTGCCCTCTGTGAGGGGGCTTAGGTACCACTGTGAAATAGGTTTTATGTTTTTTTTCTCGCCCTTCCCCTCAAGTCCTGAGTGAGGCAGCAGCTCTCTGGGGGGTGCTCCCATTTAAATAGGAGTGTGTAGACTTACAGCAATGAAACATCTAGGAGCTTTTAACTTTGGATCTACACCTGGGTGTGACAGTTCCTTGGTGTTCTCTGGCTGCCATTCTGGCTGTCTGCAGCCCTGAGGGCACTTGTGTGTGTGTATGTTCCCTGGAGAAGGGAAGTGATTACGGCAGAGAGGCTCCTTTAGATTCTCATCTTAAACCTCTTTGGAACATGTTTGAATTCCAGAAGTGAATGAACTTCATTCATTCTCTCCTCCAGATTTCAGAAGGGACTGAAGTGAATGGAGGCTTTTTCACTCCCTGGCATGCCAAGAGCCACGATCCCTAGCTCTGTGCCTGCCCAGTGAGTCTTCAGAATTTGGCCATCGCATCCTCTGCTAGTATCATTTCCACCACCCTCCTCATCTTCTGTCGTCTTTATTTCATTCTTATCGTTTATCTCTACCTCCAGTTCAGATGCCATGCTGGCTGTGGCTGTTCATCACCATCAGACTGAGACGTAGATGTATCCCAGCCTGCTTATGAAGACTGATAATACATGATAATTTTTTTCCATGTGGAGGGGTGGTGCTGTCCTAGTGATTCACATATATGTGTAATTTTTGACTCCTTACAATAATTCTGGGATGTGGGTGTTACCCCTATCTAAGGATGTGGAAACCAAGGCTCTGATGACTCTGTAATTTGCCCAGGGTCACACTGCTAGGAAGCAAGTTGCTAATCTGCTGGGTTGCAAAGTCACCTGTCTTTTTCCTCTGAGCACATTTCTAAGCCACTGCTTAGAAGCTCTTGAGATAAAGTTGGCCTAGCTCAGGTCCACCTAGGTTTTGAGATTGCCCTTTGCCCAAGGAGGAGCTGTGTCCTTGGCTCGCCTGTCATCTGCCTGTGACCGGACTTGCACCCTCACAGGTCTCAGCTGACATCCTCAATGCTGCTGGCTGCCTTCCTCTCCCTGTTTCCTCTCCATGACTCCAGGGGTTTGAAGCACACAAGAGCTGGACATGTCAATTCTGTAGCTCTTCTCCCAACACCACTGAAGGCCATGAGCCTCTCTCCTCTGTTTCCAGCCCGCAGGTGCCCTGTTGCTGCTCTTCATTCCAGCTTCTCCTCACTTTTCTGTCAGTCTCTGAAGCTTGGAAGCCTTACTATAGCTTGTGTCTCCTCCCTGGGCGCTTGAGGTCAGGCTTTTGCCTCTTTGTCGCATTGAGCCACATGCCCTTGATACCCAGTTGTAGCAAAGAAGGGAGGTGATGAACTTGCTTACTTTGTTCTCTGATGTCCCTCCCTACGCATCCTGCACATTCGCCCACAACCACTCCCCACCGAAACCCAGATATGTTATAGTCTAAGGCTTTTAGAGGATTAAGGAAAGGAGTTGGAGGTGGGTTTTACTTAGTTCACAGAAAAGCTTTCTTTGGGATTTTTCCTCCCCCTTAGGGCTTTTAAGTCTAGGTGAAGTGAAAGTTCACGTATGTGTTTGTTTGGTTCCTCTGTAATTAGCTACTAGTTTTTATCCCTAGACCTTCTCTGCTCCAATGTCTTGTCCATGTGTCCTGACCCTGTGTCCTTGAATTCCCACTTTGCTTTGGGATTTAAGTTATTGTATGTTGTCAACAATATTTAAAGATGAAAAAGTTCTGAAGGAAACTTATCAGGTTCTTTCCTTTGGCTTTTTTTTTCTTTCAAGGTACTGTAAATTGTTAACTAGGGATGCCAAGCAGGCTTGGTTCAATGGCTAAACCTCTTATTGTATTACAGTGTAATGCTGATCTCAGCCTGGTCTCAACGCCAGAGCACACAGAGACTTGAATAAAACTGTTATAACGATTACCTCTGGTTTGTTGTGGTTCTTTGTAAACGCATCCTTTCCTGTTTTGTTTTGTTTTTTGGAGACGGAGTCTCTCTCTGTTGCCCAGGTTGGAGTGCAGTGGTGCTATCTCAGCTCACCGCAACCTCCACCTCCCAGCAGTTATCCTGCCTCAGCCTCTCAAGTAGCTGGGATTACAGGCACCCACCACCACGACCACCTAATTTTTTGTATTTTTAATAGAGATGGAGTTTCATCATGTTGGCCAGGCTGGTCTTGATCTCCTGACCTCAGGTGATCCACCCGCCTTGGCCTCCCAAAGTGCTGGGATTATAGGCGTGAACCACTGCGCCCAGCCTCTTTTTTCTTTCTAATTAAACTGAATGCTTAAGGAACTGGGCTGTTTCCAGGGAGTTTTCATAGGGAAAAAAATAATTGGAGAAAGATGGAAATGCTGCAGAAAAGAGGAGGTGGGTGAGAAGCCTCTCTGAGAGTCTAAGAGCCTCCAGCAGGATCATGGGGGCCTTTGTGAATGACACTGCTGAACGGTGCAGTCTCTGCTCACAGTTGACTTTCCAATAGCTCGTGGATTTTGGCTTTCAGAGCTGCTTGTGAGTATGGGCTGTCTCCTACTCCCTACCCCTAACCATGCTGACGTTCCTGGTGAAGTTGTGAATGGAGCTAAGAGGACAAACACATGGAGTTGTAGACATGTGAATAAGACTTGCTGGCTGTGGGTCACAGATTCCTTGTGGCTCTGATGCTCTTAATGGCAGTTGTCAGCTGTGTGACCTTGGCAAGGCACTTAACCTCTCTGGTCCTCTTCTGGAGCAAGCTGATCACAAAGCAGCCTTTGTGCTCTCACTTTCCATGATTTTGTGTTAGGTGGGGATGAGGATAAAAGCAGACAGGATGAATCTTGTTTGAGGCCATGCTTCACTGCTTGAATCCTCTATTTCCTCACTCAGCTGCAGGTGGAAAAAATGAGTTCTGAACTTAGTCAGATACCCTCATGCGTGAATATAACCTTTCGTTTCTCCCTGACCTCTTTGCCCTTTTCTCTGACACCTGGGGAGGGGTGACTCTGAGGTGGGGTTGTGTGCTGGATGCTTGGATTGTGAGGGCAAGGCTGACCTTTTGCTGAGCCTTGAAGTTAGTTTGACCAGGATCCAGAAAACCTTTGTAAAGCCAACTGGGCAAAGATGAAAAATTGACCAATCTCCTTGCTGGTGCCATATGGAAAGGTGCCATACTGTTTTTGTTTTGTTTTGTTGAGACAGAGTCTTGCTGTGTCACCCAGGCTGGAATGCAGTGGTGCGATCTCAGCTCTCTGCAACCTCTGCCTCCTGGGTTCAAGTGATTCTCCTGCCTCAGCCTCCCCAGTAGCTGGGACTACAGGCACATGCCACCATGCCCAGCTAATTTAGTATTTTTAGTAGAGATGGAGTTTTGCCATGTTGGCCAGGCTGGTCTCAAACTCCTGATCTCAGGTGATCTCCCCACCTCGGCCTCCCAAAGTGCTGGGATTTCAGACATGAGCTAGGTCACCTGGCCAGGCACCATATACTGTTAATATGTATACAAATTGCTACATGTTTCTGGAAAGCAGCTTGGCCATATGGTATTAAGAACTACAACACAGGCCTAGTCATTCCATTACTGCTCTATAGTAATAAAAACTAGTTCAATGTGTCAACCGTTGCACTAAGACCTAACCTATGTTATCTCATTTACAATATTTCAACGTCTTTAAGAGTAGGTCCATTATTATCTCCATTTTACATTGAAGAAAGTGAGGGCCAGAGGGTCGAGTAACATGCCCGAGACCACACAACTGGCAAATAGTGGAGCTGTGACTTGTCTGATTCTGGTGTCTGCGTTTGTATCATAAGATTGAGTTGGGGTCGGGCGCGGTGGCTCATGCCTGTAATCCCAGCATTTTGGGAGGCCGAGGCGGGTGAATCACGTGAGGTCTAGAGTTCGAGACCAGCCTGACCAACATGGAGAAACCCCGTTTCTACTAAAATTATGAAATTAGCCGGTGTAATGGCACATGCTTGTAATCTCAGCTACTTGGGAGGCTGAGTGAGGCAGGAGAATCACTTGAACCAGAGGTTGCGGTGAGCCGAGATCACACTATTGCCCTCCAGCCTGAGCAACAAGAGCGAAACTCCTGTCTAAAAACAAAACAAAACAAAACAAAAAAAAACAAAACAACTGAGTTGAATCCAGATAAAGATTTACAAGTCATCCCACGTTGTTTATAAGATCATTCAAGAGACTACAAATGACCCAAATAAGAATTTGGGTCTTCTTCCACCCTCTTCCTCACCCAACAACATGGAATCTGATACAGTGAGAGCAAGAAGGCTCTCTTCACAAACTAGAAACTGTCTAAATGCCCAACAACAGGGGGTTGCTTAAACTCTGCTTTTCAAGGCATTTATTGGGTACCTTCCTGTGCCAGGTACCAGCTGGACACTAGAGATTTGCAGCTTCTTTAGCCAGATTCTCAAAGACTATATTGTCTGGTGGGAGAGACCAAAATATGAAGAAATCTGTTTAATATAATGTAGTAAGCGCCATGACGGGGTGCTAAAGGAGCACCGTGGGCTGGGTTTGGCCTGAGCTGGGGCTTCACTCCGTGGAGGAGACAGATCCTGAGCTGAGTCCTAAAGAATAAAAGATACCAAGGCAGGAGATGGCGAGATGCTCCCTCTCCTCTCAGGCAGCACAATTCTGTCTCCACCTTTTTTAAAAAAGTAAACCTTGTAATGCCTCACCCTGGGGTCCTAGCGCTAGTTTTATAATGTACCATGTGAGATATTATGTGGCCATTAGATTGTTCATGAATAGGTTATTCATGAAGTTAAATTTTTCATGAATAAGAAAATGTGAAAATGCTCATGATAAGCTAAATGATAGGATACAAAAAATTTCAAAAGCAATTTGATCCCCATTATATACAGAAAATATATTTACATTTAAAAAAATACACACCTGACAGGCACAGGAAAAAGACTGGGAGAAAGTCAGTTATCTTCGTGGGGAGGTATCATAGATGGTTTTAAAATGTTCTTTTGGAATTTATTAAACTTTAAAAAAATGAATATATGTTACTTTTCTATTCAGCAAAACAATGGCAAATGAAGTAGTTTGAGGATGCTTTCCCATGCTAACCAGGTTCCTTTGCAGGTGTTCCAGAGGCCACTGGCTTCAAGGTTGTCCCCTGCCCTGAGCAGTATAACAAGGTGATTCCAGAAGCCCTGCTTATGGAAGGTAGAACTAGGGCCAACTTCCTGTTCCCCCTCACCCCTTTCTTCATCCCTTCCTTCCAGTGGAGAGATGGTGCTGGAATGGTGAGCACATGCAGACTGCTAGCAGAATCCAGTGAGGACACATGAACAGAGAACGTTCTAAGAAGGAGGTGCTGTGGGGGTTTCCTAGGGGCACAGCTGGTTAGGGATGTCAGGTCCTGCACAGGCAAACAGCACATTCCTACAACACAAGTGCACACCCTTCTGTGAAAGGAGCTGCGCCAGGCCTGGGTCCACCACACCCTGTTTATGCGCCTGTGGAATGTGCATCATTCAAGGCTGGGGCTGATATCCTAATCCTCTGAGCCCTTGGTCCCCACCCGATCTAGTCCAACTAGCTCAAGCTGGAGAACATGTTTTGGCATAAGGGGGTGGGGTGGAGATAAGGGCGGGGGTCTGCTGCTCTATCCCCTCCTCCTCTCAGTCATTGGTCACACTGCTGCCATCCAACCAGGGGAGCCTATTGTGGGGTCTCAGTGGGAGGCACTGGACACTTCTTTGTGATGGAAGGACAATGGGGAGGCTTGAGAAAGATCAGCCCTAGGAAATGTGCTCGTGGAACACAGGTTGGATCATGCCATGCCCAACGTCTGCAGGAAAGGATCCACATTCTTGAGCACAGCCTTAAGGACCCCACCCAATCTGACCCCAGTCTACCTTCCCATCACAATTTCCCTGTCTCCAGTCCTTCCCCATCCCTAAGATTCAACACTTCTCTGCTTCCTGAAACACTTAATTTTCCAGGAATGGAGGCCTTATGCTTGAGAGAGTATTATCCTCTTTATGAACTGTCTTTCTGACTATCTGCCCTGGTGTCTAAGAAGACTGCAACCTGTAAGTGGTCACCAAATTAAGTGGTCAAGCCAAGTGCCGTGGCTCATGCCTGTAATCCCAGCACTTTGGGAGGCAGAGGCTGGTGGATCACCTGAGGTCAGGAGTTCGAGACCAGCCTGGCAAATGTGGTGAAACCCTGTCTCTACTAAAAATACACACACACAAAAATTAGCCAGGTGTGATGGCTTGTGACTGTAGTCCCAGCTACTCGAGAGGCTTAGGCAGAAGAATTGCTTGAACCCGGGAGGCAGAGGTTGCAGTGAGCCAAGATGGCACAACTGCACGGCAGCCTGGGTGATATAGTGAGATTCTGTCTAAAAAAAAATAAATAAGTGGTCAAATGTGAGGGAAGGAGACAAGACAAGATGGGAAAGAGAAGAAAGGAATAGAGATCACATTTCATCCTCCAGAAGATGACAGTCTCCCTGGTGAGATTGAACATGCTAGGATGCAGTGGAGAAGCATACCAAGAACCACGGGACACCTGCAGATGGAGAGACGTCCTGAGGGCCATGGCTAGTGTGGAGTGGCCCGATAAAGTAGCATCAATTCCCACCTAGTTCTGTGCTTTACTCAACCTGAAAAGAAAGATCCATCCCTCTGATCCTCTGACAAATGGTTTTCGAGGGCCTACTCTGGTCCCAGTTGCAATGTAACTGGCAAATTCCAGTTCTGTGTGGGAGCAGACAGGTCAACGAGTGAGGCACTCTCATGACAGTAAGATGCAGTGGGGGATGGCGCTGTATGGAAAGGCATTCCCCATCTAAAAGCATGTCCTTAGCTAATGCTCAAACACATCATCTCTGTGTTTTAAAACCCCTGAGGGTGAATGGGACAGAAAATGACGGCCACTTTTTTTATTTTGCCATCTAGTGGGGAAAATCAGCTTACCCAGCAATGAAGGCAGTATGATCATCTATATTTCAATATCTATCTGTCTGTCTATGTCTATCTCTGTCTTTATATCTACATTTCCTATATGGAGAGACAGAGAGAGATAGGCACAAATAGGCAGACAAGAGGTGAGAAGTGATGTCCAAGTTGAGACCTGGAAGATGAAGAAGACTTAAATAGTCCTGGCAGGTGGTGTTAATGGAGAAGCCAGGTGTTGGGGGCAGCTGGGTAAAGGGGATTTTATCCTCTGCCAGCTCACTTACCTTAAATTCCTTATCTCACGGGAGCACTTGTTGTTGCAGCCTTTTCTTTGTGATAAGCACTAGTGTTAGGCAGTAACTGGTAGGCAAAAAAAGATGAATTTTTACATAGGTGGGAGATGAAGTGGGTGCTTCCAGCTGGGTCCTGCCTGTGCTATTTAGTTTGCCCTAGGGTGAGGAAAAACATGTGTAAACACTCATAGGTGGGAATTGAACAATGAGAACACTTGGACACAGGAAGAGGAACATCACACCACAGGGCCTGTCATGGGGTGGGGGCAGGGTGCTGAAGGATAGCATTAGGAGCTATACCTAATGTAAATGACGAGTTAATGGGTGCAGCACACCAACATGGCACATGTATACATATGTAACAAACCTGCACGTTGTGCACATGTACCCTAGAACTTAAAGTATAATAATTTTTAAAAATGCATTCAAAGCCCAAGATAGAACAGCAGGTTTTAGCATAACAGTACCAAAAGTTCATGGATGTGGTTTCAGATTCTTCATTCCAACTAACTTTTAAGGAGCCATAACTTGTGGAGTTTTGGAATGGTATCAAAGAAGAATACCCACAATGATCTTCAAAGGCTATTAAAATACTCATTACTTTTCCAACTATGTATCTGTGTGAGGCCAGATTTTCTTCATATGTTTCAACTAAAACAAGATATTGGAACAGATTGAACACAGAAGCAGATATGAAACTTTAGGTGTCTTTTAAGTCAGACATTAAAGAGATGTGCAAAAATGTAAAATAATGCCACTCTTCCTAAATTTGTTTTTGTTTTGGAAAATACAGATATTTTCATTAAAATTTCATTAAAAATTCATTAAAATTTTTCATTAAAATTTCATTAAAAATAACGTAAACGTTATTTACTTTAAACATTTATTATTGTTATTTTAAAATGGATCAATAAATGTTTTCCAAAATTTTTCAGTTTCATTTTTCTTTTTTTTCTTTTTAGAGATGGAGTCTTGCTCTGTCGCCCAGACTGGAGTGTAATGGCACAATATCAGCTCACTGCAACTTCTGCCTCCCAGTTCCAGCGATTCTCCTGCCTCAGTCTGCCGAGCACTGGGATCACAGGTGCCTGCCACCGCGCCTGGCTAATTTTTGTAATTTTAGTAGAGACAGGGATTCACCATGTTGGCCAGGTTGGTCTCAAACTCCTGACCTCAAGTGAACCGCCCACCTTGGCCTCCCAAAGTGTTGGGATTACAGCGTCAGCCACCATGCCCGACCAGTTTCATTTTTGAATAGGATAACTGTGATAGATATAACACATACTCAGGTGCTCTTTGGGGTCTTCGATTTTTTTTTTTTTTTTTTAAATACGTTTTTAAAGGGTACTGGAACATTTGAAACACCACCAGATGGCGCTGATGAGAATAACGAACAGCTTTTGTGTGCGCGTGAGAGAAAGGGAGAGAGGGGAGAAGAGAAAGGGAGAGAGGGAAAATATAAAAGTGGGATGACAGTAGTGAGTTTTATGATACGAAATTTCCTAATAGCAGTGGTATTTGTAGTCGCTATAGGAAAAAAGTGACAGGCCTGGGAACCTAATCAATAGGTTTCTGCAATCTAAATTAGATGAGCAGATTTATGCCAAATAATATGTTGGGCCTTTTTTTTTTTTTTTTTTAACTTCCTCTAACAAAAGCTAAGCACATTCCTTGGAGGAGTTCCCTGCAGCCTCAGAAACTCAGCAGATTAAACTGAAAGGGTTCAATCTTTTCCATTTTGTGTTGCTAATGACATAACATGAATCTCTGAGACTTAGAAGTGAAATTTAGGCAGAGTCATTCCAGGAAAGAGTGCACTATAGAAACCTCACAGCCTGCAGCTTAGCCTCATGGGTTCTTGGAAGCCTTAAGTGGGGAGGAGGAAGTTGGAGTGGAGGCTGCTGAGCTGGGGACGGGAGAGGCTACCTCTGAGATAGAGTTAGCTGGGTCTCTGGGTGACAAAATTGGATAAACGGCAGAGCTTTGTGTGAGGAACTATAAACAGGCATGGGAAAACTTGGAGCCAAATTTATTTTTCTTTCAAGGGCTGTCGGAAATAGCTGACAAAGGCTAGAATTCCTTTCCAGAGCAGAAATTTTTGTTTTGTTTTGTTTTGTTTTTTTGAGACGGAGTCTCGCTCTGTCGCCTAGGCTGGAGTGCAGTGGTGCGATCTCAGCTCACTGCAAGCTTGGCCTCCCGGGTTCACGCCATTCTCCTGTCTCAGCCTCCCGAGTAGCTGGGACTACAGGCATCCGCCACCACGCCCGGCTAATTTTTTTGTATTTTTAGTAGAGACGGGATTTCACCGTATTAGCCAGGATGGTCTCGATCTCCTGAACTCATGATCCGCCCGCCTCCGTCTTCCAAAGTGCTGGGATTACAGGCGTGAGCCACCGCGCCCGGGCTTAGAGCTGAAGTTTTTATTGGCAATGCTCTTTTAAGGGCCACTAATAAGAAGAAAAGCAAGAGTCTGACCTGAAGGCTGGCTTCGTAAGTGGGTTCATGAGCTGCTGAAGAAGTGGGTGCAGTGGGGTATCAACCCTCCCTCCCCTGCAGGCTGGGGGAGTACTCACATATTCACAAACACTTTTGGGGAACCCACTATCTCTGTGCTACGCACTATGCAAGTTGCTGGAGCTACAGCAGAGACTGAAATAGACATGGTCCCTACCCTCAAGGGGACTTGTTTGACAAAACAAAGTCAATACTGAAGAAATCTAAACATTTTCATGGCAATGCCCCCACCCTGCCCCACAATTGAGTTTTAAAGTGTTTTCCTAGTCCACTCGGCTTGTTCTCCAGTAAAACATAATCAGAGCAACTGGCCAAGTCTAATGGCAGGTTTTCCACATGAAGATGAGAGTCAGTATGATACTGAAAGGGGCTCAGAAGGGCGGGGGTGCTGCTTCACCTTGACTGCCCTTTCTTCTTTCCTTTCCCCCTTCCTGCCCTCCTTCTTCCTACAAATATGTATTGAGCATCTGCTAAGTGGTACGCGTTGAGACAACAAAGTTGGACAAGACATACTTCGTCTCTAGCCCAGAATGTGGAGCTTACATGTATGTAAATGACAATAAGAAGAGAATTGCAAATTGTGGTTAGAGGTATGAAGAGCATAGGGGATGGGAACCAATTTGAGATAAAGATGGTCAGATAAAGTCACTACAAGAAAGTGATTTAAAGGCAGGATTTCTCAACTTTGGCACTACTGACATTTTGGGTCAGACAATTCTTTGCGGTAGGGGACTATTCTGTGCATTGCAGAATGTCCAACAGCATCCCTGGCCTCTGCCCACTGGATGCCAGTGGCACCCCCTGACTTCCATTTATGACAACCAAAAATATCTCCCAACATTGCCAAATGTCTCTTAAAGGGCAAAATTGCTGTCTTTTGAGAACCGCTAATTTAATCTGAGACTTAAAAAATGAGGAGCCCATCCAGCGAGGATTGCACTGAGGGTCTTGTAGGCCACAGTAAAGAATTTGGGGTTTATTCTAAGTAGAAGGTAATCAACATTTTCCACTGGGGTGTCATTATCTACTGTGAATTTTGAAGAGATCATTCAGGCTGCGGAGTGGAGGATGGATTAACTGGAGTTATAGAGAAAGTCACAGCAGTCATAGGTGGCTGTTGCAATTGTCCACCCAAACCCAAGAAATGATGGTGGCCTCAGTTGGGTGTTGATACTGGAGATGGGGAGAAGATTTATGTTCAACATTTTCAATGTTTCAACATTTCCAAGAACATCCAGGTCTTGCCAATGGATTTGATGTGGAGATTGCATCCCCAAGAATACCCCCCCCCACCGTGTTCTCTTTGCTCACTGAGTTCATCGTGCTCTGTCCCCCATGATTCTGGTTGATGGTGAGTATCTCTTAAGCAATGGTTTCTGCTCATAAACCTGGAAAGGTAGAGAAGGCAGCACTGATTAATGAATGAAGGCCAATCATGGCTAGAATCCAATACTTCACTTCCAACTTTCAAAGCCACTGATGATACAATCCTCTCAGTATCCCCAATGCAGTTGAGGAATCTTGTGTTCCTCAGTAGAGATTAATGGAGGCATAGTTATCTGGAAGCTCAGAGTGGGAATAAGCAAAGCTGTTGGTTTTCATGACACTTGGCCATGGGCCTGTTGACAGAAGCTGGAGGGTAACTGACAGGCATTTGGGATTTGGGGACTGAGGCTCTTTGGCGAAAAGCAGTGTTCCCAGGAAAGTGGGTGAGCAGCAGGGACAAACTTTTAACAACATATTAGAGGTACAAGTAAGGCCTGTTTGTGAGTTTGTTTTTAATTGCATAGAACATGGTTGCCAGGATTTTAAATTGTAGTGCTCTAAGCATGTAATTAAGCGAGAAGGCTTAGTTGGCACTAGTTAGGATCCCAAGTTGTTGATGCAGCTTATGATAATGATCTTCTGATATTAAAATTCAGAAGCTGAGTGCGTGTGTGTACCTAGTCCCATTTGTATGTTTTTCCTCTGGGCCTCCAAGGTCCAGGTAAAAATAATCAGGCTCTTTAAATGTGTTTTTTGTTGTTGGTGTGAAAATCCCTGTCTAGGTCTCGGTCTGGCTTGTGGCAATGAGGTTCAGGTGAAGAGGTTTCTGGATCTGAAACAAAGGTCGATCATCTCAGCCCAGTAATGAGCCATCCCAGCCACTAAAATGCTCCACGCAATCTCTTCTTCTGCCTAAAATCACAGAATTTTAGAGCTGGGTGTGAACTAAGCAATTATCTTCTCATTTTCTATATGAGAAATCTGAGGGCTGGAGTCGTGAACTGACTTCCTCAAAGCCACTCAGCTGATGCATGGCATCAAGAAATAACCAGGGGCCAGGCGCAGTGGCTCACATCTGTAATCCCAGCACTTTGGGAAGCCGAGGCAGGTGGATCACCTGAGGTCAGGAGTTCGAGACCAGCCTGGCCAACATGGTGAAACCCCGTCTCTACTAAAAATACAAAATTAGCCAGGCGTGGTGGTGGGCACCTGTAATCCCAGCTACTTGGGAGACTGAGGCAGGAGAATCACTTGAACCCATGAGGCGGAGATTGATGCCACTGTACCACTGCACTCCAGCCTGGATGACAAGAGTAAAACTCTGTCTCAAAAAAAAAAAAAAAAAAAGAAAGAATCAGGCCTGGAACCCAGCACAGAGTCCCTTCTGGTGTAACCCCGAGGTGCCTCACTGAGCTCCAGAGCATTCCCTCTCACCCTCCCTCCCCTACCTCCTTCCACATAAATTTGTACCCTTTTTGAAATCAGTGGCTTGTTTTCCCAGGTCTTTCTGCTGGAAGGGTGATGGTGACCCTGCTGCAGAGGTTTCATGGAGAGAGAAGGGGAGCATCACAGCTCAGTAACCAAAATGCAGTGTGAAATGGTAGGAGACAGTTCACTCTTCAAGTCATCAGGGAGCCATTTCACCTTGGCAAAGGCAGCTTACTTAGTGGACCGTAATGGCCTGGAAGAGTTCCTGCCCCTCCCTGAAGTGAGCAATTTCCTCTCTTCAGCTCTGTCTGCACTGGCCCATTACATCCTAAACACACGGTGCGTTTACCTAGCAATTATCTGGAGTGGGAGCCAGCCCTTTCAAGAGGTCCTCTTTGATCCTTCCTAGGAATATCCTGGGAGGTGGGTGGGCAGATGGAGGGCCTCTTGCTGGAGGAGGGAAAGTAAGGCACTCAGAGGGTTCTGAGAGTGTACCGGAGTCAGGACTGGGTCTCTGGGACCCCCGGCCACCTAACCCCTGCCCCTGCCTTCTGCCTGCTTGAACTTCGCTGTTGCCCTGGCAGGTAGAGGACTTTAAAGAATCCCAGCTTGCTCCTCCCCAGGCCAAGGAAGGAGGTGGTTCTTATTAGAGGTGGATAAAGGTAAAGTGCCTGAGGATCTTAGGGATAGAAAAGCTTTTGTGCTCATTCAAGGTCCTGCATATCTTGGATGCCCTACTTTCATATGTTCTGTCCTACCTGCTTATAAGTTCATGTACTTATTGAAATTTATATTCTGATTTTTGGTTCCGAAGATAGAGACATTACACTTATTTGGAAATAGAATTCTTTACCCCGCTCCCTGGTATCCAGTGTTGGACCACACAAAACCCTCTCTAGAAATAACAGAATCAACTCAATCACACCATCCTGTCATCTAGTGAGGCTGCAATGGGGCTGAGCAAGGGCTTGGGAACTAGTTCTCAGTTTGAATCTCAGCTCCCAGCACCATAATTAAGGGTGTTTTCTAACTTCAATTCCCATGGCTCCTCCCTGCACTCCTGTTTCAGAGCACTGGCCTCCAGGTTCTCCTTCCAATATTTGGTGCTTGCCTTGGGGCCTTTGCACATGTGCTTCCTTTTCTCTGGAATGCTCTTCCCTCTGAGAGCCACAAGCCTATCCCCTTCCCTTCTTCAGACCCTTGCTCAATGCCATTGAAGGGGCGTCATTTGTCTCGGGTAATATCC
The DNA here is from genome assembly GCF_024542745.1 of Macaca thibetana thibetana. NCBI lineage: Eukaryota > Metazoa > Chordata > Mammalia > Primates > Cercopithecidae > Macaca > Macaca thibetana. Next base: position 36,979,650 of record NC_065584.1, read on the forward strand.
GAGCTCTGTTGTCTCACACCAGAGAAATCAAGGACACAGATGTACAAGAAGTGAGTTTAAGAGCGGATATTCAATAGGCGAAAGAAAGGAAAGAGAATAATTCTCTCTCCTCCAGAGAGAGAAGGAAGGGCTCCTGAGTGGGTTTTCTGGTTCTGTGGTGAAATGCACGGGGTTTTTTAGGCGAGCTTGAGGAGGTGGCGTCTGATTTACATAGGGCCTGCGAGATTGGTAGGACCAGGTGCACTATTTGCATAGCACACAAAGAAGCTGGCCATCCCACCCTAATCTTTTATTGTACAGATGGAGTCTCTACCTGACTGGCATGGGTTGCCTGCCTTTCTACTGCACATGTGGTGACAAAGAAAAGAGAAGAGGGAACCTCCTTGTTGAACACACCTGGCCCCAGGTAGCCTTTTCCTATCGGCACAGCTGCCGGCATTTACCTGTGCAAGCTTCGAGCTTGCTTATTTATGTCTGCAGATCGATTTTACAGGTGGTTCTTTGTTAGAAAAGAAATGATTTTGGGGCTGCTTTTTGTTGAAAGGGAAGCCTTACGGAGGACTCTCTTACCCTCACCAACTGCCTAAATAATTTCTTTTTAGCTTCTTTATCACCATCATGTGGAGGCTTTCCATGATCACTCTCTCTAAAACTGCAACTCTCCCCTCCCTCTCTCCATCATCTCCCTTGTTTTATGTCTCTCAATAACACTTCTCTCCCTCTGGCATTTCATATAATTGACTTGTACTTTTTGTTGATTGTTTGCCCCAACTACAACGAAAGCTCCATGAGGGCAGGGATTTTTGTTGCCTTTATTCATTGCCATATCCCCACAGTCCAGAACGGAATCCGGCCCCTTGGTAGGAGCTTAACAAATATAAACGAATACATAAATTTGAGCAAGTAACTTACCAAGCTCATGTCCTGTCTCTCTTAAAAGGATGGCATGAGAATTAAATACAACAATTGCTATAGGGAAAAATAATTGCCAACATATATTGAGAGCTTATTCAGTGCCAGCTTTTAAATGTGCTAAATGCTTTACATAAATCACCTTATTTAGTCCCCACAAAAATCCTATGAGGTGAGTATTCTTTTAACCTTCATTTTACAGGTGAGGAAATAGGCTTAGAAAAGTTGAGTCACCTATTCAAGGTCACACAAAATTCAGACCCGTATTTGTTTGAGCTCAGAACCAGTACTCTTTTTTTCTTTTCTTTTCTTTTCTTTATTATTTTAAGTTTTGGGGCACATGTGCAAGATGTGCAGGTTTGTTACATAGGTAAACGTGTGCCATGGTGGTTTGCTGCATCTATCAACCCAACACCTGGGTACTAAGCCCCGCATGCATTAGCTATTTATCCTGATGGTCTCCTTCCCCCACCGCCCCCAACAGGCCCCAGTGTGTGTTGCGGAACCAGTACTATTGACCCCGACAATATATGGCCAGGGCCTTGTGTATAACCATAGCTTGACTAGTGCTAATTCTCTTCTCCAAAGCACACAGTACAGCAGACCTGAACTGTCTGTCTGGCCTCTTCTTTTGGGAGCCTGTTCCTTCTACTGAAACCTGACATCTTGGAAGCATCCCCTGGTCTCAGGAGGCAGTGTGGTGTGGCAATGAGATGGCAAGTTTATTGACTGGGTGACCTAGGTTCTGACACCTGCTTTGCTCCCAACTTACTGTATGATCTTGGGCAATTGCTTCCCCTCCGTGGGCTGGGTTCTGATGGTATAATGAGCACTGAGGTCCCTCCCAGCTTGAACAGTGCTGGGACAATTGGAGGACTCCACAAGGGTGCGTGGTGTATGACTCATCTCAGAGGATCCTGCCCCCCCGCTGTGGCCTTGGCCCAGATCTGCTCATGAATGTAGTCTCTCCTACTTTGATGATTGCTGGGCTTTCCCCTCCCACACCTCTTGAGCTTGAATTTCAGGTTGCTGGATTTGAGTGGGAGGTTGGAGGAAGTAACCATCTAGTGATTTTCTAATCCCTTCTCTAGGGGAAAGACCAAGAGAAAGAAAGGAAGGCACAAGAGGCATTCCCACCCAGCATGGCACAGAGTCACAGCAGGAAATACAGTTCTCTCTGGGGAGCCCAGCACCCTGCAAACCTCAGGGACTGCTATAGCAAAGGACATCTACCCAACAGCCTCTTTCTCATTCCCCAGACCTGCCTTCTGCCAAAAGCGTCCCAAGGATCCCCTTCTTTGCTGACCCTAAAACTGTCTCACTTGAATTTCAAGTTCTTTTGTTGTTGTTTGTTTGAGACAGGGTCTCCCTCTGTCACCCAGGCTGGAGTGCAGTGCCGTAATCACAGTTCACTGAAGCCTCGACCTCCCAGGCCCAATTGATTTCCCCACTTCAGCCTCCTGAGTAGCTGGGACTACAGGCACGTGCCACCACTCCCAGCTAATTTTGGTATTTTTTTGTAGAGAAGGGGTTTCGACATGTTGCCCAGGCTGGTCTCAAACTTCTGGGCTCAATTGAGGTGTACACCTCGGCCTCCCAAAGTGGTGGTACTACTAGTATGAGCCACCATGCCAGACCGAGTCTCAGGTTCTAAATTGAGAAATCATTTTTTCTCCTTGTGAAATAAGGATGAATAAGCCAAGTTAGCCAATGGCTTGAGTTGTTTTCCTCAATTCATTTAGTCATTCATCCATTCATTCAACATTTATGTTCTAGAATCTTTGCCAGAAACTGAAAGAGGAAATTAATTGGGTCCTGGCAAACTTAAATTGGGTAATTGGTAATTTGAGGAGAATTTAATAAAGGGACTATTTTCAAAGGGGAGGGCAGAGTGCAGGAAAACAAGGGGTAGTGCCGTCTCCTGGAGCCAGTAACATCAGGAAGATATTATCAAGCCTGGGCTGAGGGGATAAAGGGAGAGACAATTCCCGGAAGAAAAAATGAGTCAGGTGGAGAGGGCCACGGGGCAGAAGCTGTGCTTTGGTTGAAGGGCTCATCTAGCCGGTGAAATGATGACCTTGACCTGGACTTCACCCTCTTCTCTGCAGTGGCTGAATTCCATTTATGTATTTACTACAGATCAGCCTCCTGGGGCTCACAGGAGGACAGAGAAGGGTAGGGAGGGGGTATGGAAGAAAAAACAGATGATTTCTAGCACAGAAATCAGACAGTTTTTGTCCCCAAGGAGCCTGCATACAGTGGGGGAGCAGCAGGGCAAAGCTGAATTACGGTGTGATGAATGCTTTAATAAAGATATGAACAAAGTATAAGAGGAGCGCAGGTGTTAGGAAATGAGCTGTCAGGGTGGGGTTAATGTGCCTGAAGGTGAGGGAGACAGTTGATTCCAGGGAAGAAGGTCCACAGGAATTGGTTCTCAAAGGCTGATTAGGTTTCTTCGAGGAGGTAATGTGTAAACTGAGATTTGCAATAGCAACAGAAATTAGCCGGGAGGAGTCCAAACATGGTGAAAAATGTGTAAAAGCTGGAGGTTGAAAGAGAGTATAGAACTCTTTGGGAAACTGTAAGTGAAGAATAAAGAGTGTAAGTTGTGTCGGGGATGGGCAGGAGATGAAGTGGAGTAGAGAAGAAGGACCCAGGGATGAAGAATTATTTTGCCCGACTAAGGAATTTGAAAATGTGTCTAAGGCCAATGGTAAGTTTTTAAAAGGTTTTCATCAGAGGAGTGGTAGCATTGTGTTTATGTTTTAGAAAATCACTTTGATTGAAGGGAAAAGAGTGGGTAAAAGGCAGATGGATTAGAAAGAATATTGTTTTTGTAATCTAAATGAGAGATGACAGCAGCCCAAAGTAAACTGGTAGAAGAGGGGATAGAAAGAGGTATTAAGAAGTCAAACTGGATGGGATTTGGGGATTGAATATAGGAGTTAGGTTCTGGGGAGATGGTGATATGGTTCACTGAGATAAGGAGCTTAAGAGAAGGAACAATGTGTGTGTGTGTGTGTGTGTGTGTGTGTGTGTGTGTATTGAGGAGGAGAGTGAATCATGGTGGAGAAGATGGAGGGGATTGATAAATGATCCAGTTTAGAGCATACTGAAGGGATGATACCAGGGGGATAACCAAATAGACCTGTTAGTGCTTTTTTTTTTTTTGAGATGGGGCCTCACTATATTGCCCAGTGTGGAGTCCAGTGACTATTCACAGGCATGATCATAGTGTACTGCAACCTTGACCTCTTGACCTCAAACAATCCTCCCTGCTCAGCCTCCTGAGAAGCTAGGATTACAGGTGCACACCACCATGGCTGGCTGTGTTAGTGCTTTGGACAAGCTGTTCAGAAGAGGTCTGGGTGGAAGCTATGGATTTGAGAACCATCAGCTGCAAACGATGATTGAAGCAATGGAGTCCGTGAGATCACTGTGGAAAGAGCTTAGAGTGAGGAGAATAGAACACTATAGAATGCTGACTTTTAAAGGATGGCCGGAGGTAGATGAATTCACTAAGGGGATGAAGGAGTGGCTGAGAAGAAGGAAAAAAACTTAGAGAGAGTGGAGTCATAACAGCCAAAGAGAATATTGAGTTCTAAGGGGAAGCAAGAGGAGGAGTAACCTGTCAAAACATTGCTGAGTGGCCCTGTGCACAGGAGTTAGTTAACAGTATGATTAGCCTTTCTCTTTCTGAGTCTTTTAATCAGACAGATAAGAAGTATTTCCTGGGCATCTACAGTATGCTTATTATGAGCTAAATTGCCCTACAAATGTATAGGTTGAAGTCAGAACCTCCTGTACCGCAGAATGTGACTGTTTGGAGGCTGAACCTTCATCTGTCTGCTTGGGCTGCCATAACACAATACCACAAACTGGTTGGCCTAAACACCAGAAGTGTATTTTTTTTTTCTCAGTTCTGGAGACTAGAAGTCCGAGATCAAGGAGTAGCCTTCTGATGAAGGCTCTCTTCCCAGCTTGTAGATGACGGCCTTCTCTCTGTGTCCTCACATAGTGGATGGAGAGTGAGTGATGTCTCTTCTTTATTTTTAGTTTTTAAGACAAGGTCTGGCTCTATCGCCCAGGCTGGAGCGCAGTGGCGCAATCTCAGCTTATTGCAACCTCTGCCTTCTGGGCTCCCACCTCAGCATCCTGAGTGGCTGGGACTACATGCATGCAGCACCATGCCTGACAAATGTTTGCATTTTTTGTAGAGATGGGGTTTTGCCATGTTGCCCAGGCTGGTCTGGAACTCATGAGTTCAAGCAATCTGCCCGCCTTGGCCTCCCAAAGTGCTGGGATTGCAGGCATGAGCCACTGCGTCCAGCAGATGTCTCTTCTTATAAGGACACTAATCCTATCAGAGAAGGGTTTCACCCTCATGACCTCATCTGACAATAATTAATTCCCAAAGGTCCTATCTCCAAATGCCAGCAACATATGAATTTCAGTGGGGATACAAACATTCAGTACGTAACATTTCCTAATATTTGTTCTCTGATCTGTGATAACAGAAGGTTCAGCTGGGTACTTTGCCACATAACTAAAGATATTTCTGGGCCAGGTGCAATGGCTCACACCTGTATTCCCAACACTTTGGGAGGCTAGGGTGGGAGGATTTCTTGAGCCCAGGAGTTTGAGACCAGCCTGGGCAATACAGCAAGACTCTGTCTCTACAAAAAAAAAAAAAAAGAAGAAAAGAAAAAATTAGCCAGGCGTGGTGATGCACACCTGTAGTTCCAGTTGCTTGGGAGGCTGAAGTAGGATCACTTGAGGTGGGAGGATGGTACTGCGGCACTCCAGCCTGAGTGACAGGTCAAGACTCTGTTTCTTAAAAACAAACAAACAAAAAATACATATCTTTTGTTAGAGCATATTGAAGTGATGGTACTAGGAGGATAACCAAATAGACCTGTTAGTGCTTTTTTTTTAAGCTGGGGTCTCACTGTGTTGCCCAGTCTGGAGTCCAGTGGCTATTCACAGGCATGATCATAGTGTACTGCAACCTTGACCACCTGACCTCAAACAATCCTATCTGCTCAGCCTCCTGAGAAGCTAGGATTACAGGTGCACACCACCATGGCTGGCTCTGTTAGTGCTTTGAACAAGCTCTTTAGAAGAGGTCTGGGTGGAAGCTATGGAGATATATATATATATATTTCCCGGTCTCCTTTGTAGTTGGGTATGATCATGTGACTAGGCTCTGGCCAATAGAATGTGAGTGGAAGTGATGTGTACGGCACCACAATGGTACCCACTTTAGGAAAGAGGCATATTCTCCTCTTTCACCCTTCTTTCCTTCTTGCTTCCTGGAAGGGCAGACATGTGGTGGTGGGAGCTGGAACAGCCATATTGGACCATAGGATGGAAACCTTGTGTTGAGGATGGCAGAACATGAAGCTAGAAAGGGCCTGTACACCAGACACCACATGGGCACTCTATCAGCCGGGACTGATTTTATATGGACTGTTACTTGTTTAATCCACTATTATTTTGTTCCTTATAATAACAAGTAAATGGCTATTCTAATATACCTAGGATGGAGCTAAACCATGGTAGAATCTCCGGTTTGTACTATACACAGTGGGCCCCATCTCACTGTGCTATTATCATGTGCTAGATATTGTGTTAGATCTGTGTTATATATTAGAATTATTTTATCTAATTCTCACAATGGCTCTGTAAGGTAGGCATTATTAGCCCTGTGTTAATGTTGAGGAAACTAGGCTTCAGAGAAGTTATGTCATTTACCCAAAGGAGCTCTGTCAGTAGGTGACAGAGTCAGGGGTTGAATCTAGGTCACTGGTTCTTAACCAGAGGCAATTTTGTCCCCCAGGAGACAAGTGGCACTGTTGAGAAATTTTTGGTTGTCACAAGTAGGGGTTGGGAGGGATGCACTCAAGGGTAACAGGAATGCTGCTGAACATCTTAATATGCACAGGACAGGCCTCACAGTGAGGAATTATCTGGCCCCAAATATCAACTGTGCTGAGGCTGAGAACCCTTGAGGACCCTTCTACGAAAAGCTCAGGCTCCTTCCATTACACCAAATTGGGAAATGGAAGTTAAAGAGGGAGTTATCAAAAAAATGATACAGAATAATGTCATGAAAATAATATTTTAGGAAGCTAAACCTGGAGTGGTGAGAAGAGTGAGCTGGAGAAGGGAGAAACTGAAGCTAAGAAGATTATTATTGGAAGTCACAGACCAGTCCAGGTGAGAGGCGGGAAGGACCTGGAGGGGTGGATTGTTGAGGTCCATAAAGGGAAGACAAGTTAAGTGCCAGTGGCAAGAACTTGACTGAGAACAGGTAGAGGATGCGAGAGGCAGGGAGAAGTGAAGGCAGACAAGGCAGTGGTGATTTCTCTTCTTCATGTGCATCCTCTCTTCTTCCCCTTCCTCCAGTTCCTCCTCCTCGTCCTCTTCCTCCTTTCCCCTCTTCCTCTTCTTCCTCCTTCTCCTCCTCTTCATCCCCTCCTCCTCCACTTCTTCCTCCTTTTGCCCCCTCCCTCTTCCCCCTCTTTTCCCTACAGCCCCCTGCCCCGTTGGCATCTGCTTCTATCTTCCTTCTTGCTGACCCCTTTCTCTAATGGGTGTGCTCTATCTTCCGCTGACCCCCAGTTCTAGGCCATGGGTTCCACCCCCATCAAATGTAACATGGAAAAATCTGTTTCCTCAGCTTTGTTCGCTGTGACAAGAAAGAATAAGCTCCCACAGTGACAGCAACAGACTCTGACACATATTTTAAATCTTACTTCTCTTTCCATTTCCTTTAAAACTTTTGGCCTTAAAAACTTTGACCAGTGTGTAGGATTGTTATAGAGACAGACAAGTAGTCCAGGAAAGACCCTCAGGGAATTTCTGACATGAGGGAAGAGGAAGGAAATCCTTTGTCTCACTTTTGTTGTTTCCTTTGGAATGTTTTCCAAAGGACACTGGCCTGTTGACAAGGCATCCCAAGGGCTTTGGGGCTGGCCCTTCCCTTTCCTTGTCCCTGGTTTATGTCTGTCCTGGTAGCCTGGTGCCTGCTTCAGGGCTGGGAACTGGGGTTGCCAGACATGCTCTGAGCTCTGCTGGCAGAAGCACTTATGTTTGGCCTCTATCTCTGCTTCCCTGCCCTTCTCTTCCCCATGTCCTGGGTAGCCCTGTTGAAAGGCCAGTGGTGGCCGGGCGCGGTGGCTCAAGCCTGTAATCCCAGCACTTTGGGAGGCCGAGACGGGCGGATCACGAGGTCAGGAGATCGAGACCATCCTGGCGAACACGGTGAAACCCCGTCTCTACTAAAAAATACAAAAAACTAGCCGGGCGAGGCGGCGGGCGCCTGTAGTCCTAGCTACTCGGGAGGCTGAGGCAGGAGAATGGCGTAAACCCGGGAGGCGGAGCTTGCAGTGAGCTGAGATCCGGCCACTGCACTCTAGCCCGGGCGACAGAGCCAGACTCCGTCTCAAAAAAAAAAAAAAAAAAAAAAAAAAAAAAAAAAAAAAAAGAAAGGCCAGTGGCATCTCATGCCTTCAGAAAAATTTAAACAATAAAGAGGCTGCAATGATGAGCTGATTGCTTTCAGGGCTGACAGCTAAAGTCTGTGTCAACACTGAGTCAACCATCCAGAGGGAAGGTGAGCACCTTCAAGCTAATGCTGGGTTCCCAGCTCCTCCCATTGGCTTGTGAGACGTGCTATGTCCATTTCATCTCTTCTCTCCCTTCAGCCTGTGTGCATTCCTCTCCTCTGGGCCGACTGCTCACCTACTCTCATTCTGTTCTTTAGTATTCTGTTCTCTCTCTCATCCCACAATATCTTCAGTGAGAACCAGGCCTTGGAGAACAGAGGGAAGTCCAGGTTCCCCTTTGGCTTCTGGCTCCCAGTGTCCCCTTTCTGTGTTCTTTGCTCGCCCTCTTTCCAGGATCTGCCTTCTCCATGCTTCTCCACCCATCGCATCACCACCTATTCCTAGGAAGGATTTGGATACCAGTCGTGTGAATCTTCAGCAGCCTCATGGCATGATATCTTCGAACACACATGCACTTGGGAACTTAGTAGCTTGGGTTGGAATCTGGGCCCTGTTCCTTACATGCACTTTGAATATGTTAGCAAAAGTCTCCATGGTCAAGCTTCCTCAATCTGTAAATTGGGGCTAACAGTATATATCATGCGATTGTGAGGATTAAATGAGTAATGCATGTAAATACTTTGGACAGTGCCTGGCACATACCTATAAAAATTAGGTATTACTACCATATGAATATAAATGAATGTGCTGTACCTCAATAAGGAGTTCGGTGAGTAGGAGAGGCCCCCTTCCGTGCCATGGCAAGCTCAATCAAGGGCCACCATGGGGTGACCAGGCTGTGGAAATGGCCAGATCAGTGCCTGCTGCCATCAGCATGGCCAGGTGAACGTTGGTGATGACCAGAAAGGGCTGAACCAAACGCTGAAATCAGCACAGTGGGCTTGATACTTTGGGAGCCACTGTGGAGAAGAAGAGCACAGTTGAGATAGGGAATGGAAAGTAGGTTCTGCATAGGCAGGGGTAATGTCATTCCTCCTGTCACGGGGCTGCAGGGTGAGCATCAGGCCAGCCATGCAGGAGAACAGAAAGTGCTCACTGCTGCAGGAGGGGTGTGTGCATGGCCAAATGGAAGACGTATTGCTTCCCTAGGAACCTGCTAGTGGACTGATAGGAGGGACTGCAGCATGTGGAGGGCTGACTGCCAATAAAAACCATTTTGTTGTCACCCCCCTCCATATCCTGTGCCCTTGTTCAGGTCCTCAATGCAATTCATAGGCTTTTCTTTCCCCTCCCAGGAAAGGTCCCTTGGCAAAGCCTCTGACCACAGCCACACAGGTGTGTGAGTACAGTCTTCTGTGTGTGTTTTCTGCTTTCTCTAAAAGGGAGGAATGGAAAGCTTTTTTTTTTTTTTTTTTTTTTGGACAGGGTCTTACTCTGTCTCCTAGGCTGGAGTGCAGTGGCATGATCACGGCTCATTGCAGTCTTTGCCTCCTGGCTCAAGCGATCCTCACACCTCAGCCTTGTAAGTAGCTGGCACTAATAAGTACATGACCACCACGCCCAGCTAATTTTTTTTTTTTTTTTTTTTTTTTTTTAGTAGAGATAGGTTTTCTCCATGTTGCCCAGGCTAGTTCTGATTTTATAAAAGACACAGTATCATTACCCAGCAGGACGACAGATGTTAGAGATCCAGGACCTCCTCCTAGTGCTCCCTGACTCAATGGTGGGGCTATCTTCCCAAGGGTGGAGTGGCAGATGGCACATGGTTCCCCCACTCAAGGCTTTGGGGGTACCGTTCATCCTGGGGCATCACTCACATCTGCAGTCCCAGGAGTTGCACAGGGTGCAGATTTGCCCAGGGACCCCAGCCTCAACAGGGACTCTGCTTTGGGATCCCTTCCTCCCTGTTCTTGTCTCTCTTTTGTGAAGAGCTGTGGGTGAGGAAAGGTGACCATGGGTACTGAGAGCAATCAAATTGAAATGCAGGGCTAGGAGAGGCCATTGCTTTGGCCAGAGAGAAAATTCATAGCAGAGGGAAGAGCAGGTCCCAAGCTTCCCCATCAGCCCCCAAGTCCCTGGTCTCACCACAAGCTTCAGAGGGCAGGATCCTGCCCTGGAGATGATGCACCAAAAGAGCTACCTCCCCACCAGTTCGTTAAGAAGACAAATGCCTGAGCCAAAGCTGCCGAGAACCAATTCCTTAGGATTCTTTTTCTGGCAACTTCCACGGCATTGCCAAGCTAATGGAGGGATCCCAGGGATCTATGTGATGCTGGGAGCAATAGGAAAAGTGGGAGCCCACAAGACGATCTGTCAGGTGTGTGCACCTAGCACAGTGGCCATGCCCAATGTCCTGATAGAGACCTTTGTAGTCCCCTTGGGCTCAGGAAGAACCATAATGCCAAATGACACAGTCACATGAAAGGGCAGGGCTGCAGCCACAGTGACTCAGCAGGAAAGCAGTTAGTTCCCCACAAGGAACTAGCTTGAGGAATATCTGAGGCCAGAGTGGAGTGGTTGGTCTGTTTGCTTTTATACTCTGCAACCCATTTATTGATACAACTGTTGTGTTTTTCAAAGTTAAGTAACATGCTATGCAAAAGTATCCTCAAGCCAAGTCCCCTAGCTCCAGGGGTGATTATCAAAATAGTGCCAGAAATTAATCCTTTTATGTGAGGATGTCGAGGAGGTCCTGGAGTCCAGGGGAAGGGGCCTTGGGTGGTTCAGGGCAGTGCTGTTTACCAGACTGGAAGAAAAGCAGTTTAATATTTTCAACAACCTATATCGATACACACGTGTTGGCTGAATGTCAACCCTGCCTGGCCCTCACCTCAAACTGAAGCTTTACTGCACAAGCATTGTGGTACTTACTCTTGCCTGAATATTGAAGAAACCCCATGCCTCATCTCCAAATCCCTCATATGGCTCTTTCTCCAATGTGAGTTTCAGAAGACTCTGAAGTGTGAGAAATCTCTCTGCTTTGACTAGTCTTTTGGGCAAGGCCTCATGTGTCAATAAGGGTGTGTCTCCTTCCTTTCCAGCTCAGTCCCAACTATTTTCTTTCATACAACACGTACTGTCCAGTGGAACTTCTTGCTCTTTCTTTTCACACACACCCTAAGCGTTCATGTCTGTAAGCCTTTGCTCCTGCAGTTTCCTCTACCTGGGTGCCTTTTCCTCTTCTCTCCTTGTGTCCAACTCATGGTCATCCTTTAAGGCCTTTGCAAATACCACCTTTTCCATGAAAGTCTCCAACTATTCCTCTCTTCAGAAATGATGTCTCTCTGTCCTGTGACATCTTAAAACAATTTTTTAAAACTTCAGTATGGCACTTTAGAATTTTGTTGTCATCATTACTGACATCATCAACATCATCATCATTTGGTTGGATTCACTGAGAATCTACTATGTGCCATGAAAATATTCCATGGTCTACAGTCTCATTTGCTTTTCTGTCTTGTAAAAATAATTATGTATGTATGTATGCATGTTTTCTTCCTTTCTAGCATACAGTAATAAAGCAAATGGAATTTGGAATCAGATTTGGATTTGGACCCGAGTTCCATTATTTGGTTGTAGGACTTTAGGCAAATTACTCAGGCTTCCTAAGCTTCAGTTTTCTTGTTGGTAAAACAACGATAGTAACATTTACCTCATAAGGGGTAATTGTATTACATCAAATAATAATAATTGCCAGCATTTGTTCAGTGCATATTATATGCTGGGCAATACTCCAAGTACCAATTCTGTATTATTTAATAATTTAAATCCTCACAGTAACCCTATGAAATAACTAATAGTACCCTTACTGTACAGAGGGAGAATCTAAGGCAAAGAAGCCAGTCAGTGGAAAGCTGGAATAAGAACTTTGACTTTAGAATCCTCACTTTTATTTTATTTTATTTATTTATTTATTTTTACACTGAGTCTCACTCTATTGCACAGGCTGGAGTGCAGTGGTGCTACCTCGGCTCACTGCAACCTCTGCCTCCCGGGTTCAAGCAATTCTCGTGCCTCAGCCTCCCGAGTACCTGGGACTACAGGTGCCCACCACCATGCGTGGCTAATTTTTATAGAGACGGGGTTTCACCATTTGGCCAAGCTGGTCTCAAACTCCTGACCTCAAGTGATTCGCCCACCTCGGCCTCTCAAAGTGCTGTGATTACAGGCGTGAGTCACTGCGCCTGGCCAGAATCCTCCCTTTTAATCGTTACCAACAACTGCCTCTGTAGGGTGGATGATAGCTGGCCTGGGCTGGATATTGTCTGGACAGTACGTAGCCCAGTATCTGGCATGTATTTAAAAACTGGCAGCTGTAATTCTTATTCCCATTCTTATCACTCAGGGCTGGGATCTATCCTGTGCATCTCTTGTTTCTCCACAGCACCTCATAACACTAAGATCTTGCATTTGTTTACCATTTTCCATGTGCCAGGGATTGTGCTAAGCCTCTAGCCCTAGCAAATGAATAAATGAGTGATTGAATAGATGAATGAATGAAAAGATTAGACAAAAGCTCTTGAACAGTAGGCAAAGAACATCTGAAAAGAGGATTCAATTCATCCCTTCCAGTTTACTCGCCAGGAAAGAGGATGATGGGGTGGAGGAGAGGCCTCCCAGGGATCTGAATAACTCCCAGTATTCATCAGTATTTTCATTAACGACTTGAAAGACGGAGTGCAGAGTATGCTAATCAAATTGGTGAAGCCTGCGAGGCAGAATAGAAGCTGAGCACTTATGAGGGAAGCTGGAGCTTGCAGACAGTGTACTTGACAAATTGGAGAAATAAACAGAGTCAATAAACAGAGCTTCAGGAGCTGCAGACTTCAAGTGGCTCCAAAGGATCAGCTGTCTCTAATGGATTTGCCCAGAGAGATCTTTGACCCTCTTTTCGTTGGTCTTCACCTGGCTTGACTGCATCTTTGGAGCAAGCCTGCCTGAGGGGTACACAGTTTCCTTGATGAGGGGACTTATTTGGGCCTGGAAGCCTGATGGACAAAGTCCCCACTCCAAAAGCTAAGCTGTCCCCGCACTTCTTCCTGGCCTATGCCTTGCTCACCTTACCCATCTGCCTGGCTGTGTCTCCATGGAGGGAAGGGGCTGGCTCCACCTGCTCCCCAAAAAAATCAAGACTCAGTGAAAACATAAACTTACCCCATGTTGCCTGATCCCTACCCACCAAAATGGTGCTGCCCTTCTCTACTTCCCATACATTCCTGTTGTCAACTTCTTTTCCTATTTGAGGCTGCCCTGGAGGTGATTCTGACCTTGGCTTTTCTTGGGAAAATGTACTAGTGTGAAAGGAGGGGAAATGAGACAGTGCGATCCGCTGGGGAAACTCCACCTCTGCCCTGCCAACCTCTAGGAAGAAGACAAAGTCTAAGTGGTTTGGCAGTTACAGGAATGTGCGGGCATTAGAGTCCCAGCTTCATCCTTCTTAAGTTATGTGGTGTTAGGTAAGTTTTTTAACTTCTCTGAGTCAAGCTCTTTTGGTTACAAACAATTGAAAGACACTTGGTTTATCTTTTTTTTTTTTTTTTTTTTTTTTTTTTGAGACGGAGTCTCGTTCTGTCACCCAAGCTGGAGTGCAGTGGCTCAATCTCAGCTCACTGTAGCCTCTGCCTCCTGGGTTCAAGCAATTATCTTGCCTCAGCCTCCCGAGTAGCTGGGGCTACAGGTGTACACCGCCACGTCTGGCTAATTTTTAGTATTTTTTGTAGAGTTGGAGTTTCACCATATTGGCCAGGATGGTCTTGATCTCCTGACCTTGTGATCCACCCATCTCAGCCTCCCAAAGTGCTGGGATTACAGGTGTGAGCCACCTCGACTGGCCTTCTTTCTTGATTGGCCTCAGGGTGCCTAGGACCAGACACTGACATTCCAGTCCACCTTTATGAAAAGCCTAAGAGGGAGGACAAATATCTCTGTATCCAAATCCACATTTCTGGGAAAAGGAAACTGACTGGCCCCACTAGATTCAGGTTTCTACATTGGCCCAGTCAGTCAGGGCTGGCCTGAGGAGTGGAGGGTGGTATTGCTGGGTATCCACAGGCCAGCAAGGGCCCATCTTTGTGGGTAAGTGAAAAGTTCTCAGAGAAAAGGAAATCACCCAATTTAGGTGTTCAGTGCAGTCTCTGAGCCTCAATTTTCACTTGTGAAAAATGGGGAAATATTACATGTCTCGTAAGAATTGAATAAAATATTCTATGTAAAATGCTTAGCATAGTGGCTGATACATAGTAAGGGCTGCCAGTTGAACAATTGCGCTTTATTCAAGATAAACCTCACTGGAGTTGGCAGGAAGATCCCTGAGGTAGTGTGGGCTTGGGAGGGGAAGGGTAGTGCAGAAGGCACAGGCTGGAGTGATATGAGTATGGGGAATGCATCTCCATTCATTTGTCTACTGGGGGAGACAGGGTTATAAACCATTGGAGGTGTGGACATGCAAATGTTGTTCCTTCAGGAGGCCTGACTCCTAATTCCCAGCTGGAGAACAGGCCAGTGCTACCATGTCGTGTGTTTAAGCACCCAAACCATCCTTTCATTTATTCTTTCATTTAACAGATATTAATTGAATACCTAGTATGTGCCAACCTACTGGTTGCTGGAGATACAGCATATTTGCATTCTAGTAGGAGAGAAAGACAATAAATAAAGATAAACAAGTAAAATATATGTTACTGGCAAGTGCTAAGGAGAAGGCATAAAGTGGGAAGAGGTATGTGACATGTCAGCCAGGTAAGTGAATGTTAACATTTTAAATGGGGTGACCAGGAAGAGTCTTCCTAAGAAGGTATCTTTTGATTAAAGACCTTGAAAGAAGTGATGGATCTAGTCATGTTGTCTGGGGGTAGAAGTTGGGGTGGGGGAAGATAATTTCAGATAATGGGAACAGCCAGTGCAAAGGCCCTGAGGTGGGAGCCTGCTTGGCACCATTAAGGAATCACAGAGAGGCCAGTTATCGCTGAAGCAGATGGAGAGGCAGATCAGAGTATTATAGGACCCAATGATGTTGGACCCTGTAGTTCACAGTAAAGTACTTTAGCTTTTACTGTGAGTGAGGGAGAAGCCATGGGAGGGTTTTAAGCAGAGGAGTGACATGATCTGAATCAGGTTTTCAGGATTGTTCCGGAATAGAGTGCAGGCATCAAGAACAGAAGTAGAGAGTCCAGTTCGAGGGTGATGCTAGGGGAGCTAGAGTTATGTCTTGGAGCGGGGTGGTAGTAGGAGTGGTAGAAGTAATTAGATTCTAGATATATTTTGAAGGTAGAACTGACAGAATTTGCTCAACTACTGCTTTGGCCTACTAGCAGTGACATCAGCTCCGATTCCAGGCCCCCAAGGTGTAAGTTGGTACACGATCCTTCTTCCTGCCACCCAATCCTTCTAAAACATGTCTGTCAAACACGCTCAGAGGTCACCCCCATTTCCATGGAGACCTGAGGTTTAGAGGACTCCATGGGGTCACAGCCGTGGCTACTGGAGTCAGGAAGCTCTGACACTCTGAAACTCTCAAGAAGCATGAGGGATTTTTGACGGTGGCTGCAGCTCTCTTTCAATTTAGTGATCTGACAGTGGTCCCCGAAAGTCACATCTTCTTTCCCTTTTTAGTTTTGGGATGCCAATTTAGGGGTCCCAGGATTGAATTGTCAACCGAGGAACAAGTTGCCAACCTAGAAGGGCATGGAAGAACCAAGAACCATTAAGAAGTACTGAACTTGGAGTCCCTCCAAAATCGGTTTGTGTCCCAGCCCTGTCACCATGGGCCTTAGTCTCTTTAAAGGGGGTCCAATTAGCTTATTTCAAGCTCTAAAGGTCTGTGAAGTTTGGGCAAGAAAAATGTTTTGTTGGTCAGGTGCAGTGGCTCATGCCTGTAATCCCAGCACTTTGGGAGGCCGAGGTGGGCAGATCACCTGAAGTCAGGAGTTCAAGACCAGCCTGGCCAACATGGCAAAACCTCATTTTTACTAAAACTGCAAAAATTAGCCAGGCATGGTGGTACATGCCTGTAATCCCAGCTACTTGGGAGATTGAGGCAGGAGAATCACTTGAACCTGGGAAGCATAGGTTGCAGTGAGCCAAGATTGTGCCATTGCACTCCAGCCTGGGCAATAGAGAGAGATTCCATCTCAAAAAAAAAAAAAAGTTTTGTTATTGGAGATATTTACATCTGTAGACTTTGGCTCCATCAGAGTCCTCATTTTTTCAAATTGAGCCTCCTATACATCAAGAGAGATAGGTGAATTACATTTTTCCAAATTTTGACATGATGACAGAGAAGATGCCTTTCAGCTAGACTAGCAGGCCTCATCACGCTTCCATCAACAGGCCTCACTTCTGAGCCCCAGCTGGAGATGCTCACCTTGGAGGCAAGGAGTGAGTCAGCAGAATGAGGAGCACTGGAAGGCAACACCAGCAGTTTAGTTTCCTTGTTCCTAGTTGCCTTTACTCTCACGTTTCTAGTGAGTTGCCTTTTCAGAAAACAAACGAAACTTCGCGATTAGCCCCAGGGCTGCGTGCATGACAGAGGCACCGGGAGAGTTCTTGGGAAGGGAGCCTGTCTGTATTTTCAGTGCCACCAGGTCATTCTCCTTTCACTAGCTCTTTTGGGGCATCGGTCTGATGGGATGACCTGTAGCGAATTTGAGCTCTCCTAGCTTTGGACAAAGGGAATCCCTCTTTTGTGACAACATAGGGCCTGCCAGCCATCTTGAAACCAGCTTGGGAGTTGCTCCTTCAAGCCAATGACATGAATGCCCCAATTCTCCCTTCGATACCCCTGAACTGGTCATCATGGCCCTTAAGACTGAGAACTAAAAAAAAAGTCCTAAGCCCCTCAGCCATATGCACAGATCCGCTCTTGGCCAACAGGACCCTAGAAAAACTTAAAAACTAAGTTCCCAGCCAGGACGGGATGGGAGGTCAGACATGCCTCCTTATACGCCCTCCCTTTTGCAGTTTAGACACTGACCAGCACTAATGTTAAAAAAGAGACCATGGCCGGGCGTGGTGGCTCACGCCTGTAATCCCAGCACTTTGGGAGGCCAAGGCAGGTGGATCACAAGGTCAGGAGATTGAGACCATCCTGGCTAACACAGTGAAACCCTGTCTCTACTAAAAAATACAAAAAAATTAGCCGGGCATGGTGGTGGGCGCCTGTAGTCCCAGCTTCTCGGGATGCTGAGGCAGGAGAATGGCGTGAACCCGGGAGGCAGAGCTTGCAGTGAGCTGAGATCGCACCACTGCCCTCCAGCCCAGGCAACAGAGCAATACTCCGTCTCAAAAAAAAAAAAAAAAGAGAGAGACCATAAGACTAATAGAACAGATCAATTGTAATAATAAAATATCAAGTTATAGGCCAGGTGCAGTGGCTTACATCTGTAAGCCCAGCACTTTGGGAGGCTGAGGTGGGTGGATCACCTGAGGTCAGGAGTTTGAGACCAGCCTGGCCAACATGGTGAAACCCCAACTCTACTAAAAATACAAAATTAGCTGGGCGTGGTGGCGCACACCTGTAATTCTAGCTACTCGGGAGGCTGAGGCGGGGGAATTGCTTGAACCCGGGAGACAGAGGTTGCAGTGAGCCAAGATTGTGCCATTGCGCTCTAGCCTGGGTGACAGAGCGAGACTCCATCTCAAAAAAAAAAAAATGCCACGTTATAAACAGGACCTAAGGCCACGCCAGGCAAGGTTAAGTCATGAACCCCTACATTTAAAGAATAAACTATATCCCAACTGCCACAAGGGTTTTCTTCTTCTCTAGTAATCAAGCATTGGCCTCGGGATAAGCAATATTGAAACAACCGTAGCTTGTCCACTGCCAGATGCTAATGAACCGACCTGTTCCACAAGCCAAAACTACAGCTTTCATTGGACAAGAGGCTGATTTCAGTAACTTTCTCCTGATAAGTGCCCACTCACCATGGACTGGTTCTGGCATTTACAGAGCCTGTGCACTTGAGTGACATCATGTCTCTGCTTCACGTTTTGACATATAGGGCTTAACTGCAGTGCAATTAAATGGTAAGTCTCCACCCCAAAATGAACATGGGACTCATGTAAAATGCATGTTTGTTCAGTATGCATGCATCAGGACCCCCTTTATGAATATTTATAGTTCCTCCTATTACCTGTTGAATATGTATACTTAGCCAAATTTACCCTTCAGCATAAATTTCTGTTCCAACTTCTCCTCCCTTGAAGTGCCTGCTAACAGTCTCTGCCAAAGGTTACTTTCCAGCTTGTCAGGTTGACCACCCTGCAGGCTATAAACCTGTACCAGAAATAAAGCCTCTTCTCCAAACTTAGAGATCTCATGATTTTAAAGCTGACAAGACCATATTTCCTGAATGGGCCTGGAATGAGTGACGCGGGCTTGCTGATGATGCTGTTTGGGTGTCTTGGAGAAAGATTGATATACCACATAGTGGTTTTTTCCCCCAATTGAGACTCGGTGAACAAACTGTGTCAGAATCACAGTTCACTTAGGGATTTTGCTTTATGATGCAAAAGCTGGGATGCATAGACAATAATGAGATGGGTGAAGTGCGAAATGAGAGCAGTGGAGGCTGAGGAAAGGAGAGGTTTTCATTAGGGCAACTTTAGGGCATAGGTCTGCCCTCGTCTTAAGCTTTGTGCAGGAGTAGGTGAAGCTGAAATGGCTCTAGCTATTCAGCTTATTTTCTTTGCCCTTAATTTTTACTGAAACTCTTTTTCTTTTTTGTGACACAGGGGCTCACTCTGTTGCCAAGGTTGGAGTGCAGTGGTGCAATCACAGCTCACTGTAGCCTCGACATCCCAGGCTCAAGCAATCCTCCCACGTCAGCCTCCTGAGTAGCTGGGACTACTGGCATGTGCCACCATGGCCAGCTGTTTTTTTTAATTTTTAGTAGAGATGGGGTTTCACCATGTTTCCCAGCCTGATCTTGAATCCCTGGGCTCAAGTGATCCTTCTACCTTGGCCTCCCAAAAGGCTGGGATTACAGACATGAGCTACTGCTCTGGGCCTAATGTAAATTCTTTCCCCTGACAATTCACTGTTGAGACCTCAGTGGGTTATGAATACTATTATATGCCTATCACCAAGGATGCAAAAATGAGTAAGACACATGGTCTTACTGGGCCTAATAGCATGTGCCTGTAATTGCAACCACTTGGGAGGCTGAGGCAGGAGGATTGCTTGAGCTCAGGAGTTCAAGACCAGCCTGTGCAACATAGTGAGACCCCATCTCAAAACAAGAAAGACACATGGTCCCTGCCCTTGAACTTTTGTCTAATGTGAGAGACAAACATGTAAACTAATAATTAGATGCTCAACCCTTGGCTGAATAGCCAGAGATTACCTTTTAAAAATTCAAGTTGGTTGTTCTTAGAATAAGCTAATTCTTATTTAGGTCACTGCCCAAATATTTTGTGGATGAGAACCTTTCTTTTATATTTTCAGCAAGATGCTATACTGGTTAAAAGACTTCGCTTAAACACTTACTATACTTTTATCCCACACTGGCCTGTGTAAAAGCTCAAAATTTCCCCTTTGAACACCCATGCTAACACCCCCATCTTGCTCTTTGTTCTTTTAAGTAGGCCCTTACCAGTCAAATGGTTTTGGTTCCCACCTCAAGATCATGGTATATCTCAGTAGATGATAAAGAACTATTTGCTCCAGCTCATATTATTGGCCTATACCTATGATCACAGCTTCCCAGTGCATCCCAGGTTCCTCTTCCTCAATCTTCTACATTCCATTCTGTTTTGATCTGGTCTACACTATTCTTTTTTTAAGACAGGGTCTCACTTTGTCACCCAGGCTGAGTGCAGCTCACCGTAGCCTCCTGGGCTTAAGCAATCCTTTTCTCAGCCATCCGAGTAGCTGGAACTACAGGTATGCACCACACCCAGCTAATTAAAATTTTTTTTTAATTTAAAAATGTAGTTTTAACAAGGAAACTACAGGCACAGTGGCTTACGCCTGTAATCCTAGCACTTTGGGAGGGCGAGGCGGGTGGATCATCTGAGGTCGGGAGTTTGAGACCAGCCTGACCAACATGGAGAAACCCTGTCTCTACTAAAAATACAAAATTAGCTGGGCTTGGTGGTGCATACCTGTAATCCCAGCTACTCAGGAAGGCTGAGGCAGGACAATTGCTTGAACCTGGGAGGCAGAGGTTGCAGTGAGCTGAGATTGTGCCATAGCACTCCAGCCTGGGCAACAAGAGCGAAACTCTGACTCAAAATAAATAAATAAATAAATAAATAAATAAATAATCCTCCCAACTCAGCCTCCCAAAGTGTTGGGATTAGAGGCATGAGCCACTGCACCTGGCCAGCACTATTCCTACTTATTTTTCAGATGGGGGTCTCACTATGTTGCCCAGACTGGTCTTGAACACCCGAGCTCAAGCAATCCTCTTGCCTTATCCTTCCAGGTAACCAGGATTACAGGCACATGGCTATCACACCAGTGAGACCACGTGTCTTCCTCACTTTTGCATCTTTAATGATAGGCACATAATAGTATTCATAACCCACTGATCTCTCAACAGTTAGTGGCCAGGGGAAAGAGTTTACTACAATGCAGGCCAAGGGCAAGGAAAAGAAGTGCACCTCGAATACTCTTCTTTTTTTTTTTTTTTTTTTTGAGATGGAGTTTTACTCTTGTTACCCAGGCTGGACAGGCTGGAGTGCAATGTCGTGATCTTGGTTCACTGCAACCTCCGCCTCTCGGGTTCAAGTGATTCTCCTGCCTCAGTCTCCCAAGTAGCTGGGATTACAGGCAGGCGCCACCACGCCCAGCTAATTTTGTGTTTTTAGTAGTGACAGGGTTTCTCCATGTTGGTCAGGCTGGAGTGCAATGGAGAACTCCTGACCTCAGGTGATCCGCCTGCTTCAGCCTCCCAAAGTGCTGGGATTACAGGCGTGAGCCACTGCGCCCGGCCATTGAATACTCTTCTATTCAGAGGTGCAAAGCCATCAGCCAATTCTAGACCCCTTGAGCTGCCTGAAATTTAACCAGAAGCTGATTTTGCTACTGTCCTCTTGCTTGTTTGCTCTTAGAAGAGCAGCCATAACTTCCCATAACTCAGACAAGTCAAGGGGTTGAAATGTGAGGCAAGAAAACCGAGCTGCACAGAGGCAATGGGTAGAGCTGCCAGGTTATGAACTAGGCCAACATGTGACCTTCCCAACAAAGCTCAAGATTCTGGTTCCCATTCCTGATAGGGCTCCAGAGGTCAGAGGCCAGACCCCAATCATTATGCAGCAATTCCAGAAGGAGAAACGGTTTGGGGGCCTGAATAGCCAAATGTGCCAGTGGGAGGGTAAAGGAAGCACCTCTGCCTTATTCTCTTATAACAAGCACCTTTTGGTTGGAAGTCATAGCTTTTCTTTTGTTTATCTAGTTAAAGGAAAAATCACTCATATGGTCAGGGGAGGAGAGAAGACACATATTATGGTTTTTAAAATCCAACTGTCTTTTCTTAGAGTTGGATAAAAGGCAGGAAGGGAGGCCAGAGGTTTTGCAGGGAAATCCCTTAAATATGCCTCTTTTTTTTTCTTTGCTTCATCAGCAAACATTTATTATGATATGCATATTACAATATGCAAGAATAGGTCCTTCTGCCTGGAATATCCTTCCTTCTCCTCCTTTCCTTTACAGCTTGGGCCTAATCAACAACCATTTATTCTTTAGACCTCAGCTCCCTGAGACTTTTCTCCCTTGAATAATGATAAGGCTTAAAATGCAAGCTGCCCCCAAATCCTCAAGTATGTGGAGGTATTATTAATCATTTGTAGATTTTTTGCTGAAGGCACTTTTGATGTGGAAGGGAAGAAGGGTAGAGAACAGGGGCTTGAAGTGAGCAGGAGGAGGGGCTATAAGGTGGTCCCATGCAGGGTAGCAGGGAGGTTTAGGAAGCGGAGGCTGGGGATCTTACATATTGATTTGTCCAACTTCTCAAGTTCTGAGGAAGCTTGAAATTTGAATCAGAATTTTTATCCTGGACATTTAGAACCTGATGTGGTTTTATTCCAGGTGAAGGAGAGATTAAAGTAGTCAGAGTGGGTTAGTACCAGATATAATTTAGGCTGAGAAGAGGATGTGCAAGCCCTTGACATCCTGGGGAGAATGGAGTGCTCACCACCTTGGGAAACAGTTTCCAACATCACAGTGGGCCAAGAATGTGGGCTTTAGAGTTGGACAGCCTGGGTGCACACCTTGGTATTTCCACTTGTTAGCTATAAGACTCTGGGCAATTTATTTGATCCCTCTGAGTCTCAAATCTCTCATCAGTAAAACAGAGGTTAGAATAATAAGTACCTCATAAAGTGACATTTACAAACCCAGTAAGGATAGCAAAAAACAGTTCTGGCACACAGTAGTCAACAGTTGTTTTCTATTATAGGATTGGATTATTCTGTAGGGAGGAAAATGGGGAATGAAATGGTAGGGTTGGGGGGATGGATTATAAGGGATGGACTGGGGTTGTGCAAAGAAGGACTTAAGAGTTTAGTCGGAGGCGGGTAGTTGGAGGCAAAGGTGGTGTGTGGAGTCCTTACCTTGGTCCTCAAGATTTTTGGAATGGTGACATGCCAAAAATCTTAGCGACACTTAAGAGTACTGTGGTTTATTTACAAACAATATGTGGCTAGATAAAGGAATGGTCAGAAGGAGTATCTGGATACAGGGCTGGGGATTAGCTGACTCTGCAGGCTGTCTGCCTGTGCTCAGGAGTCAGGCCACTCTATCCCCTCCTGCTTAGTGTGGTCCACAGACCAGCTGCATAGCACCACCTGGGATCTTGTTAGGCAGAGCCTTGGGCTCTGCTCCAGTCCTGATGAATCAGAATCTGCATTATAATAAGATTCCCGGGTGATTCATGCATATATTTAAGCTTGGGGGAGATGTGTGAGCTGCTGAGATTTAAAAACTCTTTACACCAGGACAGAATGCCATCAGGTGATGCTAAGAACCTGATTACATTCTAATTTTAAACTAACTTTATACTTTAGTGGGCTCATTCTTGAATAAAATCTTTGTATACGGACCCATACCAGGAGGAAACCATATTACCAATGTGCCTTTGACATATTTAACCTTCTTGACCCTGACTCACGTGGGTACGGGCACATGCATACATGCATGCATGTACACACACACTATAACATCAGCACTATTCAGCATGAGTTTTGACTACCAGACATAATTCCTGTATTAGTGCTTCACTAGACATTCCCTAATGCATAACTTCTATTAATAGTCTTTTTAAAAATTCCCCTATTGCCACCTGCCAGGGGATGCAGGAAATCAATTCAAACAACCTTCAGCAGTCCTGAAGGGAAACTTTTAGGTCTCTGTGCAGAGAATCCAATCCCAGAAGGACTGAGAGCTAGGTTAAAGTATCTATTGCTGTGTCCAGCATGGTTCCTTGAATACGTCATTGCTGTGTGCCTCAGTTTCTCTTCTGCAAATGAGCCACATGATTGACAAAGAGGGTTTCAGCTTATTGAACAGACTCTCCCTTTCCTCTTCTGTTTTACCCTTCCTTTTTCTGGGTCTTAAAGAGACCCCAGGTTCTTTTAACTAGATGCTGGTGTCAACCTGGGATAGTGTAGATTTAGACTCAGGCTAAGACAGTGAGGCTTAGAGGCTCAAAAAGTAGTTTGGTTGCAGGGAGTGAAAGGGGAATAGAAGAAGCTAAAGGATTTAGCCTTTCTGCAAGCTCAAAGCCAGCTCGGATGATACTTGAGAGCCCTAAATTATCTCATGCTCAAAGGTTTACAGTTCAGTCCACTGTGGGTGCAGTATTAGTACCTTGCTTACACTGAATTACATGCCAAATGGGCCACTGGCATGCCTTTTTAATTTCTTCATTTCCTTATCATAGATGTTTCCGTAAAACACTGGTCTACTAAGAACCTGTAACCATGCCTGATAGTCAGATACCCTGTTTCCATTGTTCTTACCTCCATCCCTTCATCTTTTCTCAAGCTCCTCTACACGGACCAGGAAGGACCAATTCCGTATGGAGTTACCTAGGATATCCTACCATATATTTATGGAATATTAGGACTGTAAAAGACTTTACAGTTCAGTAACTGCCAAATATCAGTTTATGAACCAGTACTAGAATTCTAGCTTCTAAAAAAAATAGTTTCCTAGACCCCATCATGTATATTTTTAAAAATGCTGGCTGGCTGATTCTGACACTCTGACAGATTTCTGACTCATCTTTGCCCATTTATAGGTGAGTATAAGGCCTGCCACAAGCTCAAGTCCCACAGCGAGGGATGGCAGATCCGGGTTCACGCTTCCTCAGGCGTGGGTCAGGTGCTTACCTGCATTTCTAAGCCCACGTATGTGTCAAAGAAGCAGAAGCCCTATAATGCTGAATCAAAAATAACCAAAAAGTAAAAATGTAAGGAACATTTCGATAAAGTCACCTTGACTACCAGAGTTCTCTTCTGAAAGAGGGGAAGACCGATGTGTTTCAGATGTCCCTCCCTGACCCCTACCCACAGCCGGCACTTTGCCTGTCCCCAAAGCCTCACTGCTCTGAGGTTGGGAGAATGAGGGAATGGACTATGTCTCTCCATGATTGCACAGTTTCAGTTACTTCTAAATCTAGAAATATCATTTGCCTTATAGGCTGCCAGACTCCACTTAGGACTTATCAAAACAGACAAAGCAAAGCAAAACAAAACATAAAACCAGACCAAACAAGAGCTTTCGCTCAAGACTCCTCAGATGACCTTGGAAAGCTTCGCGGCCTTCTCTTGTGGATGACTGACCCAGCCCTCGGTTCTTCACTTCGGGAGCTCTTTTCCTCCCTCCACATTGGTAATCATTTCTATGCAGGTGACTCTCAGACCTTCCTCTGAGTCGTTCCCCTTCCCCAGCACACATCCCACCAGGATGTCCTGTCATCACCTCCCTCTTCACTGCATCCTAACAGAACACAGCCCTCTCCATCCACATGTGTTATCTCCAGGTGCCCCCATTTGGCTGGCACTTTCACAGTGCTTCTCGTTTCCTAAGCTTGAAAATTGAACGGAGGTTTCTAGTTAAGTACCCTGGACTCCATCACTGGTCTTGTCTTATGTTGGATAAAGGACAGAAGGAATTATTAATTCTGTAGGTGGCATAAAGTTAGGGAAATTGGCAGATACAGTTGGCAGAATCAAGACCAAAATGTTCACAGAAGCTATGAGGAAATATGGAAAGCAATATGATTATATTTAATAGGAATGAAATTGTATTGCATTAAGATAAAAAAGTTATAATACTGTATTTTCCCACTTATGTGAATGTCAGAAACAATTTTTGTCTTTGTAAAATGAATCTATAGGGCTAGAAATCAGAATAGCGGTTGCCTCTAGGAGTTTGAAGAGGAGATTGACTAGAAAGGGGCATGAGAGAAGTTTCTAGGGTGATGATGATGTCCTATATTGTGATTGGTGTATTGTTGCAGGATCGTACTCACTTATTAACTAATGCTTGAGATCTGTGCATTTTGTGGCACATAATTATGACTCAATAATACAATATGTGAAATTTATTTGGAGTAATTTATTATTACTTTATATTATATTATTCTTTAAAAAGTAATGGTACAAGTAAGAGATGGGGCCACAAGCATGCTACACTCCAACTGTGAAATGATTGGATAAAAAAGCAAGGCATTTTGCAATGCAGAGGTAGGGAAATGATGATGGTTCCCTGTTTTCTGTGCTGGCCAGTACAGTTCTGTGTGCCATATTTAAAGAGGGACACTAGGCCAGGCGCAGTGGCTCATGCCTCTAATCCCAGAATTTCGGGAGGCCCAAGCCGGGGGCCTGTTTGAGTTGAGCCCAGGAGTTTGAGATGAGCCTGGGCAATACAGCGAGACTCCCATCTCTACAAAATAATAATAATAATAATTATTATCTGGGTGTGGTGGCATATGCCTGTGGTCTCAGCTACCCAGGAAGCTGAGGTGGGGGAATCCTTTGAGCCCGGGAGTTTGAGGCTGCAATGAGCCATAATTGTGCCACTGCACTCCAGCCTGGGCAACCTCGTCTCACACACACACACACACACACACACACACACACACACACACACACAGTGAAGGACACTAATAGACTGAAAAACAAAGTTCAGAGCTGAAAAACCTGTTAGCAGAGGAGTTGAAGGAACTGAGAATATATAGGCTGGAAACTAGAAGATTATAAAGACAGCTCGGATGACTGACTGTCCTTAAATATTTGGAACAATGTTATGTTGAGGAGAAGACTGTCTTTCCCTGGGCAGGGCCAAGGAGATTGTGGATAAAAGCTACTGAAAGACAGATTAGCCTGACATAAGAAGGTCCATTCTAAATGGCAGAATGAACTAAATATGGAATGTGCTGTCTTTGACACAGGGCTCCCTGGAAGTGTTCAGGCTGTGGCTAGAGAGCCAACTGTTGAGGACATCATAAGGTTCTAATGTGAAGATCTATGGTTTCCCAAGAATCTGCTCTGTGCCAGGCACTCTGCTAAAAGCCAGAGACAATCAACACCATAAGACATGGCAAAATAAATAAACAAAGAAAACAAAAGCCAGAGACAAAATGAATGATATGATTATTATTCCCCAATAATTACCGAATACCAAATAATGCTTACTTTGTACCAGACACCATCCAAAGCAGTTTACATACATTATGACATTCCATTCTCAAAATAGTTATGAGGGAATGGTACTATTACATCTCTATTTTCATAAATGAGACACACCATTCATACATGTTGAAGTCCGAAGTTGAACCGGACAAAGGGTGTGTGCACCAGCACGGAGCCAGAAGTAGACGCCCATGTCACAGACCGTGGAGCCCTCTTCCCCGCTAGGGCTCTCTCTCATGCAGACTGCAGTCTTGACTCTGTCTTCATTCAGCGGCAGCGGCTACAGACGGGTCTGGGGGTGGGAGCACTGGACATTCCATGAAGGAGCTGGATTAAAAGAACCAGTCAGCCCCACCAATCTGGTAACTGTTTGGTCTTCCTAGGATCTTCCTGAAGGCTGTAGAACTTTGGTGTCCCATATGGTAGCCACTAGCCACATGTGATTGTTGAGCAACTGCAATGTGACTAGTCCAAATGGAGATGTGCTGGAGGCAGAAATTACACATTGGGTTATGAAAAAATGTAAAATGTATCATTTGTAGTTTTTATGTTAAGGATATGCTAAAATAGTAATATTCTAGGTATATTGGGTTGAATAAAATATATTATTTAAATAGTTTTATTGAGATATAATGCACCATTTAAGATGTACACTCCCTTATACTTTTAGCCTATTTACAGAGTTATGCATCCATCACCACAATCAAGTTTAGAACATCTTCATTACAAGAAGAAACCCCGCACTCTTAGCTACCACTTCCCAATCCTCTCATCTCCCTGACCCCTTCTGCTAGGCAACCACTAATCTGCTTTCTGACTCCATGGATTTGTCTGCTCTGGAGATTTCATGTGAATGGAATCACAAAATATGTGATACATTGTGCTTGGTTTCTTTCACTTAGCATAATGTTTTCAAGGTTCATCCATGTTGTAGCATGTATCAGTACTTCACTCCTTTTTATTGTGTATAATATTCTGTTGTGTGGATATATACCACGTTTTATTTATTCATTCATTATCAGTGTTGATGGGTATTTTTTTCCCACCCTTTAACTTTTATGAATAATGTTGCTATAAACATTACTGTATAGGTTTTTGGGTGGACACATGTATTCAGTTCTTTTGGGTATAGAATCAGGAGTGGAATTGCTGGGTCACAGGGTCACTATGATTAACCATTTGAGGAACTGCCAGACTCTTTCACAGCAGCTGCATCATGTTGTGTTACCACCAGCAGTGTATGAGAGTTTCAGTTTCTCTACATCCTCACCAGTACTTGTTACCTGTCTTATTCATGATAGCTATCCTAATGGGTGTGAAGTGGTCCTGAATTGTGGTTTTGATTTGCATTTCTCTAATGGCTAATGATGTTGATGATCTGTTATGGTATTTATTGGCCATTTGCATATCTTCTTTGGAGAAATGTCCCTCAGATCCTTTGCTCATTTACAAATTGGATTATCTTTTTATTATTGAGTTGTAATAGTCCCTCATATATTCTAGACACAAGTTCCTTATCAGATATTGGATTACACACATTTTCTCTCATTCTGTGGGTGGCCATTTCATGATGGTGTCCTTTGAAGCGTAAATATTTTTAATTTTAATAGATAAAAGGTCTAGTTTATCTACTTGTTCTTTTGTGGTTTGTGCTTTTAGTGTCATATCTAAGAAACCATCAATCCAAGGTCATCAAGATTTATACCTATGCTTTCAACTAAAAATTCTATAATTTTAGCTTTTACATTTAGGTCTTTGATCCATTTTGAGTAAATTTTTATAGAGAGAGGTAGGGGCCTAACTTCATTCTTTGGCCTGCAGCTACTCAGTTGTCCCAGCACCGTTTGTTGAAAATACTCTTTTTTCTCCATTGAACTATCTTAGTACCCGTGTAGAAAATCAATTTACCATAAATACTAGGGTTTATTTCTGGGTTCTCATTTCTATTCCATTGATCTATTTGTCGTCTGTCTTTGTGCCAGTGCCACATTATCTGGATTACTGTAACTTTGTCGTAAGTTTTGAAATCAGGGAGAGAGGGTCCTCCTACTTTGTTCTTTTTCCATATTATTTGGGCTATTCTGAGTCTCTTCAATTTCCATACGAAGTTTAGGATCAGTTTATCATTTTCTGCAATGAAATCAGTTGGAATTTTATAGAGACTATGTTGAATCTGTAGATCAATTGAGGAGTATTGCTATCTTAACAATATTAAGTCTTTCAATTCATAAACATGGGATATCTTTCCATTTAATTTAGGTTCCTTTACTTTCATCCAACAATCTTTTGTAGTCTTCAGAGTAATAGTTTGGAACTTCTTTTGCTATTTATTTCTGAGATTTTTTTGTTTGGTTGGGTTTTGAGAGACAGAGTCTTGCTCTGTTGCCCAGGCTGGAGTGCAGTGGTGCTATCTCAGCTCACAGCAACCTTCACCTCTCGGTTTCAGGCGATTCTCCTGCCTCAGCTTCCCAACTGTCTGGGACTACAGGAATGTGCCACCATGCCCAGATAATTTTTGTATTTTTTAGTAGAGATGGGGTTTCATTATATGTTGGTCAGGCTGGTCTTGAACTCCTGACCGCAGGTGATCCACCCACCTCAGCCTCCCAAAGTGCTGGTATTACAGGCGTAAGCCACCACACCTGGCCTATTCCTGAGTATTTTATCCTTTTGAAAATTTTATTTTAAAGAGACAGGGTCTCGCTCTGTTGCCCAGGCTGGAGTACAGTGGTGTGATCATAGCTCACCACAGCCTTGAACTCCTAGGCTCAAGGGATGTTCCTGCCTCAGCCTCCCAAGTAGCTAGGGCTACAGGAATGCACCACCATGCCTGGCTTATTCCTGAATATTTTATTCTTTTGGGTTGTTTCCATAGTTTTATTTTCATGTAGAATGTATTACTGAAAGAAATTTTCTGGCCAGGCGCAGTGGCTTACACCTATAATCCCAGTACTTTGGGAGGCTGAGGCGGGCGGATCACAAGGTCAGGAGATTGAGACCATCCTGGCTAATACGGTGAAATCTCATCTCTACTAAAAATACAAAAAATTAGCAGGGCGTGGTGGCAGGCGCCTATAGTCCCAGCTACTCGGGAGGCTGAGGCAGGAGAATGGCGTGAACCCGGAATGCGGAGCATGCAGTGAGCCGAGATCGCACCACTGCACTCCAGCCTGGGCGACAGAGCGAGACTCCATCTCAAAAAAAAAAAAAAAAAATTTTCTGTATTTCTTTAAAGTAACTGTTAGAAAAATTAAAATTATATAAGTGGTTCACATTACATTTCTAATTGGCAGCACTGCTCTAGAATAAAAAGGCTGAGATTAGAGAAAACAAAGGAACATAAAATAATGGGATATATTCAAGGTACTCATAACATTATGCCCCTGGAGCTACATGTGTGAGCTAAACTTGGTCTAGAATTTTCCCTGTTAGAGAAATCACAGATCTTGAAGGGTTCTGACTGTACTTAGAGAAAACACACCTAGCTGCTTGTTCCTACTCTACCTGGAGGGGATTTAATCAGATGCAACCTCCAGGGTCTTCTGTGATTTCTCTGCCGTTCGGGCTTCCAAAGGTAGTAAAAGTGACGTTGCTTGAGCCCAGGCATGAAAAAACAGAAAAAAAGCAAGAAGACAGTTCACGTGATGTTTCTCTCAAATCTTTTCACATTATATCCAGGAAAAGGAGTACTAGAGTATTGCCGTAGGCACCAGTCTGAAGCTCACTCATCTCTTATCACTCCTGCCCCACCCAGTTGGCTCCCCTCAAGAAATTCTTCCTGGATCTTCTGGAGTTGGTATAGATTCTCTCTTCTATGTGTTCCCATGATTTTTGTTTTTGTTTTGTTTTGTTTTTTGAGACAGGGTCTTGCTCTGTTGCTTAGGCTGGAGTGTAGTGGTGCGATCTTGGCTCACTGCAACCTCTGCCTCCTGGGCTCACATGATCCTCCTACCTCAGCCTCCCAGGTAGCTGGGACTACAGGCATGCACCATCATGCCTGGCTAATTTTTTTTATAATGACAGGGTTTTGCCATGTTGCCCAGGCTGGTCTTGAACTCCTGGGCTCAAGCCATCCGTCTGCCTCGTCCTCCTAAACTGCTGGGATTACAGGCATGAACCATGGCACTGAGCCTCCATGATGTTTTCTAGAACATTTCCTGCACAGAACTGACACTGCGCATTTACTTTTTTTTTCTTCCCTATACACTGTAAGCCCCTCAAGCAGAGACAACACCTTGTTACCAATGAACCACCTAATGAAGTGATTGGAATAAGTACTGAGTGAGGGAGTGAAAAAATGAGTACTATGCTCCTTCTTCCTTTAGAAGAGAACAATTTTACAGCATATATATATATATATATATACACACACACACACACACACATACATACATATACATATATGTGTGTATATATATTTTGGAAGTGTACTTTGGTTGGTTCAGTGGAAAGAGTATTGTTTGTTGTCAAGAAACTGACCTGAGTTCCAGTTCAGATTTGCTACTTACTATCTGCGTGACCTTGAATAAATCTCTTAATCATCTCTGGACTTCGTCTCTCATCTGAAAGAAAAGAGGGTTGAACTACTGAGCTTCAAGCTTCTGTCCAACCCTAACATTCTGTGAGACTTGCAAAACAAGGCACATCTAGGGGTCAAATGTAGGCTCCCTTTCAGACAGGCAACTCAACGGAGCAGCTGAGATGCCCAGCCTTTCTCAGGAGCCTCCACCGCCTTCCCCTCCTCCATGTCTTAGTGAATATTAATAGTCAAGGACCTCGCTGAATGTGGTTTTTAATAGAATCCAATTTCAGTCCATTTAGAGTGGGACTTTTCATGCTGACTTGGTAATTTGAACTATGCCATGCCTGATGGACTGAATGCATTTTCCCTGCCTCCGCTGCCCGCCCTGGGCTGCTGTGGAGAGAGAGTGCTGGCATTGGGACCAGGGAGTGGGGCATCTTAAAGCAGCTGCAGACCAGCTATTTGACCTTACAGACAGTCTTGTCTTTCCTGCCCTGAGGCATGTGATGAGGATACCAAGGGCATTGGAAGGGGAGTGGGCAATGGCTATTCTACTTCCTGGCAATGGCCATCTCCTTGCAGCTTAGAGGCTGCTGGCTTCTGGTGGACTATCAGGAAGAAAACTGCATTCATCGTTGGATGTGACTGGAAGACAGCTGATTCTGAGAACCATCAGAATTATTCCAACTGATTGCTGTGGAGTCTCTTTGAAGCCTGGAGAGGCATGGGTTAGAGCATGAAGCTTCCTCTGTCTTTCTACTCCCCACCTCCAAGTACTTGTCCTGTTTGAGCAGAGAGTAACCTAAGGTCCTGTTGGAAGGTTTCTTTCCTTCTACAGTGCAGAGAGGGGGAATATGGAAGGTGAACGTGCAAGTATTAGTAGCCACACTATAAACAAGGAAACTGAGGCCAGGGAGGGTGGGGGAAGGAAATAAATGTTTTTTCTGTGCTTATTCTGTGCCAGCCACTGAGCTGGGACATACTTATTTCTTAGTCCTCCCAACACCCTTTTAAGGGATAAAACATTTCCCCAGCCTGGCCAACATGGTGAAAGCCCGTCTCTACTAAAGATACAAAAATTATCCGGGCGTGGTGGTGTGTGCCTGTAATCCCAGCTACTCAGGAGGCTGAGGCAGGAGAATTGCTTGAACCTGGGAGGCGGAGGTTGCAATGAGCTGAGATCACGCCACAGCACTCCACCCTGGGCGACAGAGCAAGACTCTGTCTCGAAAAACAAAACAAAACATTCACCCATGTATGGGTGAGGAAAATGAGGGTCAGAAAAGTTAGACTACTGCACCAAGGTCACACAACTAGCAGATGTTAAAGCTGGTATTCAAACAAAACTCCATCTATCCACTGTAAAATGTCACATGGTTTGAAATGGTGGAGCGGCGTGCTCTAAAGTTTGCTGGGCCTCAGCAGTGGCCCCTTAACCTGGCTGGTTACCTCATGGTGTTCAAAAAACTATCCTGAACATTATCCCTGTGAAACTGATTCAATGGGTCTAAGGTAGAGTCTGAGATTATGTATTTTTAAAAAGCTCTTCCAAGTGATTCTGATGTCTTGGAAAGCACAGGGCTGGAGCATGTGGCTTCTCTTCTGACCCAAGTCTCTCAGGACATCTTCATTTCTCAGAAGCACAGATCTAGTCCAGACCTGCATTTACCTCAAGTAACATTTGCCACTGAACCCATTATTCATTCATTCCAGGCTCAATGCTCAACGTTTTCTGAGTACCTACAATGTGCCAGGCATGGTGCTCGACATTCTGACTGCAAAGATGAATATAATACAGTGCCTGTCTTGAGGAACACCCAGGGTGTGCGGGAGATGAATGTAAACTAGAAACTACAATTTGTTGTGGCAAAAGCTAGGCTGAGGTAGGCTTGTGTTGCTTTAATAATTCAGACTAAAGGACCAAGGAAGGCTTTTTAGCAGTAATCCTGAGTCAAGGCCTATACGAGCTAGCAAGGCAAAGAGAGGACTGAAGGGCTAAGGAATAGCCAGTGAGGCAGAGGGAAGCAACAGCGTGGAAAGGTCCAGAGACCCAGCACAATGGTTCAGGGCAGCACAAGATGTTGTGCAGCAGTGGAATGTAGGATACTTTGGGAAGAGGACCAGCAAGTGAGCCTGGAAAGATCAGTGGAGACAAAATATGAAAGACCGTGTGTGTTGTTAAGGCATTTGGCCTTTATCCTAAAAGTGACGAGGCGCCATTAAAGATTTTATTTTTTTCTTGAGACAGAGTCTCACTCTGTCGCCCAGGCTGGAGTGGAGTGGCGCCATCTCGGCTCACTGCAACCTCTGACGCCCAGGTTCAAGTGATCCTCCTGCCTCAGCCTCCTGAGTAGCTGGGATTATAGGTGTCTGCCACCACACCCAACTAATTTTTTTGTATTTTTAGAAGACATGGGGTTTCACCATCTTGGCCAGGCTGGTTTTAAACTCCTGAGCTCATGATCCACCCACCTTGGCCTCCCAAAGTGCTGAAGTTGTGGAGTGACATGGTCAAATTGTGTTTTGGAAGGGTCACTCTGATAGAAATAAGAGAATGAACTGTAGACAGAAGCCGGCAACAGAGGAACCAATTAATTGCAGAATTAAGAATTTATGTATGTCAAAGAGCACCATAAACAAAATTTGAAAGCAAAGCACTTGGAAAGCATATTTGCAGCATTTCTTGACAAAAATAATATTCTTAATAAAATTACAAATTGATAATAAACATACCGATATCAAATAAATAGAAAATTCACAAAGAAAGAAGTACAAATGGTCAATAAGCATATGAAAATGTTATTCGCGAAGAGTCAAAGAAAGTTAAAATAACATTGACATACTATTATCCCAGCTATCAAATTGGTAAAGATTTGATAAGTGATGATACCTAGTGTTAGGGTGCAGGAAACAGGGTACTCTCTAGACTCCAAATAGGAGAGTGTTTTGGTACAAACTTTCTGGAGGGTGGTTGGCAACATGTATCAAAATTCTTAAAAATAGCCAAGCAAGTCTCTTCTTGGAGTTTATCCTAAGGAAATAGTTATAGACATGTGCAAAATTTAGCTACAAGAATGTCAGCTGCAACACTATTTACAATAAAGATTGGGAACAAATGAAATAATCACTATTTGGTGACTGATGATAAAAAAAGGGTCCATCCGTATAAATGAAGATGCTGTTGAGAACGTTTGATATGCAGAAAATGTTCATGATATTATTAAGTGAAGGAATAGAAGGAACAAAAAACAAAAAGTGTCCAATATGCTGCCATTTGTGTGTGATAAAAGAATATATACATATGTTTGACAATGTGTAAGCATCTCCAGAAGGATGTAAAATAAATTAGAGGGAAACTAGATGCTGGCAGACAGGGTAGGGAGAAGATTTACTTCCGACTACAGAGCAGTTTGTACTTTTTGAATCTTGTGTCTGTGTATGTATTACATATTCTAAAATATAAATACACATTTGAAAAGTTATTAAAGAGTATATTCAGTGTGATCCAGTTTTTGTTTAAAAAAACCCACAACTGTGCGTGTGCATGTGTACATTTACACCAAAAAGAACTAAAAGGTATATTCAAAAGAACACACATTTGTCTTGGGTGGTAAGCTTATGGATTGGATTTTGTCCTTTTTTCCCCTAAAACTTCTACAATACACACATGATGCTTTCACAATAATTAAAAAGCATTAGTTTTTCCCCCAAAGAGTCCATCGCAAAAGTCCAGGCAGGGGATGACAGTGCAGGTCAGATGCATGATTAGTACTCCAGTTATATAGGTCAGCAGTGACATCCACAAAGTATGGAATTAAATCACAGTTCTTGTTTTGGGGAGGGATGAGGAGAAGGAAGCTGAAGATTTGGTAGGGAGAATGAACCTGGTTTTGTGCTCTAAAGCCTTTGTTGGACAAATGCACAGAAAATTCAACCCTGTCACCCCAAACATCAACCAATACCCCAGGTAGCTTTTTTTCTTTGGGATTATTTAACTTCGGGTCACAGTGAATGGAGTTCCAATAAGCCTGTATATCTAAGTTAACCAAATAAGCAGATGACCTGGACGCTTGTTCTATGAGGTTCTGAGAGGCTGTCCTCATTTCGTTCTGGTTTTTGATCTTTCTACATGGGATGGCTACAATCATATCCCCAACTGTCCAGCCCTGCCCCAGCACACTCATGTAAACAAGACCTCTCTCCTGTCTCTGCATGGGGAATAATTACTCAGAGTCCTTCCTGACGCATAAAGACCAAGGGAAGACCCTGGCAGTTTGAACTGGTTCTCCGGGTGACCTCTGCCCTTCTCGTCATCCTTCAGATCCTAACAAACTATCTGCCAAATCACAAACGTTCTAAGTTGAAGGCTTGGGAATGGGGGTGGGGGTCGGGGGGTTTGAACACATGCCCGTGTGGGGCCATAGGGTAGTTTTGGGTTAGGGTCATATAAAGCCAGCTAGGAGGAAGAGGAAAGACAGCCTAACATAGTAGGGATTGGGGAGAATGTGGCAGCTGAAACAGCTTCTTCCTTTTCCTCTTCTCCAGAGAGTGAGCTCTAGGTGAGTAATGGCAGGGCCCTCAATATTTCCAGCACCTTCCCCGTACCCCCCATTGAAAGCCTTTGGGGAACTATGTGAATATAACTTACGCTGCTCTCTTCTGGGCCCCTGGGCTGTGATTGGATTCTGCTGTGGTGGGGCATCTGCTTATATAATTAACCCATATTTAACTTTGTGTTTCCTTTCAGTCTCAGTTGTGACCCTTTCCCAATGCTGGGGATGGGTGATGAATGCTAGAGGAGTTGTTGGGATACATGCTGGCTCCATCAGTAAGTAGAATGAGCAATACATAGACATAACTACTGGACCTCAGCTGCCTTTTTCTGACCTGTCACTGCTCTGACCACTAGGGATTCTGGCCTCTGGTCTTTTTGGGCCCTTGAGTAAATACATGAGAAAGCCATGTACTATCACTGACATCATGAACACTTTTCAGGTTAATACATATAGTCCTGTTCTCAAATGGTTATAATTGCCCAATATTATACTTATAGAGAGGCAACTAAGTATAGCATAGATACCAGCCAGAGCTCTGGAGTCAGGCAGGTCTGGTTCAAATCCTAGCTATGCCACTAAAGGCCATGCAACCTTGGGATAATTAATTTTTCTGGTTTTCAATATTCTTACCCATCAAACGGGAACAGTATCCCAGAGTAACTGCATGAAAGAAATGAGATTATACATGTAAAGATCTGAAGATAATGCATTTAATAAATCCTAACTATTCACATTATTGCATCTGTATATATTTTAATTTTCTACAACATTGTCTTTTTCACTAGTCACACGAAAAATACATGAAAGTGCTCTGGTAATTTTAAAGCATTATATAAATTAAAGGTGTCATTGGTAATAATCTCATATGCATTTCTTAACCCTTCCATTTCCTTGAAGACTGAGACTACATCCCATGTCCCACAGCACATTGCACAATGACGGGCAAACAATACGCCCTCAGTAAGTCTTTCTTGTTTGACCGAAGCAACATGGCTTAGCATAATGAGCACAGACATCAGGAGACTAGGCTGGGATGAAATTAGTTTAAGGCAGGAGAGCCAGTCTGCAGTCATAATTTATTCATTCAACAAGTATTTGTTGAACACATTCTATGTGCTAGATATTGAGTTCGGATTATTTCATCAAAAGAAGATTGTACAAGTTCTGACAAAGCCAAGCCCCTGGGCGGTCTCCACAATCCCAGCCCACTCTTAAAAGCACAAAGGCTGCAGCCACCATTGTCTGCCACTGGACAAATGGCCAATTGCTTTGGGGGAAGCCCCATCCTGCCTGGCTGTAAGTAGCTCTGACTGAGGGTTGGAGGAAGGAGTAAAAGTGAGGGAGCGGGCTGCTTACAGAACTGACAAGAACTACTATCTGTTAATTTATTTTTATTTACACTGAATCAGTCCACAGTTCATTCCCCTAGTCTATATGATGCTCTTTCCCCTGGTCATCATCTTTCCCTCCCTGTCACCTACACAGTCACCCTGTCTCAAACCTTGGCCCACTTCATCCTGCCCTTCTGCGGTCACAGCTGCCCGCTGGGTGGGAGTCCGGGGGAATGGTATGTGTAGTCACCAGAGGGCACTGAGTGGGCTTCAGTGGCATGTGAATCCTGGCAGAGTCTCGGATCCCTGACGGGGAGAGGAGAAAGCACAAGCCAAGACAACGGGT
The DNA here is from genome assembly GCF_024542745.1 of Macaca thibetana thibetana. Lineage (NCBI taxonomy): Eukaryota > Metazoa > Chordata > Mammalia > Primates > Cercopithecidae > Macaca > Macaca thibetana. The sequence goes on from NC_065584.1 coordinate 37,017,467, forward strand.
TGGGGAAGGAGGCAGGGGCTAAGGTGACTGGTTGGGGGTGAGGGGTGGGAACTCCAGTGTACACATTCACAGTCTCTACGTCGGCTTCACCAGTGCTTCTGCTGTTTGTCTCATCCCTGGATTTCGAACAGTTGCCTTGAGATGTTCTGGCTCTGGTCTGTCAGGAAGGTGTGGAAGGATCCAGCCCATGGGCTGTGTGCCTGCTGCCTATGGGATGGTATGCTTGCCAGGCTCCGCCTCTGTCAGAAGCACTGGCCAAAGTCAAAGCCACAACAGCATCCCAGCCCGCGAGACTCCTCTCCAGCTGTCCCAGCAGAAGCCGGGCCCCTCTCAGTCGCTGACCTGCCAGAGGAGAGGATGTCTCCAATGTCTGGGCGACCTACCGGATTCCAAATTTGCATCTCTCCTTCTTTTCACACTGGGAGGAGACAAAGAGTTGGGGTGCAACAGGAGGAAAAATGGGGAGCCAGAAGAAGTGGGGAGAAAGGAACAGAACCCAGGACAGGGCTCTCCACCAGGGGGTGTCTGGAAGTCCCCGGTGAGGCGTGGGCGCAGCTCTGGAGATGCTTCCTGGTTACATGGCTTCTTTCTCTCTCTGGGAGCATCGGCTGAGCTTCATCTCCGTCAGCTGGATATACCGAATCACGTTGGTGTCTGTGAGGAGAGAATAAACCTTAGGGAACACCAGGTGAGGGCAACTATCACATTTACACAGAATCAGCAAAGGCTGTGTCTGCAGACAACCAGCAGGCCAGGCTCACCCAACCAAGGTCCCTTCCGCCTATCCATGGTGGCTGAGAGGGCAACTAGGTGTTGGCCTTCTCCTTCACTGCCTCCCCTTAGCAAATGTGGACAGGTTGGCCTGACCCAGGGGACATGAGAGAGGATGGGTGGGAGAGGAGAGATAATTTCTCTCCTTCTTTCTATGCAGCAGCATATCCCAGTGGTTTGCCAGCCAGCGCAGTTAGTTTAGTGAGACCCCAGTTGGAGTTTAACAGCAGGCAAGTTGCCACCTTCTCTGAGCCTCCTGTCCCATCTGCAAGAAGCAACCTCCACTTTTTTTTTTTTTTTTTTTTTTTCTGAGATGGAGCCTCACTCTGTCGCCCAGGCTGGAGTGGAGTGGCGCAGTCTTGGTTTGCTGCAACCTCCACCTCTCAAGTTCAAACAATTCTCCTGCCTCAGCCTCATGAGTAGCTGGGATTACAGACACATGCCACTGTGCCCCGCTAATTCTTGTATTTTTAGTAGAGACGGGGTTTCATCATATTGGCCAGGCTGGTCTTGAACTACTGACTTCAGGTGATCTGCCTACCTTGGCCTCCCAAAGTGCTGGGATCACAGGCATGAGCCACCGTGCCCAGCCAACAAGCTCCATTTTTGAATGCCAACCTTGTGCCAGGTTTCTAACCTTCATGATCTCATGTAATCCTCACTACAATCCCGCAAGGTATGTATCCTCCTCCTCACTGTGACAAAATGGAATAGGGATCTTGAGAGATTAAGTCAGATGCCCAAGGAGACACATAGTAAATTGTGTGTCTGGCTGCAAAGCCTGCCTCTCCTGAGGACTGTAATACCTGCCTCATGAAATTGCTCTGAAGCCCAAAATAGGTAAGTCTAAAAGTGCTTAAAACAATGATCAATAAATATTAATCTAATGTAATTTTTTTTTAAGCTTGAAGAGTTTAAAATGACTTTGCTTTATTGTCTTATTTTTGTCCTTATAAGTAGGGTCAGATGACCACCTCACCAAAACAGGGGCATTTCTTCTCAGTTCCTGTTATTAGTGAGGAGGGCACGGCATGGATCAACTGCTAAGTTCCACACGCACCAGAACATAAGAGTGACAGGGTGCCTGGAATAGTTACTTCTGGAAGTAAAAATGAATACTATATCATGCTAAAAAATGCCAAGCGTATACTCCAGGACAGTGCTGGCAGATAGCAGTGCTCCAGAAAATTCTGTTGTATGAGTCCAATGCTTAGTCTTCAAGCTGCTTACAGTTGGTGGAACACAATTTATATACAGAAAATAAATCAACAACAAGGTGTTCTTTAAAAAGATAAAAAAAAAGTATACATTTAGACGTTTGTAAATTGATCCTAAAGTTCTTTAAAAACTTTTGAAAGGAGGATTGTATTTAAAAAAAAGGCTGGGTGTGGTGGTTCATGCCTATAATCCCAGCACTTTAGGAGGCTGAGGCAGAAGGATTGCTTGAGCCCAGGAGTTCAAGACCAGCCCTGGCAACATAGCAAGACTTCGTCTATACAAAAAATAAAAAACATTAGCCAGGTATGGTGGTGCATGCCTGTAGTCCCAGCTATTGGGGAGGCTGAGGTGGGAGGATCATTTGAGCCCAAGAGGTGGAGGTTGTAGTGAGCTGAGATCATACCACTTCACTCCAGCCTGGGTGACAGAGCGAGACTCTGTCTGAAAAAAAGAAAAAATTAATCATATAAACAACAACAATAGCAACATCTAGTCAAGGTTGTTGTTTAAATGTTACTTCCTCAGAGAGGTTCTTTCTGACCACTTGGTCTAAAATAGCTCCCCACCTTTACTCTTTTTTTTTTTTTTTGAGACAGAGTCTCACTCTGTCACCCAGGCTGGAGTGCAGTGGCACGATCTTGGCTCACTGCAACCTCCACCTCCTGGGTTCAAGTGATTCTTCTGCCTCGGACTCCTGAGTAGTTGGGACCACAGGCGCGTGCCACCATGCCCAGCTAATGTTTTGCATTTTTAGTAGAGACAGGATTTCACCATGTTAGCCAGGATGGTCTCGATCTCCTGACCTCCTGATCCACCCACCTCAGCCTCCCAAAGTGCTGGGGATTACAGGCGTGAGCCACCGCACCCGGCCTTACTCTTTATTTTTTTTTTTAGACAGGGTCTTGCTGTCGCCCAGGCTGGAGTACAGTGGTGCCATCTTGGCTCACTGTAGCCTCCGCCTTCCAGGCTCAGGTGATCCTTCTGCCTCAGCCTCCCAAGTAGTTGGAATTACAGGTGGCCACCACCACACCCAGCTAATTTTTGTATTTTTAGTAGAGACGGGGTTTCATCATGTTGGTCAGACTGGTCTTGAATTTTGGAGCTCAAGCGATCCACCTGCCTCGGGTTCCCAAAGTGTTGGAATTATAGGCATAAGCCACCACACCCAGCCCTCTGTTTACTCTTGATCTCTTTATTCTGCTTTATTTTCTTCACAGCGTTTATTACTACTAAATAGTTCATTTGTTTACTGTCTGTTTGCTTGTTTACCGGTTGACTTCCAGTCATCCCTTGGTGGAGAGTCCCTCCCTGGGTTCTGTCCCCTCTCTACACTTTTTTTCCCACTTACAATAGACAGTGAGCCATTATAATATAAGCTCTTTGAAGGCAACAACTTTCTTTGTTCACTACTATATACCTAGCAACATTGTACCCCCTCAATAAATATCTGTAGAATGAATGAATGAATGACTGGTGGATATGATCTAAGTGAATGGTATAGATTACACATGTCCTAAGGATTAGGATCTGACTGGAGGAGTCAGAGCATGCTTCCTGAAAGGTGCTGGGCTTAGCACCAAATTTGCCTGTTTGTATTCTGTGTCATCAACCAGACGTGAGCTCCTCATGGGTAGGGACCATGTCTTTTCATCTATTCCCTTGGTGCTCAGCACAAATCTTGGCACATAGTATGAATTCAATATACATTTGTTGAATAAGTGAAGAGAGCTGGATTCTGAGTTGAAAAAGATGAGGAATTCTCTACTCTATTTGAAGAGAAGAGGTGCCCATGCTCCCTGGAACTCAAACCCTAGGCAAATGCATGGGCTGTGTGCTCCTCTTACTTACGTCTTATCATATATCTGATCCCTAATTTTGCCATCTCTGCCCCTGCCTGGCCCTCCTAGCCAAGAAAACTGCTGCAATGAGAAGGTTCCAGGAGCCAACAGAGCGGGCAGGAAGTAAGAAAACGGCTATTTCCGCCTTACCTGTTGGTTGTTGGGTCCTTGCTTCTTTCAGGTAGTAGAGTGCTTTGTCATAGTCCCCAAGGTGGTAGAAGGCCACACCAGACCGGTAAAGGGCCTTGAAGTTCTCCCCTTCCTTCTTCAAGACTTTGAGGCAATATTCCTTGACTCGTTCATAGTTTACCAGCTCAGCCTGGAGCAGGCAGGCTATGGAGGAAGGGAGGGAAAATGCCATCAGCACAACAGCGGCCGGCTCTGCATGTCTCCCTTGAGTTCCCTCTCTCCAGAGGTTTAGCAGGGTTGGGGTTTTCCACTGGGGTTTATGTCATGGGATTTGTCTTCCAATAATCCTAGGCTCCCCGACCAGTTTCATCACTAACAAGCCATGTTAACAAGCCTTGAACAAGTCACTTAACCTTCTGTTATGGGTTGAATGATGCCCACCCTTCCACCATGAAAAGATATGTTGAAGTCCTAACCTGCAGTACCCAAGAATGTGACCTTATTTGGAGACAGGGTCTTCACAGAGGTGATCAAGTTGAGGTCATTAGAGCAGGGCCTAATTCAGTTGTTTGGGTGAGGGAGAAGGGACAAGATGGAGGAAGGTGAACAAGATGGAGCAGTCCCTGTTGTTTCTGGGTTCTTCATCACAGATTTTCCCATGCCCGGGAAAAATTCCCGGGCCCAGAGAAAGAACCAAATCAACTGAGCATGCGCAGAGTGACGTCAAGCTGGGGACACTGAAATTCAAGAAGCCACTCCTACACACAGGCCCCAAACTCCTCCCCTTCCAGCTCCCAGGCATAAAAGTCCGCCGTGGGTAAGCGCCGGTGTGACTTCTTCGGCCCCGGCATTCATGGACTGGAGAACCTCACCCGAGAGCACCGGCACGACTTCCCTGGCCCTTTCCTGCGGACCAGTGAACCTTGCCCGAGAGTGCGTGCATATTTGCAAATAAAAGGGCTGCCACTTTCTTCGCTCGTTTTGGCCTTTATTGATATTTAGTCTTTGCATCTATTAATAATAGTAATAGAGAAACAAAACACCAGTGTGACTGGTGTCCTTATAAAAAGGGGAAATATGAACATAAAGACAGACACACACAGAGGAAAGACGACGTGATAAAACGTGGGGAGAAGATAGCCATCCATAAGCCAAGGAATGCCTGAGGCTACCAGAACCTTGCAGAGACGCATGGAACAGATTCTTCCTCACATCCCTCAGAATAACAACCCACCAGCACCTTGATCTTGGACTCCTAGCCCCTGGAACTGTGAGACCATACATTTCTGTTATCTCAAGTCACCCAGTTTGTGGGACTTTGTTATGGGCAGCCTTAGGAATAAGCTACCAGAGGCAATCATCATCATCTTCATCATCATCTTCGTCGTCATCATCACCATCATGGCCAATATTTGTTGAGTGCTTACCTTGTAGAGATGCTGGTCTCATTGTTTTACATGTATTACTGATATAATCCTCAGAATACTCTGATGTGGGTACTACTATTGTTTCAGTTTTACAGGTGAGGAAGTTGAGGCTCAGAGAGCTCAAGAAATTTCCCAAGGTCACACAACGTGAAAGAGGCAAAGATGGGATTTAAACCGAAGCTGTCTGGCTCCAGAATCCAAGTCCTTCCTAATCTAGTTGTTGGAGGGATTATGTAAAATAATGGCTATAAAGTACTTAACGTGGGTTTGGCACATAGCAAGCATGAAAAAAATGTTAGTTAACATTCTTAGAATTCTTTTTAGCCTTGTGCCAGTAACATCTGCCTCTGACTTCCCTCAAGTTCCCTTTCATATATATTTGTCTCTGCAGTTCCTGAGAAAAGGGGCTTTCTGGTAGGCTAGTGACGAGCTCATACAGGGCACATGTCTGGACATGAGAGACCTAGGTGTCCCAGGCAAGAGGAAGCTATGGCAGGCAGGTCTTATGGTAGAGAGCCCTCCCCATCCCACAAACAGCCATCTTTGAGTAAACTGTGTCCCTTTGAAGCTTTCTCTTACCAGCTCTGAGCCACAGGGAGCCACAGGGCTGAGACTAGGGTGATGACACGCCTGGAGGATGACTAAATAGCCTTGAAGAATGATTGAAATTTTGTGCCCTAGGCACCTCCCTCTAATCCCAACCCTGCTGAGCCACCTCACCTCCATTTAACCACTCAAATATCTAGTAGGCATTGACCAAAGGCAAAGAATGTTGTATATTTGGAGGGATTACAAAAAAAGAGACAGGAAAAAGGCACCTGTCTGCTTCTTCAAAGCACATAAAACCAGAGACTTAGGAGGCAAAACTGGTGCTTCTGTTCACAACCCAGCTGGGTGGCTGGGGGAAAATGCTGATGCTCTGTTCCTTCTTTGTGCCCAGACTTTTCCACACTGACAGAAGACACCTCAGGATAGAGACAAGTCACTGATTTCAATCTTCAGGGATCTAACTTCAGTCATTCTGACCCCTTAAGTAACTTCTCAGGTATCAGAATTGCTGAGTTTTTTTAAGAGACCAGACTTTTCTTTGAGCATTTAGGACCAAAAAAGTCCATTCTTTCACAGAATGAGGAGAAATACACAGACTCTCAAGATGAAGGTATGAGAACCAGGAAGTGAAAGAGAATCAGCCCAGATCTAGAAACTGACCTGTCAGGTTTCACTGGCTGCAGGGCAGAAAGCCAAGTCAACAGAAGCAACAGGCTGCTAACCCCCTGAGGGCAGCTCCTGTTCACCCAGGACTACAATCTTCTGGTGCGCCAGGGGGTCCTTCTGATCAGCTGATGCTACAAGCCCCGCTCCCCTCTCCTCCCTCCATGGTGGGGTCTTAGGCCCTTCTGTTCCCTTCCTCACCCCCATGTTGTTGGAGCCTGTGCTGGTGCTTATGTGGCTGTACAAAGAGAGAGAGGGGTTTCTGTACAAAGGTTCCTGGATGTGAACCTCAGTGAATGCTACTTGTGTGGACTTGGCTCCAGCACCTGCTCCCAGAGCTAAAAGCTGTCCTGTCCACAGCTTCCACACTCCCTGTCTGATGTCCTCTCTGACCAGGCCCAGCAGCCCTCTTCCTGTCCAGCCCTCCCTCTTCAAACAGACACTTCTGTTTGCTGACCCTGGCAGTCTAGGAAAAGGACCTTTGTTTTGTTTTTTTTTTTTTTTTTTTTTTTTTTTTAAACAGTTTTTGAATGCATAAAATGGTGGTGACAGGGGGAGGGGAAGCAAAGAGGCCTGGAAATGGGGAAGGCTCCTCACTCCCACAAAGGGTCAAAGGAACCACAGCAATCAATTTTCGGCACTTACTTGGTAAAAACATTTCTAGGTCCCCTGCAGATCCGGTGGGAACTGGCATACCTGGCTGTGGACTAGGATTCAGACCTGGGGGGAGGCAGGGCTAGGCTGGTTATAGGGTGTGCAGCCTCAGCTGACACGAGAGACAGGGCCCAGAAAGATGGAGAAATGGCTGGGCCAAGAAGTGGAATCTGGATAAGATGTTGGGATGCCAGGCCAGGACTCTTTTTTTTTTTTTTTTTGAAATGGAGTCACGCTCTGTCGCCTAGGCTGGAGTGCAGTGGTGCGATCTCTGCTCACTGCAGCCTCTGCCTCCTGGGTTCAAGCAATTCTCCTGTCTCGGTCTCCCGAGTAGCTGGGACTACTACAGGTGCCCGCCACCATGCCTAGCTAATTTTTGTAGTTTTAGTAGAGACGGGGTTTGCCATATTGGTCAGGCTGGTCTCAAACTCCTGACCTCTGGTGATCTGCCTGCCTCAGCCTCCCAAATTGCTGGGATTATAGGCATGAGCCACTGCACCCGGCCCAGGCCAGGACTCTTAAGGGAATCCAGGGGTGGAGGGGGTGAGAGCCAGGCAGGAGGCTGGCCCCAGTGCTACCTCCAGGTGATTTTTAGGCACCTCTCTGCTTTTGGGTGGGTAGCTACTGGTACATCTAATAAGCCCATGGGATAGGTCAGATGGCATGACAGCAGGCACATGTGAGGGTGGAGGAAGTTAAGAAGAGGTGGACTGGCTGCCTCCTGATTGCTCCTTCCCCATCCCTGTAGCCATTAGCCAGGACCTGGCATTGCAGTGGACCTCAGGATAAGTGGTATCACCCCACAGTGTGTTCTCCTCATGGTTATTAATCCATTCTGTGGTGTCAGAGGTGCTAAATACTTCACATACACTATGTCTTTTTAATCCTCACATCAACTCCATGAAACAGGCTCAGGTTCTATTTTTATCTTTCTTTTATAGATGATGAAACTGAGTTCCAGAGAAATGAAGTAACTTGCTGAAGGTCACCCAGCTGGAAGGTGGTAGAATTAGGATATCAGCCCACTTCTGTCAGGCTTCCAAGACTGTGCACTTGACCTCTGGGGTGTCTGTGGGGCTGCATTTGAAGCCATCGGAAACCCACACAGCCCCTGGGGAGAAAGAGAGGTCATCTGTGGAAACCCCCTTCTGCTGTGTTCCAAAGCTAACAAGCAAAAATTGATGCCTAACTGCTGGGCACTGCGTGGGGCAGTGGGATCAGGTGATGAGCTGACATCCCCCCCACCCACCTGGGGCTAACAGATGGGCAGGGAGGGCAGAGGTCATATTATCTCAAATATTCACATGTGGGTTAAGTGCTATGAAGGACAAAGGTAGAGAAGGAGCATACCCAGGCAGGAGGGGCCTTACCTTGATCTAAGGTATAATGGGAGGCCTTCTTGGAAGAAGTGGTATTTTAGCTGGGATCTAAAGATTGGGTATTTCTCAGCCTCAGCACTATTGGCATTTTGGACTAGATGATTTTTTTGTTACATGAGGATGTCTGGAGCCTTGCAGGATGCTTAGCAGCTCCCCTAGCGTCTTCTCACTACATGCCACTTGTGACAGCCAAAAAATGTCTCTGGAAATTTCCAAGTATTCCCTGGGTGGTGGGGTGGTGGTAAAATCACTCATGTTTGGGAATCACTGATCTGGGTGAAATTGAGACGTTTTCAAGGCAGAGCCCAGAGAAAGAGAGTGGGCGAGGGTGAATGGACTGTTTGAGAAAGTTTGGGAAGCCATGCCTGCAAGGCTGGAGCAGAGAACCAGAGGGAAGGGTGAAAGAGGTAAAGCTGGAAAAGAAAGAAACCAGGACACAGAGACCCTTCTGGTCCACGTAGAGGACCTGGGACTTCATTGTGAGGCAAGAGTGGATTTGGATGATGAAATGATGGTGACTCATGGGGCCAAAGTGGAGGCAGACAAGCAGGAAAAACGGATCAATGTAAGTGGCATCCAGGAGGTAGAAGTCACCAGCAGCAGGGAATTTCTGCAATATTTTCTCTCTACTGTCCACATTTGTGAGGTAGAGCCGTTCATCCGGGAGATCTTTATTGTCATTTTGGATTTCCTGATTGTCGAGAAGTGTTTCTCCATGTTGTGGTGACCTGGTCTCTGTTTGAATTAAGGATTATCGTCTCACAGTCTCTGTACTCTGCCATTTGGCATGCATCAATATTTTAAAGAGCACTGAACTAGGAATCATAAGAGCGGGATTCTAGTTCCATTTTTGCCACTAGCCAACATTACGAAAATTAGTTTCTCTTTCTGGGCATCTGCAAAATGAGGGATCTAAATTTCACTAAATAACCTCTACCGTCCTTTCAGATCTAACAGCCTCTGAATACAAATGCTTGCCACTTAACAGAAGGACAAAATAGTTTCACTGGTTACTCTTCAAAAGGATTTCCATTCTCCCTATTAATCAAGGTCAGGTATCTTCATCAGAACTGGTAAAGCAGTGATCAAGAGGGCTTCTGTAAGACAACAATTACATCCTGCTGTGTGGATGTTTTTTTTTTTTTTGGCATAGAGATTGGATTATGTTCTGATGTGAGTCTTCCCAAGTCATGGCACTGGAGTGAGATCTTCCCTGAAGGGAGTAAACTTCCCCACTGTCAGTCATCCTGAGCACAGGAGGCTGTTGAGTTGGAAAGGCAGGTTTTGGACTGACTGGCAAGGGAGCCTGGCCTGGACTCTGTGGATATACTTGGATTCAAAGATGCAGTCACTTGGCAGCAGAAGAGGTGCAGGGTGGAAGATGCATGGTGAAGGGTCTGGGCTCTCAGACAACCATATCTAGAGGCTCCATTGAAATAAGTGTTATTAACTTTCTGGCCTTTGGGTCTTTTGAAAAGGCTGAATAAATGCAGTGGCCTGGAATCAGTCAAATTGTGGAGAATGAAGACAAGCCTCTATCAAGGCATGGGAAGAAGTGCTAGAGGAGAAACAGCCTTCCTTGAGCCAAACGAAGTGACAGCAGAGGTGGCCAGTGCAACTTACAAGCGAAAGGCAAATCTGGGGGACAAGAATTGAAGCTGCAAATCTCCAACCACCCCTCCCAAGTACAGATTCCTCCTCCACTACCAGCCTTAGGCGGTTGGGGTGTGATCTTATGAAAAAAATTGGCAGGCCTTCTGAGCCCCACAAAGGGGTCGTGGTTAGCAAATGTTAGAGAATCAGCTACTCAGAGAGCCCCCTGGCACACTCATGCACACAGATGGAAAATCCTAAGTGTGATGTTCCTCACAGCAACCACACTCAGACCTCAGGCTAAAGCATGTCGAGTTCTCCTCGCTCTGGCACCTGTTTTGTTTTTGTGTTTCCTGGTGCATGCAGGGCAAAATGCCACCCACTGGCATGAGATAAAGGGAAACCAGATGAAAGGAAGAACAAGTTCATGCAATCACTGGTTTTCTTCTTATAGCTGACTCACTATAGTTTGCTTTTACCTGCTGAACAGAAGGGAAACATGGGCTAAATGGAAGGAAGACCAGACCCATCTGGGGCTAGGAGGGAGGAGGAAGAACCCACTCTACAAGGCTGCCTCACTGTTTGGGGTTGCACTGTATCCATTTGCACAGGATACGTTACAGTCCTCACCCTCAGTACCTAAGAATGTCACTTTATTTGGAGATAGGGTCTTTGCAGAGACGATCAAGTTAAAATGAAATCGTTAGAATGAGCCCTAATCCAATATGACTAGTGTTCTTATAAAAAGGAGAAATTTGGACACAGAGACAGATACACAGGGTGGAAAGATGATGCGATAAGATCTAGGAAGACGGCTATCTACAAAGCCAGGGAGTGCCTGAGGCTACCAGAAGTTAGGAGAGAGACCTGGAACAGATTCTTCTTCACAGCCCTCAGAGGGAACCAACCCTGCCAACACCTTGAGTTTTGACTTCTAGCCTCTAAAATGACAAGACAATGAATTTCTGTTATTTTAAGCCACCCAGTGTGTGATATTACAGCAGCCTTAGGAAACTAATATACCTTGCTAGTCACTCCTTTGTGAGATGGGCCTAGGAAATGGCCATTGCGTTCCTGGGGGAAAATTTTCCCAAAAGTTTGCCAAATTATTTGATTTGCTTTCAAATTTATTTCAAGAAGCAATGGCATAGTAGTAAAATGGGAGAAGTCTAGGATCTGGACAGAGGTGATATTAAGAATACTGAATGGCTGGTATAGACCAAACCGAATAGGCAAACAGTATTGTACCAGCTCTGGGCGCCCTGGCTGAAGACCAATACTGGGTCTACAGATACAGTCCTGACCTGGAATCTGAGCTCTGCCACTCACTAGCACAGGCCTGAGGGTGAGTTATATGATCACCCTGGGTCTTATTCTTCCCATGTTAAATAGGAACTTTGTGGGAACTCTTATGATGAGGAAATGAGATAATTAATGCACATTATATGCTTCTCACAGTGCTGGGACAAAAATGGATTCTCAGAAATACTAGTTCTTTCGAAAGCCACTTATCAAATATGGTTTGCCCAGCAATGTGTACATGAATCGGAGAAAATTTCCATCTTGAGTCCTATATACAATGTGTGGTACATACACAAAGCTACAGCGTAATTTAAAGTAGATTTTCTATCTTCTGTAGATAATCTAAAGTAGATTTTCACCCATTACCCACAAGGGCAGACAGGTGTCAGATGGCCAAGTCCTAGAGCTGGAAATCTGCACATGTGCGCAAATAATTGTTCTCTGTTACGCTGTCAACTTGTGACATTTGGATACATCTCGTCTTAGCAATTTGAAATATTCCCCCTGGAGAATAAGAACCCTGGCCTAGGAGATGGGGAAACATAAATCATTTGGGACGGTAACTTAGAGGGTCTTGCTTCAGAGGACATGGAGTATGTGCAGTGAAATTTTTACTCCCTGACACCCCATATCTAAGACTACAATGACCCACCCAATTTCACCTTTCTATGAAAGTGATGATTTTCTCTTCTGCATACACAAACGCATGCATTCGCAGTTCTGAAAATGACTTTCTTTAGTTTGAGTAGGTGTTTGGGGAAAAAAAGACTCTCTCTTTTTAAAAAATTTATTATTTTGGTTTCATGGTCTAGGGTGTACATAAACCCACACCTGCACTGAATGTTTCTGAAATCTAGGTTTGATCTTTGGTTTTACTTACCAGGTTTCCTCCCAGAGGTGTATTTTCCGTTTTGGGGTGAGGTAAGTAAACGTAGAGAGCATTACAAAAGCAACTTTGCAGCCAGATAGAAGCTTGGAGGGAAAGAATGGAATGGGTTCCAGGCCTATTTTCATCTCTTACAGATTATAAACCCTCTGAGTCAACAGCTGGTTGTACCCTGCCCCCTCCATATCCCCAAGTTTCAGACACTAGTGCTGCCTGCTGCCTGCCCTCAGCCCCTTCCCTTTCCATGAGTGGATTCCACAGTCATATCTGGCTGACAGCTTTCTGGATGGGGTGGGGGAAGGATCAAAAGTCTCTGGGCTCCCCTGCAGTCTTGATTGTTCAGGGGATCTTGGAGCTCTAAAAGCCAGCTGTGGCAGGAAGAATGAATAGAACCAGTTTCTGACTCTATAGAGCATGACAGAGCCTATGAGATGACAGGGAAGTAGTAATTTTAGCAGAGAAGTTACCAGACAGCTTTTGCGCCTCTGAGCTGGTTCCCTCAAGACCATGTCCAAGTCCCTGGGTTAAAACAGCCTACCTTTCAGGGTCTCAGTGTTGAAAATGGCAAAAATGAAGATAATTATGGTTACTACCCACCTTTTCCTTGAAGGCCTGTTGGCAGTAGGAAAACTGTGTTTCCCAAGTACCAGATCTTCACATGTGGAGAGCCTCAAATATGACTGTTTCTTAGAAAACTATTTAGGCTGGGCATGGTGGCTCATGCCTGTAATCCCAGCACTTTGGGAGGCCGAGGCAGGTGGACCACCTGAGGTCAGGAGTTTGAGACCAGCCTGGCCAACATGGCAAAAACCCATCTCTACTAAAAATACAAAATTAGCCAGGCATGGTGGAGTGCACCTGTAATCCCAGCTACTTGGGAGGCTGTTGCAGTGAGCCAAGATTGCACCACTATTCATAAAGCTTATTTAACATAGAGATTCACAGATTCCAAGCCCAGCAACTCAGGTTCCGAAGGGCTTGGGTGGAGCCCAGTAATCTACATGTTTAGTAAGTCCCCAGTGAGCTCCTGCAGGTGAGCCTCCTCACCTACTGAGGTTGTACTGACATTTTAGCATTTGAGGTATGTGTTTCTTAAGAACCATCCAGTTGGTTAAACCATAAGAGTCCAGGACAGCCATGGGGAGCTCCAGGACTACCCACAAGGGCAGACAGGTGTCAGATGGCCAAGTCCTAGAGCTGGAAATCTGCACACGTGGGCAAATAATTGTTCTCCGTTACGCTGTCAACTTGTGACATTTGGATACTTCTCTTCTTAGCGTTTTGAAATATTCCCCTGGAGAATAAGAACCCTGGCCAAGGAGATGGGGAAAAGGAGCCAAAAGATGAGGTGCTCCATGATGCACTCAAGAGAATCTGGCCCTGCATCCGTGGACAGTATCCATCCATCCTCCCAGAAGGAGAATAAGAGAAAGAGCAGGTCATGTTTATTAAGCATGAATGGGGCAGGCACTGCTCTAAGCATTAACTCGTTTAATCTTGACAGCAATCTATACTAGATTCTACTATTTTGCCCATTTTTTCAGATAGAAAAATAGAGGCCCTAGGAAGTTAAGTCACTTGCCCACAGTCACAATGCTAGTAAGTGTCAGAGCCAGGATTTGAATTTAGGCCATCTGGCACCTGAGACTGTGCTTTTAACCATTACACACACTGCCCTCCTAGGATGCTTACTTGCCTGTAATGATTCTAACTCAGTTCCTTCATTAGACATATTTGAGGCATGGGTATTGCTTCCTGTAGGGCTTAAGTGTGAGACCCTAATTGTGCCAAACTGTTCTCACTTTATATGTAAATACTTCTCATCCGGAAACTTCCTATATAACCCTCCAGAACCTTCTCTCCCACTAGTTCCTTTACATTCAGAGAGAAAAACAAAAAACAAGCAAACAAAACCAAGTGCAAAGTTTCCCCTCCTCCTGCTGTGGCTGCTTTTTTTTTTTTTCCTAAGTTCTAAAACCACCAGTATCTCCAATTCCATTGAGAGTCTACTGTTATCCTAATAGGGCTGACATGACACGTTTCTGGTTTCTTCCTGAAACAACACCTGTCTTTGCTTAGCTACGGCTTGCAAAGCTAACCCCCCAATTATTATTTTTTACTTGAAACTTTTATTATGATAATCATAGATTCACCTACCATTGTAAGAAATACCACAAAGGGACTTCCTATACCCTTTACCCATTTTCCCTTAGTGGTAATATCTTGTAAAATGATAGTACAACATATTGGCTATGATATTGACACTGATAGAATCCACAGATCTTATTCAGATTTCCTTATCTTTACTTGTACTCAGTGCGTATGTATGTGTGTGTGTGTGTTTAGTTATATACAATTTTATTGTGTGTAGGTTCCTCTATCCTCATCTCCCTCCTGTCCTACCACCTCCTCTTTAGCCCCTGACAACTGCTATCCTGTTCTCTACTTCTAAAATTTTGTCATTTTGAAAATATTATATAAATGGAATCACATAGCATGAAATCCTTTGGAAGGGGCTTTTTACCCTCAGCATAATTTCCTTGCAACGCATCCAAGCTGTTGCATGCACCAATAGTTCATCCTTTTTAATTGCTCTGTAGTATTCCATGGTATGGATGTACTACAGTTGGTTTACCCATTCATCTGTTGAAAGATGTCTACGCTGTTTCTAGTATTTGGTTATTATGAATAAAGTTGACAGGAAGAGTCAGTCAGGTATAGCTTTTATTTCTCTGAGATAAGGGCTCAAGAGTGCAATTCCTGGATCATAAGAGAAAGAATTCCATTTCTTATCATCAACTATGATGTTGGCTTCAGTTTTTTTTATAGGTGCTTTTAGCTGAGATCAGGCAATTTTGCTCTAATTTGCTAAGAAATTATTATTTTTTAAATATCTATGAATTACAGCACATCCTTGCCTAATGGTAATGCTTTGCAGAACCTGTTAGGGAGTCTTTCTAATGAAGTCAGATCTACAGGTACAATAATCAAACGTGCCCTTTAGTTTTACAAAGAATAAAATTATTTTTCATAGCCACATTCTCAAATCAGGATCATTACAATTGTTTATGAAATGTGTCTCCCTTGCTCTTTCAGACAAGCATCTCCAGAACATCTTTAAATTCTCACACAGCACCTCTCACAGTGGTTATGCTCAATTGGCAGCAAGACCTAACATATATATGGTGTTTTACAACTCATTTAACCTTCATAGAGACTCTGAAAATAGCTATTATTAGCTCTGCTTCCAGGAGCTGAGGCTTAGGGAAGTTAAGTGACTTGCTGAGCCCACTCAGCTCTTACAGGGAAAGAGCTAGTGTTACTTAACCCCAAATCCCATATTGGTTCCAATCCAACAGAGCTGGTGGTAATGGTGGAAACCCGGATTGGCTGATCTCTGAAGGTCTTTATCAAGTCTGAGGACTGAGAAGGCTGGCTCAGAGAGTTAGCACCCTCCGAGTTCCCGTTTCTTTCATTGTTTGTTTGTTTGAGATGAGTCTCGCTCTGTCGCCCAAGCTGGAATGCAGTGGCCCCATCTCGGCTCACTGTAACCCCTGCCTCCTGGGTTCAAGCGATTCTCCTGCCTCAGCCTCCCAAGTAGCTGGGATTACAGGCGCCCGCCACCAGACCTGGCTAATTTTTGTATTTTTAGTAGAGATGGGGTTTCACCATGTTTACCAGGCTGGTCTCGAACTCCTGACCTCAGGTGATCTGCCCGCCTCAGCCTTCCAAAGTGCTGGGATTACAGGTGTGAGCCACCACACCAGGCCCACAGGTGGCCGTTTTTTTGTTCACTCCAATACCTGTTTCTCCTGCCTGCTGCCCAGAGAGTCTCCCACTACTGCTGCTGCTATTTCCACTGCCGGGAGCTGTTTGGCTTTATCTGGGGGGCTAAATCACCTTTGATTCCATTCACATTAATTTCTGACCTCCCACTTTTCCAATCTAGTATGTGCTCGCACTAGATTCAAACAAACACTGTCAAGTGTGTCTTTTGCTTTCTTTGTTTTAGCAAAGAAGAGAGATCTCTCCTTTTCATCATAACCAAGCTGCTCCCTTGAATCCCTCTGATTCTTCACATGGATGCCCCACCTTTGGGATCGCTACCAGAGCTGCTGCTTCCCACACATCATCACTACACAATTTTGGGTAGGCACTCTTAGTAAACTGAGTCAACAAGGATTCACTCATCATGGCCTGTGCCCAGGGCTTCATAAGGAAAATGGAAAGCATTCAAGAGATATTGATATCTTCAAGGAGTTTATATTCTTTTTAATTACCCTCTGTTGGCAAAAATAGCTGTCAAAGTGGCAGGTGAAAGAGTTAGATGGAAAGTCAGTATAAAATCCTATAAGCTGAAAGCTTACATTGACAGTCCTTTAAAGCATATTGGAATCCACCCAAAGGAGTTGTAATGCCAAAGCTTAAGGTCAGCTCAGACCTTTGGCACCAATCTGGGTGCTATGGCAGAACACTTAGAAGTTATCTCACCTGTGGCCCCTTACTCTCACTCTTGACTTTGGTGTAGTAGACAGAGAGGGAGAAGGCAGAGGTGAAAAGTTGGTAGGACAGAGATGTTGTTTGCTGGAATCTTCATTAACACCCCTTCCTCAGTCTGGAAGTGGGACTTTGGAGGGGCCAGACTGGCCATTTGGAATGTGAGGATGAGTATATTCCCAGAAATATTCAGAAGAAACCCATCACCCCGTATTATCTTTTCCTTCTCAGCTCCGGCCAAGTACACATATCACATTCATTGGCAGAAACTCTAAGCCAGGATAAGGGAAGACCTTAGAAGCCAAGGTTCTATCCTGTTCTCTTTTTGGACATTAAAGAATGTCCTCCCCGTTTCAATCCCCTCTCCTGCCCCAGAGACATGTCCCCTGTTCCTATTGCCTCTCCCACCCTCCTTCCCTCATGTCCTCAGATGTGTCTGGGGATAGGATAATTAACAGGCACATGTATAGCGGAAAGAGCACTTCTGTGGCAGCATTGTGTTGTAATCACAGAATGCTGGAAATAACCTAAGTATCCATCAGTAGATTAGTTAAATAAATAATGGGACATTGGTGCAATGGAACATTACACAGCCATTACAGTCATGCTATGGAACACTGAAAAATATTTTCAATGAAAACACTGGTGGAAAAAAATGAAGGTTGCTAAAGTTTGTACAGTATAAACCTGAATGTTGTGAAAAATAAATATGTGTGTGTGTGTGTATCAGAGTGAAGAATTAGTTTTTCTTTTAAAAGTTCTATTCCTTCTGTATGGGTGAAGAATTTATAACATCTATAGCAGAGTTTCTCTAAGGGAAGAAATTCTCTTTTTGGAGGAGACTGGCTTCATCAACTGCTTCAGGTGGGGAAGGTGAAGCTTAGAGGTCAGTGGTAGGCACACACGTAGATGAAAAGATGCCCAAACTGCTTTGTATATGAAATGAAGGGAATCTGAGAGTGGGGAAACCTAAGAAGCTGAGAAGGGCTGGAGGGGAGAAAGAGTCCAAGCAGCATGGCGGGGAGCTGGAACCTGCCAAAAAAGGTGAGTGGTTCATTCGAAATTCGTCTGATGGTCAAATGAGTTTTAGGAGGAAGAATTTCTAATATTCAATTTTTGAGATGTAAACTCCTTCTGTATCCCATAACCTTCAGTAAAGTCTAGTGAAATTATACATCTGGGTATAGTGGTGCCGTGGAATGTGAAAAGGAGGTAGCAACAACCGGAAGTCGAGTGGCCCTTTGGTTGTCATGCAAACAGAGTGAGCAGCATCCTGTGGGAGGGGAGGGGAGAAAAGACAGGAGGTCCCTGCAGTGGCCCCAGCCCACGTGAGAACAACCCCTTGTTTCCTAAATACACTGGGAAAGGTAGACCTGAAAGGGGTTGGCTGATGTTTGCTTTGCATATAAATGATCATACACCCACACAGAAGAAAAATGGCAAGGAAATAAACCAAAAGTTAAGTGTCATCATCTTGGGGTGGTAAATGACTGAGTTTTATCTTCTTCTTTGTAATTTTTTTTTTTTTTTTTTTTTTTTTTTTTTTTTTTTTTGAGATGGAGTCTTGCTCTGTTGCCCAAGTGATGCTGGAGAACAGTGGCACAATCTCAGCTCACTGCAACCTCCGCCTCCCTGGTTCAGGCAAATCTCCTGTCTCAGCCTCCCCAGTAGCTAGGACTACAGGTGCACGCCACTGTGCCCAGCTAATTTTTGTATTTTTAGTAGAGACAGGGTTTCACCATGTTGGCCAGGCCATTCTCAAACACCCAACCTCAGGGGATCCACCCACTTCGGCCTCCCAAAGTGCTGGGATTATAGGTGGGAGCCACTGCACCTGGGCTTCTTCTTTGTAATTTCTTATACTTTTCAAGGCTAAATTAAATTTAGCCTAAAGCTGCCTCCTTACATATTCTAAGTTTGGCCTAAAGGTTTCTTTGTACATAATGAACCATAGTGAACTGAAAACTAGCTGGATGTGTAAACAGTCTGCAACCTACTCTTACATCAATCAACTGAGTTTTAGCCAATCAAAGGCAACCAACTGTTCAAACTGAGTTCAAATAAGGCAAATGCAGAGCTGTTAAGTATCAGCTGTTTCTGTACCTCGCTTCCACTTTTTTGTACGGTGGCTTTCCTTTTTCTGTTTCGTAAATCTTCTTCCACCATGTGGCTGCACTGAAGTCTCTCTGAGCCTATTTGGGCTTGGGAGGCTGCCCGATTCACGAGTCATTCTTTGCTCAATTAAACGCTGCTAAATTTAATTTGTCTAAGGTTTTTCTTTTAGTATCAATAACTTCTGCAACTATGATGCTTTACTTTTGTAATTAGAATTTTTTTTTTCTTTTTCTTTTTCTTTTTTTTTTTTTTTTTTTTAAGACAGAGCCTCGCTGTCACCCAGGCTGGAATGCAGTGGTACGCTCTTGGCTCACTGCAACCTCCGCCTCCTGGGTTCAAGCGACTCTTCAGCCTCAGCCTCCTGAATAGCTGGGACTACAAGCATACACCACCACGCCCGGCTAATTTTAGTATTTTTAGCAGAGACAGGGTTCCACCATGTTGGCCAGGCCAGTCTCAAACTCCTGACCTGAGGTGATTCACCCGCTTTGGCCTCCCAAACTGCTGGGATTACAGGCGTGAGCCACCACTCCCGGGCAGAAACTATATTTAAAAAGTCACCACTGACCATTATCATCCCTTCAGAGAGAGCTGGGGAATGAGGGGAAGAGGAACTTGGGAGGAGAGGTGTGAAAAGGGATTCAGAAGGGTTTCCTAGGCAGAAAGCACTGCCTCTTCATGGGACACTGTCCTGGGGATGGTTAGGGTCATGAGGGACCCTGGGTGTTGTGGAGGAGCAGCTGTGAGCGGGTCCAAGGGAAACACCTGCTGGTGCTCTCACTCCCAAGATGCCTGATTAAGCTAAGGACTTTCTTCATCCTACCCCAATAAGGAGGCTCAGTAAGCTGGCATCTGCCTGATGCACAAGAGGGTAGGGCAGGCCCGAGGCTGCCAGCCCCATGGCTTCTCTCTCAGATGTCTCCTTCTCCGACGAGCCTCTGCCATCCTCTGTTTCTCTTCCCACCAGAAAGCTTTCTTGCTTGTTAAGCTCCCCTGGGGACTCAAATGATCACAGCGTGTACCTTCTCTTCCTGGCAGCCAAATCCTTATTTTCCGCCGTCAGATTCTCAACTGGTCTGACTTGTGAGAGTGCCTGAAGTTCTTTCCCTGCTGTTTCGTTTCAAAGACAGGGTCAGGGGGAACCCTGGGGCAAAGTGTGAAAAGTGGCAGGGAACAGGCACTTTCTAACTGAGCCTTATTCACTTGGATAATCTCAGGCTGGAGATAATGTGTGCCTAGAACCCAGAGTTTCTAAGTGTTTCTTAGACTGACCCAAATCCTGAGAAGCTGGAAGGGGCATGGACCCCTGACCCAAGGGCTCTTGGTCATGGTGGAACTCTGCGGTCTATCAACTAACTGATGAGTTACATGTTCACTCAGCCTCCCTAGACCAGGAGTACACCAGGCATGGTGGTGGGAAATGTCCACACCAAAGGCTGTTGGCTTATACCTTCTCACCTCCCCTCTCTTGCAGATACTTAGGGAGATGGCGCTCTTTCCCCTGGCCCCTGTTTTGCCCTCACCTTTTTGCTCACTTGCTTCCCATGTTTCCCCATAGCCTTCTTTGCTGCATTCTTTCCCCCTCTCTTTCTCTATATTTTCCTCTGTCTTCATGCATAGTGGAGTAGGAGTTAGATTCAAATATTAACTAGCATCTATTAAGCATCTGTTATGAGCCAGGCACTGTGCTAGGCATGGGTGCATATATCATTAAATTTAATCACCATAACAATCCTGTGTGGTACACTATTATTACTCCCATGCTGTCATGGAAACAGAAGCCACAGTGGTTGGGTCCTGTCCAAGGTTAATGGAGAAAGAAGCAGGGAAGCTAGGATTCAGATTCAGATTTCACTATGTAAAGACCTGTTTCCATTATGCCACATCACCCCTCAGGTTTTCTGAGGTCTAGGTTGCTTCCTGTCTTTTCCTCTGTGATCTATCTTCCTTGCCATCCTCATGGGCACACATGGGATACCCCCCCTCTCTGTATAGGCATCAGAGTCCACTCAAGTTTCCAATGGTCCTGTGGTCTCCACAACCTGGAGGTGCAGATCCATTAGAGAAAGGAGTGCAGTTCTGATTGGACATAAGCAACAGGCCCAGAATCACATCCCCAAATGCTCAGATCCAGCCTAGAATCCCCAGGGCTTTCCAGCCTTGAGCCATGGGTGGGAACTCTCTGAGATGCTATAACTTAGCCAGCAACTGTTCTCTCAAACTCTTCCCAGTCTGTTTATCAAAAGCTTTTGTTTTATTTTGTTTTTTGTTTTCACTGCTACCAGTACTTCCTGGTCTAATTTAGCCAGCATTGCCAGGTTTCTGATGCTGAATGGCTGCTTGATTAGTTGAATTTGGGGATAATCTAGGAAGGTACAGCAGCAATGAGTACTATTTGGTGCCATCAACTTAGATTCCCGGGCCCAGATAAGATTTTATATAGGCTTCAATTCCTACTCATTTTCTCTCAGAAATCCAGTGCTTGACTGTATCATCCAAGGAGGCTTTGACATCTCTTTGGTTTACCCTCAAATTTGCAAGGGTTGCCTTGGAAATCTCAGTTGGGATCGTTTAATGCTTATTTGTCAGCACATACCAGTAAGCTGGAATAAAAGAGAGCTTGTCTCCTGTTTCCTTCCCAAATCTGACTGCTCCCAGAAAGATCAAGGCAGGGAGGGGGTTGCTAGAAGCCCTTTGAAATCCTGGATAGTTCAATGCTTCTGAAAGAAAGCTTGGCAGGAAGCTGATCTAACCCCCAGTGTTTACAGATGGGGAAACTGAGGCTCAGCAGGATGTGACTTGCTCAAAGTCAAAGAATAAGTTAGCAGCAGAGACTGGACTAAAACCCTGGTCCCAACTGCCCTCACTCCATTTAAAAAAAAAAAAAAACAAAAACAGAAAGGATTTAGATTTGGGCTGTGAAGAGTCATACCAAGTATCCAGTAAAGATCCAATAAATGAGTGAGCTTCCTTCTGGGTGCTCCAGCTGCTCTGGCTGAGCCTCCAACGTGCGGGATTTCTAGACTCAGGAGCTAACAAGAACCTTGGATGCTGAGCACCGACACCATGCCTTCCTCGACACCAGAGACATGTTACTAACATTCAGATCCAGTTTACATCACAAGGGCTGACTCAGCTCTCTTCTTTGCCTCATCAGAAGATTCAAACTGTCACTAACGTGCAACAGAGTCTAGGGGGCATACTCCTACTCTGTGGGGTACCATGCTGCCAGGATCTAGCCCTGTGTGTGGACTGGGATGGTGGCCACTGCAGAAAGGGAGACAAGTCTTTTCATGAGATATTAAGAGAAAGTTTGAGGCGTGGGATAATGTTGCTTGACAAGCATAGACAGGGCATGATAATACCCAGAATGGCATTAAAATTATGTTTGTAGGTTATGTTTTCTTCAGAAATATTTTTAAAACGCAAAATTACTCATAATTTTTCTACACAGATAACCCATGTCATCATTTTTCTTGAAAAAAAGAAGTAATAATGCATGTAGGTAGAGAAGTCAAACATGACAGGAAGATGTAAAGTAAAAAGTTAGGCCAGGTGCGGTGGCTCACGCCTGTAATCCCAGCACGCTGAGAGGCCAAGGTGGGGGGATCACTTGAGGCCAGGAGTTAGAGACCAGCCTGGCCAACACAGCGAAACCCCATCTCTACTAAAAATACAAAAAGTTAGTTGGACATGGTGGTGCACGCCTGTAATCCCAGCTACTCAGGAGGCTGAGGCAGGAGAAACGCTTGAACCCAGGAGGCAGAGGTTGCAGTGAGCTGATAATGCACTACTTACACTCCAGCCTGGGTGACAGAGTCAGACTATGTCTCTAAAAAAAAAAAAAAAAAAGTTAAAATCTCTCTGCGCTATTCCTTGCCTAGCCTCTTTTTTCCAAAGGTAACAGTTAACTGTTTCTCTGGTATGACTTGAGACAATTTTCTTGAATGTAACACGGTACTAGCATATATGTTTATTCTCTTATTAAAATTCTACACAAAGAAAATCATATTAAAGACTGTTCTGCATTCTGCCTTTTCAAGTAATGTAGGTTTTGGAGACTAGTATCTCTAAGCACACATAGAACTTCTCTATTCCATGTAATGACCACACAGTTCAGAAAGAATGATGTGGAGAATTTTTCTTTAAGACCTAGGAAGGAGATTAGAGATCTTGGAATTCAACCCTTATTTTCTGAAATTCAGAAAACCATGGTCCAAGAGGTAAAATTCCTTGATCCAAGGCACACAGAAAGTTAGACACAGAACTTGCAGTCCAGGTCCTTTTCACTAAGCCCCACTTCTGCTACGTTCTTAAAAGAAGAAGATGTCTGAAGAGAATTGGGGAAATTTTAGCCTTCAAAGAACACCCCGTTTATTTTCCTCATCAAGTATATTCTTTTTTTTGTTTTGTTTTTGAGATGGTGTCCTGCTCTGTCGCCCAGGCTGGAGTGCAGTGGCACGATTTCGGCTCACCGCAACCTCCGTCTCCCGGGTTCAAGCGATTCTCCTGCCTCAGCCTCCTGAGTAGCTGGGATTACAGGCACACGCCACCACGCCCAGCTAATTTTTGTATTTTCAGTAGAGACGGGGTTTCACCATGTTGGACAGGCTGATCTCAAACTCCTGACCTCAGGTGATCTACCCACCTTGGCCTCCCAAAGTGCTGGGACCACCGGTGTGAGCCACCGTGCCTGGCCAAGGGACTTATTTCCCTTGGAGGTGGACTAAGGAGCTTCCAAATCCACTTTAGGAACTCAGCCCAATTCTTTAATAGCTGAAATGAACTCCTAGTCTTCACATTTCTACTTCGATTTCTCAAGACCTCTTAACTGGAATTCACACACCCTAAAGCAAGGGAGGAAGAAAAGAGGAGAGTGGGGATGGGTGGGGATTTTGCAGTCTCTATGTTCATTAAAAATTATGACTCACGGGGCTTCTCACTCCCCACTGTCCATACAAATTCAGGTCACCTTCCTAGTGACATGGGAGGACCTAGGGAAACAATGACCTGGTTTCAGAACACAGGACACTTTCCCCTTAACCACCCAGGATGGCCATGGAATGGGAGTCCTAATCACATAAGGCACATTCGCAGTAAAAGGATGTCTAACCACCAGAAGGAAAGACTGGAAGATGGGCAAGACAGTTACCCTAAAAATGTCAAAGCTTGTCTTTGCTACAGAGATGATACTCTGTGTTGTTTCAAAGAGTAGAATATTGATGGATTAAAAGAAATTTCAGTGAGACAAGTTTTAGTATCTAAGGAAGAAACCCCTAAAGACGGAGGTGGTAGGGTGAATGGCTAAGACTGCAGGCTTTGGAATTACAGCCCCAGTGGTTGAGAGATCCCAGTTGGCTACATACCACTATGTGACCATGGGCAAGTGATGTAACTGTTCCAAGGCTGACTTTTCTGTCTCACAGAGTTGTATAGATCAAATGAAATTATATATATGTAAGTTCATGTAAGGCAGGGACCTTGTCCTTCATATTAACTGCTGTATACCCAGCCCCCAAGCCTGGGGTCTGGTGTATAATAAGTGCTCAATAAACATTAATGGAATTATTGAATTTGTTGGATCCTTAACAAGAGACAGATACTGGGACAAGCATTTTCATTCGTTTCAAACACATTTGTGGAACATCTACTATGTGCTGGGCTCATCATGGTAATCCTTTCTGTGATTACTGATACCATTATTATTATAGTTGTTTTGGTGGTGGTAGTGGTGGTGGTTGTCAAAAAGTTTGCTTCAGATGGTGGTGAATATCCCTATCATTGGAAATGCCTAGCTCATGTGGGATGACAAGCTGGTAGTATTGACAGGGGAATTTACGCACCTATGAAGGGTTTGGGGTCATATTCAAATCCAAAATCAAAATTCTGATTTTTACAGAAATCTCGGGCTTGTTAGTACCACTTCATACTTTTGGTGGGGATATGACACTGTATGTCTGTATAAGATAGTGAGCATTACAGTGCTAATGAATAATTCCAAGGCCATATAAATGCCACAAGGTAGGCTAAACTCCTTTAATCCCTGTAGCATTATCTTTGGCTTTTTAAAGTCTGGTACCACTGTCCGAGCTAGATCTTAAGAGTTGCTGCTCCGTGCCTGGGCCTGGGCCACACTATTCATCCGGGTGAAATGGAAAATTCTGTTCCAAACATGGACATCTGCCTTCCCAAAGGGGTTTAGGAAATCTCTAGTTGGTTGATTGAAACATTCAGTTTTCATCCTAGCTGTCTGGAGTAGGCACAGTCTGGTGGTGAAAGAGAACAGCTGTAAGGAGAGGATTTCCTTATAGTGAATCTGGAGGTCACCCACAACCTGTGAAAGCTCTGGGAGCTGCTTTTGGCTGCTCCACATCTTGGCCTTCCTGTCTGCTCTGCAGCTGAGTTTCCTTGCCATGGAGGGGGCACTCCCATGTATTTTGGCTGTAGGGACTCTGATTTCAAGATGTCCTAAAGAGTTCCTGGCTAAAAGCCACCTGACTTATTTCCCTTGGAGGTGGACTAAGGAGCTTCCAAATCCACTTTAGGAACTCAGCCCAATGTCTAAATTTGTAATGTTCTTCCCAGTACCTTCCTTGAAAGCATTCTGCAAGTTTCAATTCTCACTTTCTTCCTTGGAAGAAGGTATTACAAGTCCCATTTACCTGATCCTTAAGATTTATTGGTCAAGGGGCTACCTAAGGAACAGCCCCAGGTTAACTGCAGCTTAGCCACTCAAGCTTTCCCATTGGGATGGCAAGATCTTGGCTGAGCATCTTAGCATGAGGCCTATATTCTTTTCCCTCCTTTTGACCAGTCCTTACCCTAGGAATTCATCCTCTGACTGCAAGGTTACTGCTTGTCTTTAGCCCCTGACCTCCTTTCAAAAACTCCTGACTGAGTTTTTAAATTTGTAATTCATCCATCTTTACACCAACATCTGTTGAATACCCTTTGTTCTTAGCCTCTGCCTTAGAGTCTGTATCCAATTTTGTCTACCTCAGATGCATCCATCCAGCCATCTTCTGGTGTCCCATGGAGGGCTGGCTTCAAGGGTGGGCAACTTGCGCTGTTGCATAGAGCCACACACTCAGAAGGAACCTGCACTTCATTTAATAACCTGCTATTGCCTTCTTGAAATTCTTAGTCGCTTTATCTTTAAGCTTGCGATTTGTTTAAGTGAAGTCTGATGGGACAACACAGCGTGAGCAGGGACAGAGAAGATGGGCACAATGCCACTCTTTGCTGCCCCATTTGCATACAGCATTCACGATGCCCCATGAGCAAAGAATTCTAGGAGCCCCACGATGCGTGAGAGTTCATCAAGACTTAATTACGCCCATAACCAAGTGAATATGCTGCCAGTCCCAAAGGGCCATTCTTTCTATTCAAACTAGAAATGGCTTCAAACGTGGAAAAAAAAGTTCTCAGAAACACAAATAATCTAGGAACCCTATCATATCCTTTCCTACCTATGTTGCTTTCCCATATTAGCCAACCACTCATGCTGAAAATGATGACACAGAAGGAAAGGGTAGGGTCACGTGTAGTCCCTTTTCGTTTCCTGGCTCATCTGAAAGCCTGGTAGAAAGTGCACATATGAAGTATGCATATAAAGTACACATATAAAAAAGGGAAATAAAAATAGTTCAGTTTATTTGGTACAGCATTTCCACTGTTCTAGTAAGAATAAATACATATGCATGTAGGAGCTACAGAAGTATAAATTGTATAATTTTTATAATTCCTCATATAAGTAAAGTGTTCCTGTAAGTTCATTTAAAACTGGCACCACACAATATAAAGAATAGTAAAATCTATGCTAATAATTAAATTTTTAAATTTTTTTATTTGCAATGACATTAAATAGCAAATACAAAGCACCATGTCAAGTCGAGAGAAAGAATGAAAGAAAAAAGCTTTATCTTTTAGGATCGTCAGCGACACTTCCTGCCTGCCTTTTCAACAAAGAGTCCTACATTTCATTTTGCGCTGGGCCCTGCAAATTATGTGGCTGGCTCCGATCCCATGGCTTTAAGACATGTCCACAAGCATTGAAAAGCTTGTTTCAAACCAGCACCATCCCAGGCCTTTTCCCAGTGTGACTTCCTTCTAGGCCTTGCCACATCCCTATCCCAAGGCTTCAATTGGGATCAATGGATATTAGGTGCCCCTTTGGTAAGATCAACAAAAATCTCCTAAACATAGCTCTCAGTAGATGGGAAAATGAAGGTAAAATAAAATGGCAGGGGCTTATCCAAGGTCACAAGGTATCCCAGGGACAGAGACACAGCTCCTAGCCTTCAGGTCCAATGCCATGGTTTGTTGATTTCCATCTCTACTGCTGGCCTTGAACATCATTTGAAGATACCAGCAAAATCATTGTGTGTTATATCCCTTTGATCATACTTCAGCTAGGGCCACCACAGCCCCACAGGAACCAATGTAGGGCAAAAGGCTCTGCCCTTCAAAGGGTCCTACACAGAACATTCCAAGGCCCCAGGGGAGTCCTGTATCTTGTTCAATGTCAAGAAGAGTCCATCAACAGGCCAATACATGCTTCCTCTGTAGGCTCTGTAAAGATCAGATTCCTATGTCTCCCCAGGAAGGTCAGGCTATCTTTTCTAACCATTGTATCAGGATCACCTGAAATTCTGTAGAAACAGAATGCTCCCCACCTATTTCTTTGAATTTCTTGGAAAATAAGATACACAAAAATCACATCCAGGGGCCCAGCACAACTGGTCAGATCCCTTCCAACCAAAAAGAAATCCCAGCCAGAAGAGACCACAGCCTGGAGCCGTTTGCAAATTGCCTGCACATCCTTCATGTGTCCCCTCAAGTCATCCAAACGGAATTTTAGACCAACATCTCTTAGCACATTCTAGCTGTCCCCTTGCTATTCTTTTGGAGGCTTCCATGTGGAGTACAAGGGTTTACTGAGCCTAGATTTACTCCAGAAGCCTCATAACCACCTCTTGTTTGGAGCAGCGATGCCCTTAGCAACACAGCTTAATTTTCCAGGTACTTCTGGGCTAGTAGTCCAACTTCCTCCTAAAACCCAGTCCTCTCTCTCCATACACAGCTTTGTGTAGAAGGAGGACAGATCCTTGATTAAATATATTCAGACGGCCCCAGAACCTGGAGCTTGTTGGGCTACTCAGCTGGTGCTGCAACCCTGGTGGAAGGGTCAACTGCCTTTCTTCCAGAATAAACCTCCAGTTGCTGGTCTCCTTCCTTTTAGCAGGCACACAGGGGAAAAGATATCTCATGGGCCATGCTGCACTGTTCTGGCTCTAACAGCAATACCAGTGATCATCTTTCCTTTCTTTCTAGCCAATGAGAAGTATAAATACATATTAAAACTTTTCTGTTGCCATTTAAAATAATCTTCATGAAAATATTTTCACGAAATGTGAAAAATGCTGCTGACATAAGTAAACGGGATTAAAAGCAGGATACCTGATTGTATACACAGAAGGACCTCAGCTTTGTAAACTGTTTACATTTATTCACAGAAAAAAATACAGGAAGGAAATACACCACAATGGGTTTCTAACTGGATTACAGGTAATTGTGTATTTTCTTCTTTAAATGTTTTAGTATTTTACAAAAGAAAATACATATTACAGGCATTGATTATTCTGTAATCTAACCAAAAAGGATATTTTCTTATTAGCTAGGACTTCTGAAATAGTCATCACTGATTTTATACATAGCCCTGAAGGAAACAAACGTAAGGCTTCTACTTCTCCCCAGAGTGACTTTTAAGTGGAACCATCCTCCTAGCTCAATTTTCTATACAGGATACAGATTTTGGTTTTGACAAAACTGCTTTGCTTATAATCACTCTTTTCTTTCTTTTGTGAAACTTGACATCTGGAAATAGCCAGTTAGAGCCTTGAATCAAAGTATTCTATTTCTTTCTCCTGGTTACCAGGCCTGAGATCTCCCAAAGGAATTTCCAAAGTGCAAGGCTTTGGAGCCCACCTGAAACTGGGCTCAAGTGAGACAGAGGACCAGAGGATGCTGACTTTGTGTATCAAAGTATGATGACAAGAACATTGCCTTTGGAGAAGAATGGCTCTGGAGCCTTGAGCTTTTTCTCTGCAAAACTGATGATCATATTTCTTTTATACAGATTATAAAGATTTAAAGAGACAAGGTATGGAGGATGCCTAACAGCACACACAATTAATTATTAATATAAGTGGTGAGCACTGGAGAAGGCAGAAGAGGGGAAAATCTGCTATTGCTACTTTCCATTCTCTCACTGTTGAAGTTTTCCAGTGTGTGAGGTGAGGATGGGAGTGGTGGAGCTGTCCAGATTTCAGCCCCACCCTGACTGGGCTGGCCTGACCAAGGACACATCTTTGATTTCACCGTGGAAATGTAACCACGTCTAGGGTGGAGGGCAGGCAGTGCTAGCCACTGGCTGGCAGCCCTAGAATGTCCATGGATAATACTGACTAAATATAAGACTCCATTACCACTCCAAAGTCACCGCATTAGCAATCCACAGTGCCTCTTCCTCCACCCATGGCTGCTCTGCCCTTTAACTATTCATGGGGCAGCAGCCAGTATGCCAGAGACTTACGGGAACTAAAAGACTCAAGCTGTATCTTATAATGGATTGAAAGAGTCAATTTTTGCTGTACTACAATTTTATCTGCTGCTATTACTGCTAGTATTGCTATTAGCACCACCATTCCTCCAACTGCTGCTACTACTACTCTATTAATCCTTTAAGTCTGTAAACTACTTTACAATTTACAAAGTACCTCCGTAGCCTGATCAAAAATGAGACTGGGCATGGCATTCCGAGAAGACAGAGGTACGTTGGTACTAGAAACCTCAGAGGGAACAGAGAGATCTGCATTTAAGAACAGAGCAGAATTGCCAGGATTTATTTTTACCCCCCTAACTGCCTGGGCTTCATACACATTCACCATCCTCTGCCACACCCAGTCACTCTTCCACCCCTACCCTGCTCTAACTGTCCATAGACAGTTTAGGCAACCTCACATGTTAGGAACTAGGAGGAACTTCCCTTTATTTGGTCGGAGAAGGTTGACCATGCCAAAATCTCACCAAATGGGGCAAGAGAAGAGTAGAGAATGCTTTTCAAGTTGCCTTTGCCAACCTCTCCCACCTTCTCACAGGAAGGCCCTGGCACAAGCCAGACTCTTCCTTTTTTTAAGAGACTTTAAATATTCCTGCGCCTAAATTAAAAAATTTTTAAATGCCTGATTTTGGCCCTTATCCCCAAAGGGAATGTTGGAATGTACACCTTCTTTGCCCAAGAGAAGGGCCCCCTTTTCCTTCACCCCTAGCAGCCAGCTGGCGAGAGGACTGATGCTACACATAGTGAGAAAGGGGCAGGGAGGAGAGGGAGAATGCAGCACAGTTCAAGCCCAACCATGAACCAAGCTTCCTTTGAGATTGTGATCTTCACCTGGCAACCAGGAGCCCCAGCAGAGCTCAGAGAGAAGAAAGTGGCATTCTGGAATCCATTTTGCTCAAGATGCTGAAGGCATGGTATCAGACTCCCCTTTGCTACTGGGGCCAAAAAACTTGGGCAAGATCTTACCTACAGGGATGCGGTTAGTTGGGGAAAAGGCGAGGACAAGTCCTGGTGCTAATGCTACCTGAGAGCAGACAGGTGCGTGGCCTCCCTCGGGACCCACTCGCAGGAAAAAGCTGGGCTAGCGGTGGTTGCGGGGGCCCACCCCGGGCGCTGCTTCCGCATTTTGGACCCAGGTCCACTGGTGAGCAGTAACAGCAGCAGCCATAGCCAGGCCAGCGGGGTCCCCTTCTATCTATCCAGTCATTTCTAGGTGAGATTTACGATGTATGCTAGCGAAGGGACAAGAGATGACTATGGCCTTTGAAAACCATAATCCTGAAAGTCACACTTTTTCCAAAGCGCCTCCCTCCCAGGTTCTTCCCAGGAGCAGCACAGTCACAGCAGGAGAATCTGCACCGCTGGAGCGCCGCAGTGGTCCGCGGAGGGACCGGGCCAAAGACCTGGGACCGCGGGGCGGGGGGCGCGGCGCGGCTCACCTGCCAGGCTGTTGTAACAGTCGATCTCGATGGCTTCCACTGTCTTGCTCTGCTCCTCCGAGAGGCGGCCGGGCTTGGGGGCCCCAGCCGGGGAGGCCGCGCGCGAGTCCTGCTCCCGTTCCCCGGGGGGCGGCAGCAGCCCCTTCAGCTCCAGCAACGCCCGGTGGTATTTGCCGATGGCTTCACGGAATTTCTTGTCCTTGTAGCACTGCGCCCCTTGGCTTTTGAACTCGTGCGCTCGCCGGATGAGCTCGGCCGGCTCGGCCGCCGCCCCAACCTGGCCCCGCGCCGGGGCTCCTCCGCCGCCGCCCGGGACGCACAGCGGCGGCGGTGGCCGCTGCCCCTCTCCGGCCGCTGGCGGGCTCGGGTTCCCCTTGGCCCCAGACGCCGAGCCCTTTCTCTCCATTCGGCCGCCGCCCCGGCGCCTGGTGCGCGCCGCGATCTGCCCGCCGCCGCCGCCGCCGCCGCCGCGCCTTCCTGGGTTTAAAAGCCGCGGGCGCCGGCCCCGCGCCTCGCAGGCTTCGTGGCGGCCGTGACACCCCGCGGCGGTCTGGCGCCCCGCACTCCCATTCTCCCCGCTGCTGCCAGAGGCTGCTCCCGCCGCCGCCGCTGCCGCCGCCGCCGCCTCGGACGCCCGCCCCTCCCCCGCCTCCCCGCTCCACGCCGCCCGCTCCCGCCCTCCTCCCTCCGCAACCTGCGGGCGGCGGGGGCCGGTGCTCGCGGGCCCGGGGCTAGCGCTGCGGGGAGACCGTGGCCCCGAGTGGGGTGGCGGGGATGGTCGCTGACCCGGAAGAAGCTTGGCTGGCCCAAAGGAGGGGAGGATTAATGACAAAGACGGCCCCGCTTTTTACCATTCAATCCCGCTCTCCGAGGCGCGCCTCGTCTGAAAGGCGGCTGGGTGGAGGGGTGGAGGTGTAGGGGGAAGGGGAGTGCGTGTGTGTGTGTGTGTGTGTGTGTGTGTGTGTGTGTGTAGGGGTGGGGGCGGCGGCGACGAAATGCGTGCAGAAATAGATTTCTTAACTACAAGAAAAGGTGCGGCGGGGAACAAGGGGCGCAGGCGCAAGCCGTAGGTTTTAGTTCTTTGCAGTAAGGTGTTAATATTTTTAAGGGGGCAGGGACTCCTTTTTGTGGATCCAGGTTGTCGCTGAGGTGTGTCTCGGTGTGTGTGGCCGTTGGGGCGT
The DNA here is from genome assembly GCF_024542745.1 of Macaca thibetana thibetana. Taxonomy (NCBI): domain Eukaryota; kingdom Metazoa; phylum Chordata; class Mammalia; order Primates; family Cercopithecidae; genus Macaca; species Macaca thibetana. Next base: position 37,049,729 of record NC_065584.1, read on the forward strand.
CCAGAACGCCGCGTGCTGTACAGCGTGTGGGGCGCCGTATTCTGGGAGCCTGTGTGTGCGTGCACTGTGTATGCGCAGCTGTGCAGAATGAATCACAGACATCAGAGATGGAGAGCACCTGTTACTGTGGGTCATCGGCTTGGCGTGTGTCCGGTCTAGTTTCCATTTACAGGACAGTTCTGTGCCCTTCCTCAGGAGGTCCCATTCCTTTCTTCTTTTGGTCAATTCTGAGTGTCAGCTGTCTACTGGGAATTTGCTAAGGCTAAGAGGCAAAGATAGGCAAGTCACTCCCCTGACCTCAAGAAACTCCCAGTCTACAGGCAAAGATACACCACCAACCGGGAGAGTCTCTGGACCAGGTACAGATGGTGTCTGTCACTGGGGAGGAACGAAAAGTGCTGTGCAGCCCTAAGGAGGGGAGGGAGAGGTAGCTTTTTGAGTAGTGGTAGATCAGGAGGCTTTATGGAGGAAATAGCATTTGAGGACCTTGAAGCCTGAGTAGGATTTGGCATGAGGAAATAGAAGGAAGTGGCATAGCCGGAGTGAGGAAATCCAGCGGAAGTCCTGATGTTTGAAATCTCAGGTGCATTTAGGGCATAGTGGTTTGATTTTATGGCCTAATGAGAAGTAGTAGGAAATGATTGGGTTGCATTATGGGGGCTTTTGGATGAAGAATTTCGATCTGATTTTGGAGGCAATGGAGAAGCCTGACATATTTTTTAGTGCCCTCCTCTCCTTAATGTTAAGAAAAAAAAAAAAAAAAGATTCTAGAGCACCGGTTGTCAGAGTGCTGTTCACAGACCTGCAGTGTCAGCATCACCTGGGAAACAGTCAGAAATGCAAATCCTAGGATCCTACTCCAGACCTACGAAATCAAACTCTGGGGGTGGGTCTCAGTTAACCAGTACATTGGTTCAGATATGCTGCTTTAAAACCTTGCTATTCAAAGTGTAGACCTTGGGCCAATATCATCAGCATCACAAGAGAACCTATCAGAAATGCAGAATCTGAAAATCCCATACCTACTAACCCAGAAGCTGCATTTTAACGAGCGTACTGGGTGATTTGTTTACCTATTAAAGTGTGAGAAACACTGCTCTAGAGACTTTGGAAAATACAGTAAAGTATAAAGAACCCCCCAGTCTATACCCAGTTGTATTCTTTGTTAATATTTTGATGTAATTCCTACCAGTTGTTTTCTAGGCATCTATATTTGTAAAAAGTGCTCTTTTAGCAAACATAAGTAGTATGGAACAATATACACAATTCATTTACTGTTTTGTTGTTGTTGTTTTCTTTTCTTTCTTTCTTTCTTTCTTTCTTTTTTTTTTTTGAGTCGGGGTCTTTCTCTGTCACCCAAACTGGAGTGCAGTGGCATGATAATTGCTCACTGCAGCCTCAAACTCCTGGGCTCAGGGGATCCTCTCACCTCTCACCTTATCCTCGTGAGGAGTTGCAACTGTAGGTGCACACCACCACCCCTGGTCGATTTTTTTTTTTTTTTTTTTTTTGTAGAGACAGGGTCATGCGATGTTCCCCAGGCTTGCTTCCTGGGCTTTTTACTTTACATTATATGTAATTAAATATTCTTTTAAAACCTCATTTTTAATATTCTGTACAATATTCTATTGTAAGTGGCCAGGTGCAGTGGCTCATGCCTGTAATCTCAGCACTTTGGGAGGCGGAGGTGGGCAGCTCACCTGAGACTAGAAGTTCAAGACCAGCTTGGCTAACATGGTGAAACCCCATCTCTACTAAAAATACAAAAACCAGCCGGGCGTGGTAGTGGGTGCCTGTAATCCCAGATACTTGGGAGACTGAGCAGGAGAATCTCTTGAACCCGGGAAGCAGAGGTTGCAGTGAGCCCAGATTGTGCCATTGCACTCTAGCCTGGGTCACAGGGGGAGACTCCATCTCAAAAAAAAAAAAAAAAAAAAAAAAAAATTCCATTGTAAGTGTACCGTAGTGTACCTAAGCATTCTTCTATAGTCAGGCAGATTTTGCTATTATAAATAACACTGAGATAAAAATAATAGATACCACCTCCATATAGTATTTACATTGTGCCAGGCATTGGGTTAAGCACTTAACATATAATAATCCACTGAATCTTCATAATAACTTAGTGAAATCAGTGCTATTGTTGTCCTCATTTTAGACACCAAGACACAGAGACTTGCCTGAGATTACACTGCTAATGAGTAGTGGAGCTGGGACTTAAACCCAAGAAATCTGGCTCCAGAATCTATGCTCTTAACTATCTTTATACTTAAATTTTTGTCCAAATTTATTTTTTCTTACAAAACATTATTTCAAGTTTTAATAAAGTCTCGAAGCACATTGTCAACTTGCTTTTCAGAAAGATTGTACTAACTCGTGCTCCCGTCAGCAAAGTGCTAGTTTCACCGCCTCCTTGCCAACACCAAGGGTGAGCTCTTAAGAAATATTTTCTAATTTGATAAATTAAAAGTGTATATAGAATTAACTGAGGTAGCTCTAATTATAAAGGTGAAAAATTTTCACATATACAGTTGTCATTTATAGAGAACCTAGGGCTTTTATTTGGACACAATTTTAGTGTGCTAAATTATATCTTATATTTTATATTTCTTTACTTTCCTAAATGCTTTGACATTTTTCATCTCATTTGATCCTCACATTATTCCTGGAGAAGGTAGATGATTCTCTGCCCACACAGTGCATTTCCAGTGGTATCTTACAAGTGAGACATCATATAAGTTCAGTGGTTAAAAGATTCTAGACTCAGACAAGTGTTAGCTGGAATTCTATCTTGACTATTTCCTGGACAAGTTATTGAACTTCTGAAAACTTAATTTCTTCATTCATTAAATAGGACTACTACTTATTTCATAGGGTTGTTGTGAAGCATATCATAAGTGCTCGACAGATAGTAACTTTAATTATTGCTCATTAAATCCTGTCATTATTGGATCCCATAAGAATGTAATGACAGAACTCCAGTAAATTAATAAATATTTGCCAACCGCCGGCTCTTTTTACTTTAAGGTATTGCATCAGGTAGAGCAAAGAGAAGAAATTGGAGGTTGGGCACTCTGAATTTTTGTTGTTAGCAGTCCCTAAAATAACTTAGGACAGGCTACAGGAGGCAAATGTTGGATAAAGACCCAAGCCTGGGATTTGGCTCCTGTCAGAAATAAGACATTAATTGGGTCACAGTGGTCACAACCATTTAAAGGTAAGAAATACTGACATGCCAAATTGCTTTATTTTCCCACTGTGTGCTGGCTTAATGGTACAGTATCTCACTCTTAGATTTTGGGTTTGAGGACAAGGCTATGAGAAACATGTAACCCATGTGGTACCACCCTGTGTGTGAGGCAGAACTCAGCACAAGAGCTTAGTAGTGGGTCTGATAAAGGCAAGCATGAACGAGGAAGGGAGGGAATAGTAAGAGCGGTAGCATGGAGTGAGGGTAGAATTACCATGCCCATCTGTCCCGCTCCACAGAGTTGTCTGTGTATGTCTAGAATTGTTCTGTTTGCTTGTTGTTAGTATGCTTCTGTCTCTGTTTAAGCCACTCATTGGTAAACGTGTTCTGGCTTCCCAGAAATGGTCTTCTCCCTTCAAATGGAATTAAATAAATGCCAACAAGAATTTCTTAAACATTCTTTCATTAACCATTGGCCATATGCAGAGCACTATTTTAGGAAGTGAGAAAAGACCCAAATGACAGAAAATCTGAGCATGAACTTAAGAGTCAGAAACTCAGTGCTTCTCCACGTATGTTTATAGCAGCACAGTTCACAATTGCAAAGATGTGGAAGCAACCTATGTGCCCATTGACTAATGGGTAGGTAAATAAAATGTGGTATGTATACACCATGGAGTACTGCTCAGCCATTAAACGGAATGAAATAACGTCTTTTGCAGCAACTTGGATGGAGCCAGAGGCCATTATTCTAAGTGAAGTAACATAAGAGTGGGAAACCAAAAAACCTATGTTCTCATATATAAGTGGGAGCTAAGCTATGAGTATGCAAAGACATACAGAGTGGTATAATGGACTTTAGAGACTTAGAAAGGGGAGAGTAGGGAGGGCCTAGGGATTAAAAAAACAAACAAACTCTACATTAGGTACAATGTGTAATAGATACCACCTACATATAGTATTTACAATGTGCCAGGCATTGGGTTAAGCACTTAACATATAATAACCCACTGAATCTTCATAATAACTTAGTGAAATCAGTGCTATTGTTGTCCTCATTTTAGACACCAAGGCACAGAGTCTTGCCTGAGATTACACTGCTAATGAGTAGTAGAGCTGGGACTTAAACCCAAGAAATCTGGCTCCAGAATCTATGCTCTTAACTATCTTTATACTTAAATTTTTGTCCAAATTTATTTTTTCTTCGGTGATGGGTACACTAAAATCTCAGAATTCACCACTATACAATTCATGTAACAAAAAACTACTTGTACTCCAAAAGCAATTGAAATAAAAAAATACTAAAAATGTAAAAAAGCATCTCAGTGCTTCTCAAACTTTAATGTGTATATGAATTGCTTGGAGACCTTATTAAAATGCAGTTTTCTGACTGTTAATTTAGGCTGGGGCCCAAGATTATGTTTCTTTCTTTTTTTTTTTTTTTCTTATTTTGAGACAGAGTCTCACTCTGTCACCCAAGCTGGAGTGCAATGGCATGATCTCAGCTCACTGCAACCTCTGCCTCCCGGGTTCAAGCGATTCTCCTGCCTCAGCCTCCCGAGTAGCTGGGACTACAGGCATGTACCACCATGCTCAGCTAATTTTTTTGTATTTTTAGTAGAGACGGGGTTTCACTGTGTCTTGATCTCCTGACCTCGTGATCCGCCTACCTCGGCCTCCCAAAGTGCTGGGATTATAGGCGTGAGCCACTGCGTCCCGCCCCAAGATTATGTTTCTAACAAGCTGTCAGGTGCTGCTGATATTGTTGGTCCATGGACCACATTTTGAAGAGCAAGTGTTTAGAGGGAAGGGAGTGTAGGATACAGTAAATTCCTCTTCAAAGTTTAGCCTGTTAACTCCCTTTAAAATTCAAGAGGGAGAAAAATTGTTAAGTACAATGAGCTCTGAGTTCCTCTTCAAAGAACCAATATGTCAGTATGTTTAGCTTCCCTGTTCTTTGTTTTCCATTTTAAAGTTTAACTTCCTTGTTCTTTGTGCCTCTTTGACCCTAGTTTCAGTAAAGAACCCCCTCCTAGCCTCTGTCACCTCTTTTGTCTGTAGTCATCCTTAGTCACCTGTTCTGTCCTTAGTCATTCTTAGTCACCTGTTCTGTAACCATCCTTCCCAACCTACCAGCAGAAACTACTCACCCTGCCACTCTGGCTTGTACCCTCACTCTCTTTAAAACAGGCAATTGGAATTAGCTTAGACTGTGTTCTTGCCATTACTCCATCCATGAGACGCATCCTTCTATAGAATTAAGTTGCCTTGCTGAGAAAACTTTTGCCTGAGTGCTATTTTCACTTGGTGGCACCGAGCATTTACTTCCAACAGGAGGCTCAATACCTTCCCTTCTTTCCTAATCTTCACCTTTTCCCAGAGAGGGGTTGTTTACAGATTGACCAGATTCTAGAGAATCAATTGATCCATGTTTAACATGAACAGAGTTATGAACCTCCATTCAGCTTTCTCTTAATGCAGCAGGAATAGGTAAGCTGAATCAGAGCCTTCCCTTGGGATCTGGCCATATTTTCTCTTCCTCAAATGCATAGCTAAGTGTACATTTTTTGCTTGCATCTTGTTTAATGTGGCAGGAAAGAAAGTGAGATCTTGGTATGTCACAGGGAGACGAAGGCCCTTGTGGGCCTTTAGTATAGGCTGCTTGCTCTAACTTTGTTTTTTTGTTTTGTTTTCTTTTGGAGACCGAGTCTTACTCTGTTGCCCAGGCTGGAGTGTAGTGGCGTGATCTCGGCTCACTGCAAGCTCTGCCTCCCCTGTTCAAGCAATTCTTGAGCCTCAGCCTCCCGAGTAGCTGGGACTACAGGCACATGCCACCACACCCAGCTAATTTTTGTATTTTAGTAGAGAGGGACTTTCACTATGTTGGCCAGGCTGGTCTCAAACTCCTGACCTCAAGTGATCCGCCCACCTCAGACTCCCAAAGTGTTGGGACTACAGGCGTGAGCCACCGTGCCTGGCCTCTAACTTTGTTTTTGAAAGAGAGTTCTACACTAAGAAATTGGGCATTTATTCAGGTAACTATAAAGTGATATTTTAATTTCTCATCTGTCAGTGGCACATGCATATATGGATTCTTCATGAACCTCATGAAGGAGAAAGATGACTGGGCCACGTGGCAAGTTTCTAGTACTCATGGTACTTTGGCCCAATGTCATCAAAACCTGTCTCTTCTATCCTAACAAGCTAGCCTTGAACACACCCCAGTGAATCCTCTAGAGGCTCATACCACTAGCGGAACAGCTCATTACTGCTGAGATATGCTGGAAGATTTCCTAGAGAAGTGTGTGGAACTGTTTTGAAGGAAAGACCTTTGCATGGTCAACAGTAGAAGGCACAATGTTTGTTTTCAGGCTTCAAGCATTGTGCCTGCCCCACTTCTGGATCTTGTTTCTGCTTTTTGGAGCCTTTGACTCTTCTGCTACCCACTGGTCTTGGAAGACCGGAGGCCCCTTTCTCTCCACACGCACTCTGGAGCTTGCGTACCTTCTAAACAGATGGCTTGTGCTGCTTTGTCTCTTCCTTCAGCTCAATTTCTTGAGCATATGTGAGACATGTATTTGAATATCTTTTGTACTAAGCTAAGCTCTTCAGGGTTTAGTCACATGATAACCAAATCAAAGCTATTTTGGGGATGTTTTTCTAATTGCATCAAACTTAAAATTTACCTGACAAAATTATAGCATTTTCATTATCAGTTGTTATCCATATTCAATCTTCAAATATTCCTCTACGGGAAAGCAGGAGATTTTTGAGTACTGTGTGTCCAGATGTAGCTAATGTGAGATTCATATTTTCATTCATTCTACCTTCTGCCCACAACCCCAACCCAACAACAGATTTCTCTATGATTCCAAAGTCTGGTTCAGCCTGACCTTATTTAGAAAAATAAGCCCTCTCTACCTATCTCCATTGTCTCCTACCACCCAATCCATTCTCTGACTGCCTCATCTCCAGTATCAATTGAAGCCCTCCTTGGGGCCATGATATCATTTATTTGGATCAGCTGCCAACCTTCCTTAGGACACTCTTCTTTCCCCTGTTCCATGTGGTCGGGTGGAACTGTCAATCATGGTGTCCTCTAGCTCCCTGCACTGCCCCTGTCACCCCGCCACTTGCTAGTACCTATTCCAGGCTTAAGCCCATCGTGTTACTCTATCTTCCTACGCCATAGTGATTGCTTTCAGGGAGAAGCACATGGACAATCAGAGTTTTCTCTGAGATTTATATATATAGACATTCTTTTATACTCATTAAAACATAGTTTATTAATTTATTCTTAACTTTGTATTATGGACAAATTTAAACTATACACAAAAAAGAGTGGCATAATGAATCTTTAAGAACCTATCACCCAGCTTACACAGTTATCAACAACCAATGTTTATTGCCATATGTTTAGTTTTCCAGATGTACTATTCTTATATCTCTATGCCTTTGTACTTACCGTTTCCTATGTGTTTCATGTTTCTGTATTTCTCATTTGCTTGCTCTTAGAATATTAGGTCTTCCAGTCAAAGTCACCCAGATTTGCCAAAAGAGCTGGCACAAATGTCACTTCCACTATGAAGTCCCACTGACTTCCATATACAAGGTTGGTGTTCATTCTGCTATGTTCCGGTAGCTCCCTTTTCATGCTTTTATACTGCATAGCACTTATTTATTCAACATTCATTCAACAAACTTCTATTGAAATATTTCACTGTTTTAGGTGTTGGGGATCAATGAATAAAAAAGGCAAAAATTGTCACCTTTGTAGAATGAGGGAAGACTGAAAATAAACATCATAAATAAATAAATAACATAGGCTGTTAGAATGTGATAATTGCAGTGGGAAAATAGCTTAAGTGGAATTGGGTGTGTGTGTATGTCTTCACATTTTAAATAAGGAAAATAAGATAAGCCATACTCATTACACTGCATAATGGTTATCTGCTTGTTTTTTTGTCTCTACAACTAGACTGTAGCTATTTCAAAGCAGGGATTGTGTCTTACTCTTTTTGTAGCCAAGCACTTAGTATATATATTAGCAAGCATTCTGTAATGGTTGTGGAATAAATGGAAAAAACAGAAGAATACAAGACACCAACTCTAAATACTGTTGGTGTCAAGGAAGGTTTTTTTTTGTTTGTTTTTTGTTTTGTTTTTTTGAAATGGAGTTTCACCCTGTCACCCCAGGCTGCAGTGCAGGAATGCCATCACTGTAACCTCCACGTCCCGGGTTCAAGTGGTCCTCCCACCTCAGCCTCACAAGTAGTTGGGATTACAGGCATGTGCCAGTATGCCTGGCTAATTTTTGTATCTTTAGTAGAGATGAGGTGTTGCCATGTTGGCCAAACTCCTGACCTCAAGTGACCCACCTGCCTCTGCCTCCCAAAGTGCTGGGATTACAGGTGTGAGCCACTGCACCTGGTCTTTTTAATTTTTTTTAAGGATAGTATAGGTACATGGGAAAAAATTCAAACAGTACTCTACATAATGGAATATATGTTAAAAATACTACGTGTTCCTTCACCCCTGGCCCCAGCCTTCCAAAATCCTTCCCAATGGCATCCACTCTTACTTGTTTTTTATGTATCACTCCAGAGATAGAGATTATCTGTCTCTCTAGCTTTCAATGTAATATATCTTCAATAATAAGTATTATCTTGGAAATCACTATATTTCAGTATACAGAACTGCTACATTTTAAAATATAGCTAGATAGTATGTGTTTTTATGAGTGCATCAGAATGTATTTCATCAGGCCTCAGTCGATGGGTATTTAAGTAGTAAAAAAGATGTTTTGGTGAACCACTTAACTAGTTGAAAAGTTAGGTTGCAGTGTGACTCTGATGCATCGAATCTTTCATATTTAACTAAGTCAGTAGCTTACCTGTTGGGGAGAAGGCCAGTCTCTACACCTCTGTGTGTATCACTTAATTTCACCCATACCCATGAGGTTGTTATTCCGAGGCTCAACTTAGAAGAAGTTCGAGGTTTTCAGAGGTTCTGTAATTTAACCAAGGTCACATAGCTTGGAAGCAGGTCTGCCTTACCCCAAAGACCATGCTTTTTGCCTCCCTTAGAGTTTTTGGTATTCCTGAAATAAAGAGGATCTCTGCAGAATGCCTGGTGGATGCTCCTGGATGATCTTTGATTCTTTCTAATCTGAAGATGCTCCAACACTGTGCCACCCTCTGCTATCCATTCCCTGTCTTTTTCTGTTGGCTTTATGTCCTGGTTGACCTCTGTACCAATTGGGCTCTTCACCCTCTTATTGAGGGTCAGCTTTGGCAAAAGGGAGGCACCAACGTGAGACTGGAGGATGAGAGAAGAGAAATTAACATTTTATTCCCACTTTCTCCCTGCTTTGACACCAAGGTTTTGGCAGGGGTCAATTTGTGTCACTATTATAACTGGGTGGGAGGGGGGCCTTCCTCCTTGGGTCTACCTCTTAATGGGTTCTGGTAATACAATTTATTTCTCCCTTCCCTTCCCTTTCCCTCCCCTCCCCTTCCCTCCTCTTCCCTTTCCTTCCTTTTTTTTTTTTTTTTTTTCCTAAATATCTTCCCTCTCTTGCTAGTCTCTGGATACTTCACTATTCTTTCTTGGTTTCTTTAACCATGCCCACACTTCTATAAATAGTCTTTGTATTAAAAGCCTCTTCAGATGAACCATTCATTAGTTAGATTTTTGTCTTCTGTCATAATCCTATTATAAATACTATTTTAAGATATAATCTCTTCCAGGAGAACTTTAAAGACCTGATGCTATAAGGTTCAGTGACATTAATCTCTAATGGTAAAATTTCAGGCTAACTGAGGGTAATTGGAACTTTTAACTCTCAAATTCTATCTACTTGGCAGCAGCCTATTTGGCCAAGTGCTAAGACTGGCTCTGCTGTTGGTTATATGTAGTTTTTTTGGTTATTGTCTTGTTCTTCATAACTTTATATGAAACTCTGATCCTATAACCTTGGGTTTCCATTAGCAGGCATTTAACATTTTAGCAGTCTTTTTTAAATCCCCCAATCCCGCCAATCACACTACTTTTTTTCCTACGGAATTGCTAGAGAGATACTTTAGTTATCTATAGCTGTGTAACACATTATCCCCAAACTTAGCAGCTTAAAATATCATTTATCATTTTCAAACAATCTCACGGTCTCTGTGGGAGTCTCTTAGTTGCATAGTTTTGGTTAAAGTTATTTTAAGATGTTGCAGTCCAGTTGTTGGTCAGGACTAACGTTATCTGAAGGCTCCACTAGAAGAGATTCCAGCTCCAGCCTCAGTCACATAATTGTTGGCAAGCCTCTGTTCCTTGCTGGCTATTGGCTGAACATCTTGGCATCTTGATGATCTTCTGCATCATAGGCCCTGAGTGTCCTCACAATATGGTACCCAGCTTCCCCCAGAGCAAGAGATCTAAGAGATCCATAATCTTTTAAAACTGAGTCTTAGAAATGATATATCATCACTTCTGATGTACAGTTGACCCTTGAAGAATGCGGGGGGCAGTTAGGTGTGCTGACCTCTGTGCAGTCAAAAATCCTCATACAATTTTTGACTCCCCCAAAACTTAACTAAAAGCCTACTGTTGAACAGAAGCTTTATGATAACACATAAACAGTTGATTAACACATCTTTTTTGTTATATGTTTTACATACTGTATTCTTACAGTAAAGTAAGCTACAGAAAAGCTAATGTTACTAAGGAAATTGCAAGGAAAATATATTTACTATTCATTAAGTAGAAGTGGATTATCATAAAGGCCTTCATCCTTACCATCTTTATACTGAGTAAGCTGAGGAGGAGGAAGAAGAGGTGTTGGTCTTGCTGTCTCAGGGGTGGCAGAGGAGGAAGTGGTGGAGGAGGTGGAAAGGAGGTGAGAAAGGCAGACACACTTGGTGTCATTCTGTGGAAATACATCATAATTTTTATCTGACATTTTTCCTTTTCTGTTTCTCTAAAAATGTTTCCTTGTGGCACCAATCCTTCTTCAACCATTTGCTTTAGTTTTAGTGCCCATATCATAGAAGGGTCCATATGATGAAAGAAGTCAAAGACAGTCTTGAACAATTGGAAACCTGCCAGATTTTCTAATGTCAATTAATTTTCTGGCACCGCTTCTTCTACTATGTCTTCTTCCTCATCATCTAGCACTGGTTTGGAAGCACTCAGCTCCATCAAGTCATCTTTATTAATTCCTCTGGTTTGGTATTTAATCGCTCTTGAATTTCTCTGAGATCCATATCTTGAAACTCTTTATCCATTACTTTTTTTTTTTTTTTTTTTTTTTTTTTGCCATACCCACAATCTCTTTTCATGATTTCCTCAATTGGCTCTGTTGTAATTCTCGTGAAGTCATGCACAGCATCTGGACACAATTTTCTCCAGCAGAAATTTATTGTTCCAGGCTTGGTAACTTTCACAGCTTTTTCTGTAACACTGATGACATCTGCAATGGTGTAATTCTTCTAGACTTTCATGATGTTCTCTCCGTTGGGGATTTCTTCCTCAGCACTAACAATCCTTTCCATAGAGTACCATATTTAATAAGCTTTAAAGGTCCTTATGACCCCCTTATCTAGAGGCTAAATTAGCAACATTGTGTGTGGGGGCAAGTAGACCACTTCAACACCTTTAGTGTTGAACTCATAGGGTTCTGAGTGGCCAGAGGCAATGTCCAATATCAAAAGAACTTTAAAAGGCAGTCCATTACTGGCAAGGTGCTTTCTGACTTCAGGGACAAAGCATCAGTGGACCCAATCCAGAAAAAGGGTTCTCATTATCCAGGCCTTCCTATCAACCAAAAGACTGGCAGCTGGTGTTATCTTTTCAAGGCTCAGGGGTTAGCAGGTTTATAGGTAAGGGCAGTTATGATTATAAACCCATCTACATTTCCATAAAACAGTAGAGTTAGCCTGTCCCTTCCTGCCTTAAATTATTGTGCTCACTTCCCTTCCTTATTAATAAATGTCCTTTGTGGCATTTAATTTTTAAATAGGGCAATTTTATCTGCATTAAAAACCCATTCAGGCAAATATCCTTTCTCCTCAATGATTTTTATTTCTTTCTGGTTTTTGTTTTGTTTTGTTTTGTTTTGTTTGAGACAGAGTCTAACTCTGTCGCCCAGGCTGGAGTGCAGCGGCGAGATCTCGGCTCACTGCAAGCTCTGCCTCCCTGGTTCACACCATTCTCCTACCTCAGCCTCCCAAGTAGCTGGGACGATAATTTTAAAAATTACCCGCCACCACGCCCGGATAATTTTTGTTTGTATTTTTAGTATAGATGGGGTTTCACCGTATTAGCCAGGATGATCTCCATTTCCTGACCTTGTGATCTGCCTGCCTTGGCCTCCCAAAGTGCTGGGATTACAGGCGTGAGCCACCGCGCCCGGCCAGTATGAGTGCCACATTCATAATGACATAAATTCATCTAGTACTTTGTGACTTATTAAGCATTTTAGCCTCATTTAGATCCTTACAGTACTACCTCAATGTGTAAGGCGAGGCATTTTGTTTTGTTTTGTTTTGAGATGGAGTCTCCCTCTGTCGCCAGGCTGGAGTGCAGTGGCGCGATCTCTTCTCACTGCAACCTCCGCCTCCCCGGTTCAAGCGATTCTTCTGCCTCAGCCTCCAGATTAGCTGGGACTACAGGCGCCCGCCACCACGGCCCGCTAATTTTTTGTGTTTTTAGTAGAGACGGGGTTTCACCGTGTTAGCCAGGATGGTCTTGATCTCCTGACCTCGTGATCCGCCCGCCTCAGCCTCCCAAAGTGCTGGGATTACAGGCGTGAGCCACGGCGCCCAACCCTCCTCAATGATTTTCTTAATGGCATCTGGGAACTCATCTGCTGCTTCTTGGTCGGCAGAAGCTGCTGCTTCTATATTGACCTTCTTTTAAGTCAAATACCTCTTTGTAAAATCATCAAACCATCTTTTGCTGACATTAAATTTTCCACCTTTAGATCCTTCACCTTCCTTTTGATTTAAGTTGTCATATAATGACTGCACTTTTGCCGGCTGGGGGTGGTGGCTCACGCCTATAGTCCTAGCACTTTGGGAGGCCAAGGCAGGCGGATCCTCTGAGGTCAGGAGTTTGAGACCCGCCTGGTCAACAGGGTGAAACCCCATCTCTACTAAAAACACAGAAAAATTAGCTGGGTATGGTGGCAGATGCCAGGGATCCCAGCTACTTGGGAGGCTGAGGCAGGCGAATCGCTTGAACCCAGGTGGTGGAGGTTGCAGTGAGCCAAGACCATGCCACTGTACTCCAGCATGGGTGACAGAGCAAGACTCCCTCTCAAAAAAAAAAAAGGACTGCACTTTTTTCTTGAATCACATTAGAGTTGATAGGTACACCTTTCTTATAGCAACCCTACTCCCATATAAAAGCTGGTTTTGTTGTTGTTGTTGTCGTTTTTGAGACAGAGTCTCACTTTGTCACCCAGGCTGGAGTGCGGTGGCATGATCTTGGCTCACTGCAACCTCCAATTCCCGGGTTCAAGCAATTCTCGTGCCTCAGCCTCCCAAGTAGCTGGGATTACAGACACACACCACCACACCCAGATAATTTTTGTATTTTTAGTAGAGACGGGTTTTGTCATGTTGGCCAGGCTGGTCTCGAACTCCTGACCTCAAGTGATCTGCCCACCTTGGCTTCCCAACGTGCTGGGATTACAGGCGTGAGCCACCGTGCCTGGCCTAAAAGCTGCATTTTAAATATGAGACAAAAAGCTATTTCACCAAAATGCTGGTATAGGTGCAGTTGTGGCTTTGCCCATTTCCTTTCCTTTTCTTTTTTCTTTTTTTTTTTCTCTCTCTCTCTTTTTTTTTTTTTTTTTTTTTTTTGCAGTGTTCCTTATGCTGAATTCTTTTATTGTGAAATGGTGGGCAACTGCAGCTGCACACCTCAATCTACCATGCATATCAAGCAATGTAACTTTTTCCTGTAATGTCATGCCTTTTCTCTTGTTCTCAGGAGCACTTCTAGCATCACTAGTATCACTTCATATGGGTCCCATAGTGTTATTCAATGTTTATGATATTGCACTAAACAAGATGAAAAATACTTAAGAACCATGAGAGTCACTTTTTATTATGATACACAATTTACTGAAGGAGGAACTGCTCAAAAGGAGATGATTAGAGTGTTTTAAGTGACTACTTGTAACGCTTGAGCTCACCACAATAACGAGAGAAGGTGGCTACAAAACTATTACAGTAGTATGGTTTGTACTATTAATTTTACACATTTCTGATTTCATATTGCATCTTTTCATTTGTTTACATTTCTCTCCACTAAGAATGGTGCCATGCACAGTCTATAAGTGTTTATGTGCATTTTGATAAATTTTAACTTTTAATAATGGACTTGTATTTTATGGTAGTAAATGATAAAATAGACCAGTATTTACATATACTTATGCATTCATGATGTAGCTAACTTTTTTTTTTATATATTTCTAGGCTATGTAGTTTGTCTGCAATTTTTGCAGATCTCCAAAAACTTTTCCAATATACTTACTGAAAAAAACTGTGTGTAAGTGGATCCATGCAGTTTATTATAATTTATTTTCATTTTTATTTTTTGAGACAGGGTCTGGCTCTGTCACCCAGGCTGTAGTGCAGTGGCATCTTGGCTCACTGCTGCCTCTTCTCCTGGGCTCAAGCAATCCTCCCACCTCAACCTCCCCAGTAGCTGGGACTATAGGTGTGTGCTACCACTAATTTTTGTGGGTTTTTGTTTTTTGTTTTGTAGAGATGGGGTTTTGCAATGTTGCCCAGGCTAGTCTCAAACTCCTGGGCTCAAGCGATCCTCCCACCTCCACCTTCCAAGGTGCTAGGATTACAGATGTGAGCGACCACACCCCATCCCTATGCAGTTTAAACCTGTCTTGTTCAAGGGTCAACTGTATTCTATTGGTTACACCAACTAAATCTGGTGCAAGTGGTAGACCACATAACGTGTGAATACCAGGAGGTGAGAAATACTGAAGAGAGATTTTAGAGGCTGGCTACCTCAAAAGAGAAGTAAACGTTATATTTTTTATTGCACTTAGCCACATGCCAGAGCTTAAGAGGCCATTTGTGTAATATCAAAAGAAAAAATAAAGTTGACCATTGATCACAATAATGTATACAAGTACACATTTTTATTACAAAGGTCAAGACATTGGAAGGAATTTAGAGCTCAAAGCTCTTTAGGCTTTTTGTTTTTCTGTAAATTTAACTTCTTACTTTTAAAGTAGAGCAACATTTTTAAGATGTTAAAATATCATTGGCTCCTGGAAAATTTCTTTGAAGCTACTCTGATGATAAGAAGGGTTCATAAGATTGTTCTGTCAACCACTACCAAGTAGCTGGGATTACTGGGAGGCACCTCCATGCCCAGCTAATTTTTGTATTTTTAGTAGAGACGGGGTTTCACCATGTTGGCCAGGCTGGTCTCGAACTCCTGACCTCGTGATCCACCCACCTCGGCCTCCTAAAGTGCTGGGATTACAGGTATGAACCACCGCGCCCGGCCCTGAATAATATTTTATTGTATGTAATACTTTTGCTTATCTGTTCATCTGTTGATGGACATTTGGATTGCTTTCACCTTTTGGCTATTGTAAATAGTGCTGTTGTGAACATGGGGGTACAAATAGCTCTTCAAGACTTTGCTTTCAGTTGTTTTGGATTTATACCTAGAAGCTGGAGTGTTGGATCATGTGATAGTTTTATTTTTAATTTGGTGAGGAAAATCCGTACTGTTTGCCATAGTGGTTGCACCATTTTACAATCCACCAACAGTGCACAAGTGTTCCAGTTTCTCCACATCCTTATCAACATTTGTTATTTTCTGAGGTTTTGTTTGTTTGTTTGTTTTTGGCTAGTAGCCATCTTATTGGGTGCTCAGTAATATCTCATTGTGGTTTTGATTTGCTTTTCTCAGATAAGCAGTGATGTTGAGCATCTTTTCATATGCTTGCTGGTCATTTTTATGTCATCTTCAGAGAAACATCTATCCAAGTCCTTTGCCCATTTTTAAGTTGAGTTATTTGATGTTTTGTTGTTGAGCTGTAGGAGTTCTTTATATATTTTGGCAGTTAAGCCCTAATTAGATAATATGATTTGTAAATATTTAATCTCATTTTATAGATATCCTTTTCACTATGTTGATTCTGACCTTTGATGCACAAAAGTTAAGTTTGATGTAATCCCAACTGTCTATTTTTGCTTTAGTTATCTGTGCTTTGGTGGTCATAATTCAGAAATTATTGCCAAGACTAATGTTAAGAGATTTTTCCCTATGTTTTCTTCCAAGAGTTTTATAGTTTTAGATCTCATGTTTAAATTTTTAATCCATTTGAGTTAATTTTTGTATATAGTGTGAGACAGGTTTCCAACTTCATTCTTTTGCATGTGGATATCCAGTTTTCCCATCACCATTTGTTGAAGACTGTCATTTCCCCATTGAGTGGTTTTGTCAGTCTTGTCAAAGATCATTTGATCGTATACATGAGAGTTTATTTCTGGGCTTCATATTCTATTTCATTGTTTTGTCTGTCTTTGTGTCAATACCACACTGTTTTGATAGTATGTTTGGAAATCAGAAAGTTTAAGTTCTCCATATTTGTTCTTTTTCAATTTTTGTTGTTGTTGTTGTTGTTATTTGAGGTCTCTTGAGATTCCCTATGAATTTTAGGGTGGATTTTTCCATTTCTACAAAAAAAAAGCCATTAGGATTTGATAGCGTTTGCATTGAAGCTGTACATTGATTTGGATAGTAGGAACATCTAAATAATATTAAGTCTTCCAACCCATGAACAAGAAATGCCTTTCTATTTATTTCTATCTTCTTTACTCTTTTCAGCAATGTTTTATAGTTTTTAGTGTACAAGTTTTTCACCTTCTTAGTTCGCTTTATTCCTAAATATTTTATTGTTTTTGACGCTGTTATAAATTGAATTGTTTTCTTAATTTCCTTTTCGAATTGTTCATTGTTAGTGTATAGAAATGCAACTGACTTTTATGTGTTAATTTTGTATCTTGCAATGTTGCTAAATTTATTGATTAGTTTTAATATATTTTCTGTCTCTCTCTCTCTCTCTCTCTCTCTCTCTCTGTCTCTGTGTGTGTGTGTATGTGTATATTCCTTAGAGTTTTCTATGTATAAAATTATGTCATCTGTGAACAGAGGTAATTTTACTTCTTCCTTTCTAATTTTGATACATTTTATTTATTTTTCTTACCTAATTGCTTTGGCTAGGATTTCCAATCTGTATTGAATAGAAGTGGAGAGAGTAGAAATCCTTGTCTTGTTCCTGATCTTAGAGGAAAAGCTTTCAGTATTTCACCACTGAGTATGATTTAGCTGTGGGCTTTTCATAAATGATCTTTGTTTTGTTGAGGCAGTTTCCTTCTATTCCTAGTTTGTTGAGTTTTGTTTTTTAATCATGAAAGTATATAGAATTTTGTCAAATGCTTTTTCTGCATTGAGATGATCATGTGTTTTTCCCCTTTCCTTCTGTTAATGTGGTGTATTACATGAGTTGATTTTTATATGTTGGAATATTCTTATATTTCAGAAATAAATCCCACTGGCCTATGGTGTGAATTTTTTTTAACATCTGACTGAATGCAGTTTGCTAGTATTCTCTTGAGGATTTTTGCATTAATATTCATCCAGGATATTGGTCTATAGTTTTCTTTTCTGGTGACTTTTTTTTTTTTGGCTTTGGTTGCAGGGGTAATGCTAGCCTTATAGCCTCATAGAATGAGCTTGGAAGTATTCCTCATCTGCCATTTCTTAGAAGAATTTCAGAAGAAGTGGTGTTAATTCTTTAAATGTCTGGTAGAATTCTCTAGTGAAGCCCTCTAATCCTATACATTTCTTTGTTTAGAGGTTTTTGATCACGAATTCAACATCTTCTTATTGATCTTTCATATTACCTATTTCTTCATGATTCAGTCTTGGTAGGTTGTGTCTTTCTAGGAATTTATCCCTAGATTATCCAATCTGTTGGTGAAAATTGTTCATAGTATTATCTTATAATTCCTTTCATTTCTGTCATATTGGTTGTAATGTACCCCCTTTCAAAAATTTTGTTATATGAGTCTTCTCTTTTTTTTTTTTTTTTTTGAGTAAATCTAGCTAATGGCCTGTCCATTTTGTTTATCTTTTCAAATGCGAATTCTTAGTTGTATTGATTTTTCCTATTGTTCCTCTATTTACTTTGTTTACCTCTGCTCTAATCATATTATTTGTTCCTTGTCATAGCTTTGGGTTTAGTTCTTCTTTTTCTAGTTTCTGAACTGTAAAGTTAGATTGTTGATTTGAGATCTTTATTCTTTTTTAATATACACATTTACAGCTATAAACTTCTGTTGTGCTGGACCCATATTGATTCCATTGATTCATATTGATTCACAGAGGTTGAAGAAAAGACTAGAGACAGCAAACAAGACATAGGGTTTGTTGGGGACTTACATACATGGTGGTCCAGGACCAGTGAGCTAGACAGGCAAACCAGTCCCATTTGTAAAAAGCATGCATGTTATGCCACATTTTCATTTAGCAACCTCCACTTAACAACCTCCACTTGGCAACCTCCATTTAACCCAAAACAAAGGACCTTGATCCCCTGTACAGCCTACATTCGAAGGGATGACCAGGGGTTTGGATGTTCTTCATAGTTAAGGAGTGAATTTCCAGGTTGGCCACTCCTGAATTCCTTAGCTTGAAACTCTGAACACACATTCTTCCTAGACCATAGGGTCATTCTCAGGGTATGCTTGAGTTATTGCTGTCACATGTGTCTGCCATACAACTTCCCTCTTAGCACTGTTTTCACTGCATCCTGTAAGTTTTTGTATGTTGTGTTTTCATTTGCAGTTTTCTCAAGGTATTTTCTAATTCCTCTTCTGATTTATTTTTTTGGCACATTGGTTGTTTAAGAGTGTGTTGTTTAATTTCCACGCATTTGTACATTTATGTTTTTTTTTTTGTTGTTGTTGTTTTTACAGTTATCAATGTGAATGTCCTTTTTTTTTCTTTGGGTCTTGCTGTGTCACCCAGGCTGGAGTGCAGTGGCAAGATCTCAGCTCACTGCAACCTCTGCCTCCCAGGATCAAGTGATCCTCCTGCCTTAGCCTCTTGAGTATAGTCATATATACTATAGGGACTAGAGGCATGTATCACCATGCCCAGCTAACTTTTGTATTTTTGGTAAAGACAGGGTTTCACCATGTTGCCCAGGCTGGTTTTAAACTCCTGGACTCAAGCAATCCTCCTTTCTCGGCCTCCCAAAGTACTGGGATTACAGGTATGAGCCACCATGCCTGGCTGAAAACATTCTTTGTGTGATATCAATGTTATTGAATTTGCTAAAACTTGTTCTGTGGCCTGATATATAGTCTCTGCTGGAGAATGTTCCACGTGCATGCAAGAAGCATTTATATCCTACTGTTGTTGGATGGAGTGTTCTGCTTCTATCTGTTAGGTTCAATTGGTCTATAGTGTTGTTCAAGTCCTCTTATTGATGTTATTTGGTTGTTCTATTCATTATGAAAGTGACCTTTCTCCTTTTAATTCTGCCAAGTTTTGCTTCATATGTTTAGGAGCTCTGATGTTTGGTACGTAAATATTTGTAAGTTATATCTTCTTAGTGAATTGGCCATTTTATCATTACATAATGCGCTTCTTTGCCTCTTGTAACAGTCTTTGATTTAAAGTCTATTTGGTCTGATATTAGTATAGCCACTGTTGCTCTACTTTGATTATCATTTGCATAGAATATCTTTTCTCATCCTTTCACCCTCAACCTCTGCATGTCCTTAGATCTAAAGTGAGTCTCCTGTAGATAGCAAATAGTTGGATCCTATTTTTAAAAACTGATGTAATCAATTTCTGTTTCTTGATTGGGGAATTTAACCCATTTACATTTAAAGTAATTACCTATAGGGAAGGAGTTGTTATTGCCATTTTGTTCATTGTTTTGTGTATGTCTTATAGCTTTTTTCTTCCTCATTTCCTCTGTTATTGTCTTCCTTTATATTTCATTTTTTTGGTAGCAAAATGATTGGATTTACTTCTCATTTTCTTCTGTGTATATTCTGTAGTTTTTTGTGGTTACCATTGCAGTTACATAAGACATCTCAAAGTGATAGCCTTCCACTTTAAATTGATAACAGCTTAACTTCATTGCGGACAAAATTCTGCTCCTTTACAGCCCTACTCTCCCCAGATATTACTGATGTCACATATTACTTCTTTATATGTTGTATACTCATTAACACAGATCTATTTTTTAAATATTTCTTTCATTAATATTTCAGGCACAAAAATTATAACAGTATAGGTTTGTATATTTGTCTATATACTACCCTTACTAGAGAACCTTCTATTTTCATAGGGCTTTGTGTTGCTCTCTACATTTCAACTTTAAGGACTCCCTTTAGTATTTCTTGTAGAGAAGGTCTAGTAGTAATAAATTCCCTCAGCTTTTGTTTATTTTGAAGTCTTAATTTCTTCATAATTTTAGAAGAACAGTTTGCCAGGTATGGTATTCTTGGTTGACCATTTTTTTTTCTTTCATCACTTTGAATATATTATGCTACTCCCTTCTAACCTGTAGTTTCTGCTGATAAATCTACTGATAATCTTATGGAAGTTTCCTTTTATGTGACAAATTGCTTTTCTCATGCTTTCAAGTTACTCTCTTTGTCTTTGACTTTAGAGTTTGATTACAATGTGTTTTGGTGTGATTCTCTTTGGATTTATTCTGGTTAGGGTTCTTTGAGCTCTTGAATCTGTATGTTCTTCTTTTTCCTCAGATTTATGAAGTTTTCAGCCATTATTTCTTCATATAAGCTCTCTGTCCCTTTCTCTCATTCTTTTTCTGAGATTTTAATAATACATATATTAGGCTTCTTGATAGTGTTTTGTAAATCCCTTGGGCTCTCTTCTCTTTTCTTCATTTTTTTTTCTTCTTGCTCCTCTGACTCAATGACTTTACATGACCTGTCTTTGAGTTTGCTATTTATTTTGCCCGATCAAGTCTGCTGTTGGATCCTTCTACTATTTTTTAGTACAGTTATTATGTTTTTCAGCTACAGAATTTGTTTGGTTCTTTTTTATAATTTCTATCTCCTTGTTGATATTCTCATTTTGTTCGTGCATCATTTCCCTGATTTTACTTAGTTGCCTATCAGTGTTCGCCCAGTCCAGTGTTTGTTATCTTTTAGATAGCATCTTTATGATAGTGTTTGTTATCCTTTTGGTAGCATCTTTATGATAGTTATTTTAAATTCCTTTTCAGGCAACTCATAGATCACATTTCTTCAGAATTGATTTCTGAAGTTTTATTTGATACATTGGGCCATATTTCTCTGTTTCTTTGGATGTCTTAAAATGTTTTGCTAGAACTTGGCCATTTGAAGACCTTTCCCAGTCTTTGGTTTCATACAGGGAAAGACCTTCACCAATCAGCTCTGCTGGAGGATCTAGGACCTCTCAAACCTTTTCTGATCTCTTACTCCTTCTGGTGTCTGCCTGTGGAACTGCGACTCTAACCTGCTACTCACCTCTGTTTTTAGTGGCTTCCAAATGCTTGACCTGGTCCTGTCAGCACTGATTTCTGTTAGGTGAGACAGAAACGAATCCCTTGGGCAGCCCCCAGATAAGCCAGAACATTCAATGCATGGCTCATTCTTCTTTTTCCATCCCTGAGGGTGAAGCCTTGGAGTAAGGGGTTTCTCCGAAGTTGCTCAGGTTTATGCCACAGAGAGGAAAGGACACAGATGGGCACGCCAGATGTTGCAAAATTGTCTATCCATTTTGCCAGAATCCCTTCTTGGTTTTACAATGACCTGGGTGCTGTAGCTTCTCAACCTGTCTCTAGAGTTCTCACAGAGTTATTCTGATCTGTATATTGTTAATTCAGTGTCTCCGTGAGGAAAGGAGGGCCTGTATCTTCCTATTCCACCATCTTACTGACAACACTCTCTCCCACTAAAACCTTTCCATCAATTCCCTTTGGATTTGAGTACCTGAATGGTATAATGTGGTTCCTTTGGTGTCCTAATGTTGAAACTAGGATGTCATCAAGGTTTAATGTGTGAAAGGGGCATTTCAGACCCAGCAAGAGACCCCTTTTCTGAACAGATGGCTATTTCCATGTTCCTCAAATTACACTGTTGACTACCACACATGTTTGAATTGTGTGGGATCACTCTGGTTGCCCTGTGAAAACTATGGAATATGGGTTCAGAATCATGGAGCTCCTGCATATGGCCAGATTTCCTTTCCCTTCTTTTTTACCCAAGATCTTTTCAGATCTGCAAAATTGCATCTGAACTCCTGCAGATTCTGCTAGTGCTACAACAGTCTGTCACCAGCCAAGCTAAGCATCCATTATTTATTCCCTGTTCTTGCATTCTGCCCCAGCCCTCCCATATGTAGTGATGCTGAGACTTTGTTGGTAAACTCAGGACTAGAGTGTGGGCCTAAGAGGAAGGTATTTGGGCACAAGGGTAGGTAGGACAGAGAGAAAAAATTAGGATGAACATACAGCTTGATTTCCTCTTAACTCTCTTACAGGAACCAGATCATCTTACACTGGGAATGTAAAATACCTGACCTGTCAAAACCAGAAATTCAGGGCTCTCTAAACTCCTCCAGTAAATAAAAGTTTAGGTTCACTGGTGGGGATTAAATAGGCTATTTAAGGATAATATTGAGAGAAACATAAAAGCACATATACCACAGACAGAATTTATTAACAGTTTCCCTTCTTTCTTTACCACAGACAGAATTTATTAACAGTTTCCCTTCTTTCTTTACCTCTTTCTTTTTTTCTTTCTTCTTCAAGTCTTTTTTTTGAGATGGAGTCTTGCCCTGTCGCCTAGGCTAGAGTACAGTGGTGCAATCTTGGCTCACTGCAACCTCTGCCTTCTAGGTTCAAGCAATTCTCCTGCCTCAGCCTCCTGAGTAGCTGGGATTACAGGCACGTGCCACCACACCCAGCTAATTTTTGTATTTTTAGTAGAGACAGGGGTTTCACTATGTTGGTCAGGCTGGTCTCGAACTCCTGACCTCGTGATCTGCCCCTGTCGGCCTCCCAAACTGCGGGGATTACAGGCACAAGCCACTGCCCGGCCCAAGTCTTTCTTTACTTTGTATTTGCCAGCAGCTAAGTTGCATTGTAGTTGACAGATACATTTTATCTTCATTAAGTACTTTTCTGTGCTAAGAAGTAAAGAGACTGCATTGTTTCAAGTTGGCTGTTACTTAAGTTTCAAAGTGAATTCCCTCTTTTCTGCCACATACTAAGTTGGCTCTGATAATGCTACTACTTTGTAATATGGGTTGATAATCATGGAGTTCCTGAATATGGCCAGATTTCCTTTCCATTTCTATTACAAAGTAGGAATGCTACTACTTTATAGCATTAACAGAGCCAACTTAGTATGTGGAAAAACAGAAGGAAGGTCTAAAGAAGAATTCAGAATCAGAATCGTTAGATCTGAATTGTGGGGCTGAAGAGCAGTTCAAAGTTGTTGTGGGAATTGGGGCCTCTCAGACAACTAGTTAGAGGGAAAGTACAAAAAAAGAGGCCAAGTATTCATTTTCTAGTCTAACCCATTAGCTTAGAGACTTTCGGGAGTACCATACTCAGGATTTATTTAAAATGTATTTTTAAAAATTATGGTTACTTCCTTTACCAATCCTCTTTCAGTAAAAAAAACAAAAACAAAAACAAAAACAAACAAACAAAAAACCAGAGAAAGGTGAAATATTTTTCTTTCTTTTTTTTCTTTTTGTCCCGATATATCTGGGGTTTGGAATTCTTCCTGAGCACTAACAAGGAAATCTAGCCAGCCTTATGCTTCTTTGAGCCAAAGGAAGAGCCAATAGAATACTGCTTGGTGAAGCAGAGGCTGCCATTGGCAAAGGAAGCTTCTGCTGTATGGAAAGGTGCTAGATTCTTCCAGAATCTAGCTGGGGAGAGTGGGGTGACTCAGTCCTTTTCCTGTACCTTTAGGGTTGAAAAATAAACCTTTCTGCCTCATTTTGGTTCTGAGCCAACCTGTAATGTTTCACCTGCCCCTTCCTCCTCAGCTACTTCCAATGCTCAGGCCAAAGAACTTGTTAAACCAAGTTGAATATAAAGTTTCTAAACTTAAATATCCTAATATTATAAAGTCAATATATAATTCAAAGCCATAATTTTAGCAGTATATCTTATGTGAAATAAAGTGTGATAAGCCGCCTTGTTATAAGAACAAATCATGGAATCTTTGTATAGATGGCCGGGGTGAGTAAGAGAAAAGGGTCCTTAGAGGTCACCTAGGCCGACGTGTGGTGATTACAGTGAAGTCTCTGAAGTTAGACTTTTCGTATTCAAATCCTGGTTCTGCCACTTGTCACTTGTGTTCATTGAGCAGGTGACAACTTCTTTAGGCTTCAGTTTCCTTCTCTTAAAAATGGGGACAATTGGCTGGGTGCAGTGGCTCATGCCTGTAATCCTAGTGCTTTGGGAGGCCAAGGTTGGCAGATTGCTTGAGCTCAGGAGTTTGAGGCCAACCTGGGTAACATGATGAATCCCCATCTCTACAAAAAAAAAAAAGAAAAAAAAAAAGCCAGGCGTGGTGGCTTGTGCCTGTAGTCCCAGCTATTTGTGGGAGCTGATGCAAGAGGATCACTTGAGCCTGGGAGGTTGAGGCTGCAGTAATCCATGTTTGTGCCATTGCACCCCAGCTTGGGTGACAAAGTGAGACCCTGTCTCAAAAAAAAAAAAAAAAGGAAAGAAAAGAAAAAGAAAAAATGGGGATAAAACTGTTGGGAGGAGTAAATGCTAAAATCCTGGTCAAGTGGTCAACTGTTTCCATTGAATTCCTAGGGCATAGTGAATACTTCACACAAGTTAGTTATTGTTGAGGTAAGTATTGTCACTGACACAAGTAAAAGATAAAAAATAGGAGCCAGGGTAGCATTGTTGTTAGAGTGTTGGCTCTGTGACCTTGGGAACACTATTTAACCTCTCTAAGCTCCAGTATCCTCTCATAGCATTGTTGTGAGGCTTACATGAAAGAATATTGTCTCTATTTAGTTTAATATCAGCCCAACGTCAGTGGTTACTATTTAGTCAAAACTGAGACACAGAGAGATTTACTGCCAAACTAGAAAAACACTGTAATGTTCCCTAAAAATGGAAGGGGGAGCAGGAGGATGTAGAGGAGTTGGTATTGAAGGAATCCCACTAACGTTTTGTGGTCAACCTAACTTACGTTTAGGCAAGGGCTTTGCCACCATGCTAGTCTGGGCTGGGCTCTTCTTTACTGGAAGAATGCCTAATTTTTTTGCAGTGATGAATTAGCGTTAGAGAAGGGAGTTCATGGGACTATTTATGTGTCTGTGGCAGCTGCAAAGAAAGGAGAGGTTCGGACATTACCCTATTTTAAACACTTAAAAAGCTAGGTGCTATTGTTTCTGAAAAACAAGGTAACCTTCATTATCACTCTAAGTCACTTTTTTCAAATGTAGCCCAGTTTGGCGATTACAGCGAGGACTCAGTGATATAATGAACTGCCTGGAATGAAAAGTGTCTAGAAAAGCTTGGCAAATAGGACTTGCTTCGTAATAAACACCAGGTTTTGGGAGGTCCTCATTTAGCAAGTAAGGCTAGGATATCAGAAAAGTATTTTAACTCAAGCCCACAGCAGGACAATAAAAAATATCTATACAACTGATTTCCTTTCATATTATTGATTCAACCACCACTGTGTTCTGCTATATCCTCAGTGGCTGCTAGGACTCCCAAGTTTATATATGGGATTCATGGATTTTTCTTAGTTATATTTGTCCTGTTGACATCTTCACTTGGAGGATCCACTGGCACTTCAAACACAACACACCTAAAACTAAACCCAACTATTCTACCCTCTTTTCCAAATTGCTCTTTCAACTGTTTTGTATCTCAGTAAATCACCCAATTGCCAAGCTAGATAATTTGAATTCTTTTTCTCCTCACCCCATGTTTTTCACCAATTCCTATTCATTCTACCTCCTAAATATCATTTTATTTAGTTAATTTATTAGTTCATTTCTTTTTACTGTTACTGTTACTTACTTAGCATAGGTCATTGTCTTTTCAGGCTTAGATTATGATAACACATTTCTAAATTGAAATCTTGCCTCCTTGTCACTTGCCTCTTTAAAATCTTTCTTTAGTGTCCCACTGCTCTCAATTCCTTGGCATAGTTTACAATGATCTTATTTCTGATTTCTGCTACAATCTTCTCTTCTCCAGTCTTCTCATATATTCTATGTTCCAGCTATTCCGAACATTTTCCATTTTCTTTTTCTCTCTTGCCTCTTGGCTTTGGTTCATGCTCTTCCTTCTGCTTGCATTTTCTTACCTCTCCTTTTCACTTGGCTAGCTCCTACTAGTCTTTCATTGTTTCTGCTTAAACATCCCTTCCTCTAGGAAGACTTCCCCTTTCTCCCATATGTGTTTAGTACCCTCTCCTCATGCTCTCAGACTACTCTGCTTCCTCCCTCATAGCTCTGATTACAATACAGTTTATGAGTGTTTTTGTCTGTATCCCTCACTAGACTGAAATGTTGAGACTATGTCTATCTTATTCACTGCTATTTCTCCATCACCCAGCACAGTGATTGGCACATTATAAATATTTTTTGAGGTTACATTGTAATACTTTTTGATTGAATTAAAAAATAATAACAAAAATATCCTTTTATAGTTTAGGGCTTTTGAGGTTAAATAAGCCACACTTAGTAATGTTAACATGCAATCAGAAATGGAAAGATCCTGAAGTTCTCTCTTGACCTGCATTCCCTGCAAGTTCATCATTGGGAATTATCATCCCGGTGCATGTAACCTATAGACAAGAGGGAGTGAGTCAAGTGCATGATGCATGAGTCTTGGGTTATAACAACAGCTTGAGGTGTCAAAAGTTTTCATTTTATACAGATTCAAGAACCTGCAAAATCACTGAGATTCTCATGAGAAAACTTAGAAATGACATTTGACCCACTATTTTGCATTGAATCACCAATAAATATTTACTGAATATGTCACAGTATGTGTTGCACCATATTCCGAATATCAGACAAAAATCCTGGCCTTTGAGCTTTTGTTCACACACACACACACACCCCCCTCTTTATTTTATTAAAAAATTTAAATTTATTGTTTTAATTGACATATTGTTATTGTACATATTTATGAGGTTTATTTTGATGTTTCAATACCTATTTATGTTGTAGAATGATCCAATTAGAGTAGTTAATGTATCACCTTTTGTATTTATCATTTCTTTGTGGTGAGATCATTCAAAAGCCCCTCCTCTAGCTATTTTATAATATATGATATTTTACTATTAATTGTATTCACCCTATTGTGCAATAGATGATCAGAATTTGTTCCTCCTATCTAATCATAACTTTATATCCATTGGCCAACCTCTCTTATCCTCCCTTCCTCATTTCTCTCCCCAGTATGTGGTAACCACTGTTCTGCTGTTTCTATTATACCAATTTTTTTTTTTTTTTTTAGATTTCACATATGAACCTGCAGTATTTCTCTTTCTGTGTCTGGCTTATTTCACTTAACATGATGTCCTCCAGTTTCATCTCCGTCATCACAGATGACAAGATTTCATTCTTTTTTATGGCTGAATAATATTCCATTGTGTCTATATACCATATTTTCTTTATCCATTTATTTGTTTTTGGACATATAGGTTTTTTCTATATCTTGTAGAATTCGGCTGTGAATCTATCTGGTCCTGGATGGGGTTTTTTTTTGTTAGAATTTTAAAATTACTGATTCAATTTCATTACTCATTGTTGGTCTGTTCAGGATTTCTGTTTCTTCCTGGTTCAATCTTGGAGGGTTGTGTGTTTCCAGGAATATATCAATTTCCTCTAGGTTTTCTAGTTTGTGTATATAAAGGTGTTCATAGTACTCTATGAGGATCTTTTGTATTTCTGCATTACCAGTTGTAATACCACTTTTCACATTTTTGGTTACACTTATTTGAATGTTCTCTTGTTTTTTCTTGTTTAACTAGAAGTCTATCAATTTTACTTATCCTTTCAAAACACCAACTTTTTGTTTTGTTTATCTTTTGTGTCATATTTTTGGTCTTGATCTCAGTTAGTTCCTCTGTCATCTTTATTTTTTTTCTTCCACTAGCTTTGGTTTTGAATTGTTCTTGTTTTTCTACTTCCTTGAGGTGTGACATTAGATTATTAATTTGTGATCTATCTTTTGATGTAAGCATGTAATGCTATAAACTTTCCACTTAAGACTGCTTTTCTTCTATCCCAGAGGTTTTGGTATATTGTGTCTTTATTTTTATTTCTTTTGATGATTTTAAAAAATTTCTGCCTCAATTTGTTTACCCAAAAGTCATTCAGGAGCAAGTGGTTTAGCTTCCAAGTTTGTGTAGTTTTGAAAGTTCCTCTTGGTATTGATTTCAAATTTTATTCCACTGTGATCTAAGAAGACACTTGATATGATTTAGGTTTTTTTAAAACAAATTATTGATACTTGCTTTGTAGCCAAACATATAGTCAATTTGGGAAAATGTTCCATGTAGAGATGAGAAGAACGCATATTCTATGGTTGTTGGATAGGATGTTCTTTAGATGTCCATTAGGTCCATTTGGTCTAGAGTCCAGTTGAAGCCCAGAGTTTCTTCGTTGATTTTCTGGCTCAGTGATCTGTCTAGTGCTGTCAGTAGGATGCTGAAGTCCTCCACTATTATTGATACTCTGTTGAAGCAGCACGAAATGGATTAAGATATCCCCAATATCCAAACAGAGAAATGCTTGCAAAACTTTGAATATGTCAGGGTGCTTTATGCTCACATATTTCCTTTCCTCTTCCTTTCTCCTTTCTTCTTCCCTCTCACATGTCATCTCGTATATGAAACCGTTGCTGAAAACCCCACCTTGTTGCCGTCATTATTTTCTAGGTAGAATATTTTAATGCCTAGAGTATAGTAATAAATATTCACAATGATTAATTTTTGAACAAATAAACAAATGGGTATGCCCCTCATTCACTAGTAGGGAAATGTTTTTTGGCAGGAGTGGTGGCTCAAGCCTGTAATCCTAGCACTTTGGAAGGCCAAGGTAGGAGAATTCCTTGAGTCCAGGAGTTTGAGACCAGCCTGGGCAACATAGTGAGAATCCATCTCTACAATTTTTTTTTTAAAGTTAGCTTGGCATGGTGGTGCATGCCTGTAGTCCCAGTTACTCAGGAGGCTGAAGTGGGAGGATTGCTTGAGCCTGGGAGGTTGTGGCTGCTGCGAGCCGTGATTGCGCCACTGTACTATAACCTAGGTGACAAAGCAGGACACTATCTCAGAAAAAAAAAAAAAAAAAAAAAAAAAAAGGTCAAATATGTTTTTAAGGCTACACCCCTGTCTAGGAGAGCTTGTTCCTTCCTAATGGGTTTCAATTACCCCCTCTACATAACTAACTTCCAAAAGTTCCAGTTCTGTATCTCTTATTGCTTCCCAGATATTCTGATGGGAGAAATAAACCAGAGGCAGGGATAGTAATCAGAAGTCTATTACAATAATCTAAGTGAGAGGTGATAAGAATGAAAATTGGGGACACGTTTAAGAGATATCTGAGCTATGAGTTGCCTCCAAGGCAGATGGGGGAGACTCTTGCCAGTGCTCTGAAATTACACAGCATGTGCTACTGCCTACTTTTCCTGTGGTGAAGACTGACACAGTGAATGCTGACAGGACTGAGGAAGGTCAAATATTTTCAGAGCCCCATTCTTTTTTCCTTTATTTTTCTTTTCAAAGTCTGATGGGTAGGGAATCAGCAGAGTTAGGAAATGAAAAAGAAAATTTCAATTTCTCTTTTCTGTACCCAAGCCCTGGGTCCGATGTTTGGTCTTTGCTTCCCAGATATATAAAATCAAAATAGCCAGTGCCCCTAGAAATTGCCTGACATTAAACCAAAACATCCCCTTACGCTGTTTATTCACAATGTATGGCTTTTGGCAGATTGGCATACTGGACCTGAATTCACCTCTATTTATTACCAGATATGGATACTCTTGGAGCGTGGGTCCAGGACTCAGTCCCATGTGTGATATTTCAGGCTCTCCCATAGGCAATTACAAGGTGTTGCATGGCAGGCCTCATAAGAGGAGCTGGTCTCCCCACATCTAACTTATTGTACCACCAGTGCATTGTAGTTTTCTGGAAGGAGTTGCAGTTGAGGACTTAGGCTCCTTTGAGCTGCAGTGCTAAGTATGCATAACTGCATTTCCAGCTCAGGCACCTCCATTCAGAAGCCTCTTGACTGGGGCCTCTCTTGAGATACTTCCCAGGCACCTCTGCTGAGACCTTGTTATTGTGGGCCTTGGCTGAGACAGTTTTATCCATTTTGACTCCAGACCTTTTCACTCCTAGCTCTTCTCCCCCTTTCTTTCCATGGCCCTATAAGTCCATAAAAAGCAGGAATCTTTTGTTTGGGGCTCCTCGGAAATGAAATTATTTCCCTTACCTGTGCTTCCATTTGACCATTGCCTGGCACTGTTCTATTGGGAAAAAACAGTAGGGAACCAGTGCCTTTCTCTTTTGACTCTTGCCTGCACTGTCACAACCAATGAATTGATAGTTATTTTCAGTTTGGCTTGTTGTCTTAATTGGTCACCTCAACACATGGTAGCCTGGCACACATCTGTTTGGTTTCCCTGTCTTTTAAGTAGGAATATTACATTTTAACCCTCTTTTATTATGGGCTCTGTGCTCTTTGAAATGAGAAATTTAATTATTTTTATGATTATTATTACTTTGAGACAGGGTCTTGCTTTGTCATACAAGCTGGAGTGCAGTGGCGCAATCACAGCTCACTGCAGCCTTGACCTCCCCAGGCTCAGGTGATCCTCCCACCAGACTAATTTTCATATATATGAAAATATGAAAAACTATATAAAATACATATATTTTATATATAACTATATTATATATTATTTATGTATTTATATATTATATATTATATATATTACATTATATAATATAAAATATAAATATAAACCATCCCACTACTGATCAGCATGGGAGTTTTGACAGAGGTTTCCAACCTGGGCCGGTTCACTCCTCCTCAGGCAACCTGATTGTCCCCTGCTCACAAGGGGTCATTATATAATATATAGAATAACACATAGACATGTGTAATATATTATATATTACTTATATAATATATATTATATATTATATATATATTATGTATATATATATATTTGTGGAGACGGGGTTTCGTCATGTTGCCTAGGCTAGTCTCCAACTCCTGGGCTCAAGCTATCTGCCCACGGTTTCCCAGAGTGCTGGGATTACGGGCATGAGTCACCATACCCAGCTGAGAACTTTTATTGAATATACCATATATTCTACATTTTCTTTTCATTTTAGTGAGATGCAAATATTAGAAGAAAAGAACAAAGAATTCAGATGTACATTAGACTACATTTGATTGTATAATAAAACCTCTAAAATGAGACAAATATTTTTCTTGGCTCACAGAATAATGTGACTAATTTTAGCCAGATGGAGTATGATTATGAATTAGCTACATGTAAATGAGATTTGAGACACTAAGCAATGACCCACTTCATAACTTTAAATTATACAGATGAGAGTCTTTGCCCCATGGTGGTTTAATTATTTTCTTGGAAGACATTACACATCTTCATTCAGAAGCTTAATGAATTTTACAATTACTCTTTCCTCTGAAGTCACAAGTGATGATGCCCCATCTGGATTGGTAAAGAACTCACAGCAAGAAAAATTATTGATGTGGAAAAACTCAGGACAGCATTCCTTGGTGACCACTTACCACTTTTGCATTTGCCCAGCAGCCCATTGAAGCGCTTGCACCTGTGTGCCTGGGGAAGCTGGGGAGAATATATCTTCTTTTACCCCTCCAAGGTCTGTATCTTTATTACTTTGATAGTTTCTGCCTTAGTTTAGTTCACCATCACCTCTCGTCTGGATTATTAGGAACTATTCCTTAATATGCATCCAATCCACCCTCCACCCTGACATCTGAGTTCTCATTCTCCAAATGCAAGCCTTCATTGATTAGCCAGTGCCTTCAGGATCAAGTCAAAATTCCTAAGTGCAGAAGAGCCCTAGCAAACTAGACCCAAATGTCCCTTCCAGTCTCGTCTTCCAGCACTGTCACATTGTATGCACAAGGCACCATGTATTTGCTCCTCTTGGAAGAAAATCCCTCCCACTTCTGTGACTCTTTACCAGCTCCTCACTCTCCTCCAGCCAGAGAAAAGCATCCTTTCCCTTTCCTCTACCAGAAAAATCATACTCAACTTTCAATACCTAGTTCAAATTTCAGTTGCTGTGTTCAATATGTTAGAGGCAGAACAGCAAAATGGGAAAGAGTAAGGATTCTGGACACTTGTGCTCCTCCATTGATCACATTTGTAAGATTGAGTGACTTGTTTAACTTTCCTAAGTTTCTGTTTTCTTACATGTAAGTTGGAGACTTAACAGTAACTACCACATCAGGTTATTGGGAGGATTAAATGTGACAATATTTCTAAAGTACTTAGGACTGTGCCTGGCATATCATAGGTACTTAACATGTAAACATTAACTATTATTCTAGTTTTGCTGCCATTTTCTCAACCCAGTTATATTTTGGCTTAGCTGACTTTAAGAAACTTAATTTAATTAATTAATTTATTTTTGAGACAGGGTCTCGTTATGTTGCCCAGGCTGGGGTGCAGGAGCTGTTCACAGGCGCCATCCCACTACTGATCAGCAGGCGAGTTTTGACAGAGGTTTCCAACCTGGGCCAGTTCACTCCTCCTCAGGCAACCTCATTGTTCCCTGCTCACAAGGGTCATCATATTGATGCCAGACTTAGTGCAGACATCCAGTGGGCTTCAGGCACTACAGACTAGAACTCCTGGACTCAAGCAATACTCCCCTTAGTCTCCCAAGTAACTGGGACTACTAGCATGCACTACCACACCCAATTAAAATGGCTTTTATACCTAGAATTGTATTAGCTTGGGTGAATCGAATAACCAAAGTAACAGCATTACCAACTCTAGTTCATTTATTCCTTAATATTTACCACAGCTGTATCTCATGGAGTGTGGTTTGAACAAGTTGTATTGAACTGCCGTGTGGCAGTGACCCTTGTAAGTATAACTCTGTCAAGAACTATTAATCTGGGCTCAAGCTTTTGTATTTTGGGAATTCTGAGAGTCTGGTCAGGTATTTCTAGTGCTTTGCTTTAATAATAAGAAATATGAACATCACCAAATAATTTAAAGATTCTACTTGTTCCTTGAGAGGGCAAAGCAACTCCTAAATGCCGAAGAAGATGAAAAACTAAAGAAGGAGGTGGACAAATCCAGTTGGTTGGTTTTGGGTAATTTATTATGGGGAACTTATGGACAGAAGTGTGGTTTTGGGCATACGCAAGATAGGTAGATCTCTGTACTTTAAGCCCCAGACCCAGGGCTTATATTTTGAGAAGAAAGCATACATGCTCTGGAAGCCAGTTTTGGGCATCACAGCCTGTGATTTCTGTGACAACAAGCGTTGTTTTGGAGGAAACCTACAATAAGTAGATGTTTCTATATAAAGAGTAATACATCAGCTAGCCATTTTGGAAGCATTCCCAAACTCAGGGTTAATTAGAAGTTACATGGCAGATTCGCCTTTAAAATAAAGTAACTCTTGTCCCCATAATACCTTTGTAAAATCTTCCTACCTATGTTGGCTATGCCTGTATGGAGACAAATACTTTTATTGAATTTATACATACAAGGCTTATTTTCATTACCACTTCGAACTTATTCAATCTAATTTCATATCTGATTTATTTCCATTTCAACTATACCTCAAAGTCAAATTTATTTTCATTCTATATTAAAATATACAATGATCACTATGATTTCCAATCTTGCTTTTGAGATCTGACAAATTCTTATGTGAAAATATAGTTTTCTGGTAAGAGGAGTAATAGATTTGCAACAAAAATTATGAATTACTTGTTTTGATGTATATATGTGTATGTGTATGTCTTATTCATCTAAAACACAACCTTAAGCATGTTAAGAATAGAAGCCTTTCCCCATTATTCCACACCTCCAATGGGGGCTTTAGAGTTGACTGATATTCTATAAAATTACAACATCTATTACATCACTTTTCACTTTGTATTACAGTATTGGATTATATGGCCATTCTGTACCTGCCCACAACTGAGAGCTGAATGCATAAATAAATGAAGACTGAAATGGTTTGTTTGAGTGATTTGTCCATGAATCAGACAAATATTTTCAGGTTTGTACATAGCATATATTTTTTAAAGCCCTGAATGTTAACACATATACAATATGGTTTTACGTTGTTTACATGGGTTTACTATATATCCAAAAATTATATACATTGATACTCTTCATTTGCTTATACCTTGAAGATAACGTATAGCACAAACTGGAGACAAGAAAAGACACTGTATTATAAAGTATATTATTTTCAACCTTTTTTTTCCCCTGCTGTTAAGGTTTATTTGGCTGATAGTGAAGTTTTAAAATCTTCCTATATTTTTTATTTTTATTTTTATTTTTTTGTTTTTGAGACAGAGTCTTCCTCTGTCACCCAGGCTGGAGTGCAGTGGCATGATCTCAGCTCACTGCAATGCCTGCCTTCTGGATTCAAGCGGCTCTCCTGCCTCAGCCTCCTAAGTAGCTGGGATTACAGGCGCACACCACCACACCAGGCTAGTTTTTGTATTTTTTAGTACAGACAGGGTTTTACCATATTGGCCAGGCTGGTCTCAAACTCCTGACCTCAGGTGATCCGCCTGCCTCGGCTTCCCAAAGTGTTGGGATTATAGGCATGAGCCACTGTCCCAGCCTAAAATCTTCTTTTAATCCTGATCTGTGAAATGACATTGAATCTTACTCTTGGCCACCCACAGAAATGTAAAGAATTAGCTCACTTTATGTATGAAAATCACATAAAGCCATACTCACATGGACAGACACTGGTGGGGGAAGGGTCATTTTCATCTGGCAGGAAATGGAACAAAAACCCAGAAATTTTTTCCTATTAATAAATATCTTGTAAATGTTCTTATATAAATATACACCATACATGAGCCTATGAAAATAAAATATTTCTTTATGTCCACATATTATAGATTTAGAAATAAATATAAACTTCAGGAAAACTCAACAGGAGATAATTATAAGAGAATACAAACAACATAATTACTAGGAAGACAAGCCTGGGGTCAGGATTACCAGGTGACCAATCCCAGGGGAAAATAACATGAAGGTGAATTGGGATATAGAGTCAGCTATATAGATTCATCCAATTAGCCAAATGCCTGGGCAGCTAGGTGTCTGAGAAGTAGTGGAATTGAACATGATATTTTATGGTGGCTTAAGAAAATTTCCTAACAAGTCAACAGAGAAATGATGAAGAGTAGGGGACTATTTGCTGACATGTTATTTCCTGTTTCCTGCCTTCCCCCTACCCGCCTATTTGTCTCCAACTAAAATTTCATTAATCACCAATTGTCAGCATCTGCAGAATAACAAACTTTTGTTTAGTTTTTTTTTTTTTTTTACATATTCTAATCTTGCTTGCACATGAGTAGAATTTTTCAGATAAATGTATATTTGTGTGTATGCATGTGTGCATACACATTTGCTGTCCTGTGTGTGGGTTAAGGGTGTGAGTGAGGATAGAGACACAATAACATTCCAAGTTTCCAGGTAGAATGATGTCCAAAGACCCAGAGACATAAACATCTCAAGCAGTTTGGGGATCTGTGAGAAGCTCAGTGTTGCTGGGGTTCAGTGTGTGCAGTGGTGATTTGGGGTTGAGAGATAATGCTGAAAAGTAGGTTGGGGCCCATTTACATTTCATGTTGTGGGCTGAAAATAGAGTTGGTAAAGCTTTTAGAGCAAGAAAACACTATTTATAGAAAAATTACCCTGGCAACAATGTTCAGGCAAGACAGAATGGGCATTGGGATGGAAAGAATAGCAGTGAAGATGCAGAGGAGAAGCCTGATTTGAGACAGGAGCCTGAGAAGACTTGGCACTAGATTAGTGAGGGAGGTAAGGAAGAGGGAGTGGCAAGGTTTCTTAGTAAGATCAAGAATACAGGTAAGAGTGAATCTCTTGTACTTTGAAACAGAACAGCAAGTTGGGGCTATCCAGTATGCAGTTACAAATATGTTCCTGGGGCTCAGGAGAGAGGTCTAGATTAGGCTGTTTTGTGAGCCATGATAACATAGATGAAAACTGCAGCCACAGTGTGAATGAAATCGAGAGAGGAGAGTGAAAAGCAGGAAGATAGGAAAGATGAGGGTAGGTCTGAAGATTAGAGGTCTTACAGGTAAAATAGAGGAAGAGAAGCCCGTGTAAGGAATAGAAAAGGAATAGTCTGAGAGGTGGCAGAAATACTAGTGGAGGGTAGTGCCATGGAGACCAAGAAAAAAGACAGTATTGAGAAGTTGGGGTGTCTAACACTTCCAGATTCTGTATCCAGCATTTAGAGGATGCATTGCTTTCTTAAGCACACATGATCATATAAGGCATGAAGCAAATCTAAACAAAAATTAAAGAATAGGTATTATGTAGAACATGTTCCTTGAGGACAATGCAATTGAGTTAGAAGTTAATAACAGGCTGGGCATGGTGGCTTGTGCCTGTAATCCCAGCACTTTGGGAGGCCGAGGCAGGTGGATCATCTTAGGCCAGGAGTTTGAGACCAGCCTCACCAACATGGTGAATCCCTGTCTCTACTAAAAATACAAAAAAATAGCTGGGTGTGGTGGTGCGCACCTTTAGTCCCAGCTACTGGGGAGGCTGAGGCAGGAGAATTGTGATGGAGTGAGAGTCTGTCTCAAAAAAAAAAAAGTTAATAACAAAAAGATAATTTTTAAAATTTTACATACTTTGGAATTAAAAAATGACTCACAAATCAAAGAAAAAATCAAAACTTAAAAAAACACTTAGAACTAAATGATAAAGAAAATACTATACATCAATACTTAAGGTATACAATGAAAGTGTTTCTTTGGGGGAAAATTTATAGCCTTACATGCTTACTTAAGAAATGAATAGAAGGCCGGGCATGGTGGCTCACACCTGTAATCCTAGCACTTTGGAAGGCCAAAGGGAGGGGTGGGGGCAGATCACTTGAGGTCAGGAGTTCGAAACCAGCCTGGCCAACATGGTGAAACCCTGTTTCTACTAAAAATACAAAAAAAAATTGGCCAGGCTTGGTGGTGGGCACCTGTAACCCAGCTACTTGGGAGGCTGAGGTAGGAGAATTGCTTGAATTCTGGAGCTTGCAGTGAGCCGAGATCGCACCACTGCACTGCACTCCAGCCTGACAACAGAGGGAGACTCTGTCAAAACATAGAAAGAAAGAAAGAAAGAAAGAAAGAAAGAAAGAAAGAGAGAGAGAGAGAGAGAGAAAGAAAAGAAAGGAATAGAAGCTGAAGATTAATTTATTAATGTTCATCTCAATAAATTAGAAAAAGAACAACAGAATAAAGCCAAAGGAAATAGAATAAAAATATGAACACAAAATGAACAGAAATAAGTGAAACAGAAAAAATACAATAGAATGAATTAATCAAGATAAAAGTTCATTCTTTAAAAATAGAATCAAATTGGATAAATCTTTGGTGACATTCATCATGAAAAAAAAAGAAGAAATATAATTAAAAAGGGAGACATGGGTTTAGATGTAGCCCAGATTAAAAGGAGAATATGAGAATACATTGAGCTATTTTAATTACTGATAAGGTCCCAGAATTACTACTTTCTTCCCTGCATTTTTCTTCAGGAAACTGTCTAATCCTCTACCCACAGATCCTTAACAGTAAAGCAAGAACTACCAGCGGATTTCCAATATATTGCCACAGCCACCTCCTTTTCAGGGTTTGCTGGGATTGTTACTTCAGATACAGCAATTTGACTTTGAGCCCCTACCTGCTGTATTGAGTTGGCGGTCAAGCATCTTCCTTGGGATGCTTCTCTTTGCTCTGCTCCAGAATTAACCAAGCATCTCAGGGACATACACACCCCAAAGAGTGTGGGGGTTATTAAATATTTTCTAATGACATACTGGAGTATGATGATCTAGTTTGCCTTTGTTATTGCTTTTTGATGCCTTGATGGAGTCTTACTTAAAGTTAGCACTGTGTAATCTCATGGGCCCTTGACAACTATCCTGCAACGAGAGGAAAATCCACAAAGGTTCTTTGAGGGAAGATGATTCTGTGTGGACTAAGCTTATTTGTACTCTATGTTTAGGATTCTAGAGTTAAAGCTTTGTGATTAGATTTTTTTGGTTTATGATTACAGCCACTTCCTAAGGTGAACAGCTGCTTTCAGAATTACTGCCATAGGTCAGGTTTTGGCATTTGCCTTAAGGAGTTGTGTAGCTTTTCTTGTAACCCTTAAATCACAAAAAAATTGGTACCATACCTCTCCCTAGACCACTGGGGCCAATCTCAGAGTTTCCAAGGTAACTTTTCAGAGATAATTCCTCAGTATTTCTAAGGCAATTTTCTGCTCTCCTTTGTATAATGAAGTAGCTGGACTTTTCCTCACTAAATAAGTAGAAAAAACACCTCACACATTTGTCATTTGCTAAAATAGTTTCTTGATAGGACACCAAACAAAATATAACCATGTTGTTTTTATTTAGAATATTAGTATAAATAAAGTCGTGCACTTGGCATTATTCTAACGTCAGGGGAGATTTTAAGAATTTTCTTATAACTTCCCATAAATAAATTTCTATTAGCAATTTCACATTTCATTTATTATTGAATTAATGAAGTTTATTATTTATCTGAGGGCCATCATATCATCCATTCATTTATACATGAATTTGTTCATTCAACAAATATTTGTTGAACACCTACTATATCAAAAACACCCTGCCAGAGACTAAGTAAGTAACAGGCAAACAGAGACACGACCATGTCCTCACAG
Source organism: Macaca thibetana thibetana (assembly GCF_024542745.1). NCBI lineage: Eukaryota > Metazoa > Chordata > Mammalia > Primates > Cercopithecidae > Macaca > Macaca thibetana. Next base: position 37,088,974 of record NC_065584.1, read on the forward strand.
AGTTTACAGTCTAGAAATTTTATTTAGAAAAGTTTCTGAATTCAGGACATGCAATTATAGAGGTATTCCTATAGGACACACATTTCTATAGGTACAGAATGGGATGACATGACATGTGTAAGTTTACAATATTGGAGAGAATGTTAGAGAAAGAAAAACGTAGTAATGAGGATCATGGTGTCAGGTATTTAAAGACAGCATGTGTGAAGAAAAGCTGTTTTTTTAGATGGTGATCTTATAGAGGAAGATGAGTACCACATATTATCAATTATCCATGGGCATCATTTCATCTTTAACCAATCAGAAATCATTCCCACTTCCTTACTAAAGATCTTGGTTTTTTCTCTTTTACTTGCATTCTCACACTTATGTATTAAATTATCTAAGTTTCCAAATCATAAAGCCTCAAAATGTCATACTGTGTATAGGGGAGGCAGGTACACATTTTAATATATCCTACAGAAAAGAGATTACACCAGTATTACTGATTTTATGGAGGAGACAGTACATAGCAATTTTGTGTGCGTGCATGTGTTTTAACACAATAAAATCTTATTTCTTGCTTTGAATCCAGTTTAGGTCAGCAAGGTGGCTCAGCACCTGTGGTCAGTCATTCAGAGACCCCACCCCCGCAACTCCCTATGACCACCACTTTCAATCCATGACCTTAGGTTTTCTGGCATCTAGCTGGTGAATACAGAGAGAGAAGATGAAGATGGAACCAGTGTTTTTTGCTATCTTGGTCTGGAGGTAACACTTATCACTTCCATTCACAGTCCCTTGATGAGAACTGGCTACGTAGCTCCATCCAGGTGCAACAGTGGTGGAAAATATAGCTTAGCTGTATACCCAAGTAGCTAATAAGTTTGGTGAGAAGCTAGCTCATCTGCTTCAGTCAGTCTCCTCATTTAAAAATGGGAGTAATACTTTCTAACTCGGCTGCGGCCATGGCTCCTGTGAAAAAGCTTGTGGCGAAGGGGGCAAAAAAAAAGAAGCAGGTTCTGAAGTTCACTCTTGATTGCACCCACCCTGTAGAAGATGGAATCATGGATGTTGCCAATTTTGAGCAGTTTTTGCAAGAAAGGATCAAAGTAAATGGAAAAGCTGGGAACCTTGGTGGAGGGGTGGTGACCATCGAAAGGAGCAAGAACAAGATCACCGTGACATCTGAGGTGCTTTCTCCAAAAGGCATTTGAAATATCTCACCAAAAAACATTTGAAGAAGAATAATCTACATGACTGGTTGCGCGTGGTTGCTAACAGCAAAGAGAGTTATGAATTACGTTACTTCCAGATTAACCAGGACGAAGAAGAGGAGGAAGATGAGGATTAAATTTCATTTATCCAGAATATTTTGTATGATTTCTTGAATAAAACTTGGGAACCAAAAAAAAAAAAAAATTGGGAGTAATAGCTTCTGCCTCATAAAATTGTTTCAAGGGAACAACTAGATAGTTCATCAAAGTGCTTAGCACGGTGCCTCATCCATAGTAAGTGGCTCAATAAGCACAACAAATACTTTTGACATCCATAAGCAAATTTCCAGTCAGAACTAATACCTTCATGGCATTCTACTCTTTCAAATCTTTTAATAGCTTCCTATGTTCTTTGAATAAAAAATAAATTATTGACCAGGCTCTCTATCATCTGGCCCCTGCCTTCATTCCCAGTCTCTTTTCCCACCATTCATCCTTCACTCGTACAACCTGGCTTACACCAGCCTTTCTATGGTTCTCAGACCAACCCCTTTCCCACTGTAGGGTCCATGGTCCCCTCTGCCTGAAATGCGTGTGCCCCAGCTCTTCACATGAGTGATTTGCTTTCATCATCCAGGTCTCATCTCAGGTATCACTTCCTCAGAGAGTCCTGTTCTGTCTGTCCTATCCAAAGTGGCTTCCTCACTATCTTGTCTTCTCTTGTTTTTGTTACCACAATCTGTAACACTTTTTAATTTATATTTCATTATTAATTGAAACAATTAATATATAATAAATAGAGATGGGATCTCGCTATGTTGACCAGGCTGGTCTCCAGCTCCTGGGCTCAAGCGATCCTCCCATCTTGGCCTCCCAAAGTGCTAGGATTACAGGGGTGAGGCTGTAATGCTCTTCTTTATTTGTTTACTTGTTCATGGTCTTTATTTTCCACCAGAGCTGTTGGCTCCTTGAAGCCAGGGGCTTTGTCTGTTTACTGCTTTATCCTCTGCAATGAGAGCTGCAATGAGGTGTTAAATACCTGATGATTGACTGATGAATAGGTGAACAATTTTAAGATAAACTGGAGGTATTCTCTTTGAGTCTTTCACATTACCTATCAACATATTCACATTTCCCTATGATTATTTCCATATCCCCTTCTACGTAGGGTTCTAGCTCTAGCCTTCCTTCTCAGCCAAGCTTCTTGAAAGCACAGTTTACACACCATGCCACCTCCTTTTACTGCTGAAAATATCTTCCTCTGGCTTCTTCCCCTTCCTACCATTCCACAAAAATTATTCTTGTTATGGGCATCCAATTTACCAAATCCAAGGCCTGCTTCTTGGCCATTACCTTACCTCGCTTGTTTTCTTGATGCTGTTGAGTATACCCTCCTTCCTGAAACTTTTCTGCTTTGACTTCATATTCCCATAGATCCCAGTGTATAGCAGTGGTTTTCAACCAGGGATAGTTTTGCTGGAGAGGTGGGGGGAGCTATTGGCATCTAGTTTGTAGAAGCCAGAAATGCTATTAAACATCCATCCATCTTCAGCAAAGAATGATCTGGCCCAAAATATCCATAGCGCAAAGCCTAAGAAAACCTGGTTAACAGGATGTCCTATAGATACTTAATGAACAACATGGTCATGTTCAGAAATAAATCACTACCTCTTTTCTCACCTACTAATTTGTTACTTGTTATTCCTAATCTGATTAATGATATTTATCTTATAAACTAGTATCTCTAATATCATTTTCAATTCCTCCCTCTCCCTCATCAGGCCCATTTATTAGTCACTAATTCCCTTTTGATTCTGTCACCTAAATATCTTTAATCCTGTCTTTCTCCTCAGCTACCACTCTTTGTATTAGTATAGACATTATTTAGCTTGCAAGAATCTCCTAAATGCACTCCCTGCTTTGAGTCTTACAAACACCTCCAACTCATTCTCCTCAAGTAATCTTTCTTTCTTTCTTTTTTTTTTTTTTTTTTGCATTTTCTTTCTTTTTTTAATTTTATTATACTTTAAGTTCTAGGGTACATGTGCACAACGTGCAGGTTTGTTACATATGTATACATGTGCCATGTTGGTGTGCTGCAACCATTAACTCGTCATTTACATTAGGTATATCTCCGAATGCTGTCCCTCCCGCCACCCCCACACCACAATAGGACCCGCTGTGTGATGTTCCCCTTCCTGTGTCCAAGTGATCTCATTGTTCAATTCCCACCTATGAGTGAGAACATGCCGTATTTGGTTTTCTGTTCTTGCAACAGTTTGCTGAGAATGGTGGTTTCCAGCTGCATCCATGTCCCTACAAAGGACATGAACTCATGCTTTTTTATGGCTGCATAGTATTCCATGGTGTATATGTGCCACATTTTCTTAATCCAGTCTGTCACTGATGGACATTTGGGTTGATTCCAAGTCTTTGCTATTGTAAATAGTGCCACAATAAACATACATGTGCATGTGTCTTTATAGCAGCATGACTTATAATCCTTTGGGTATATCCCCAGCAATGGGATGGCTAGGTCAAATGGTATTTCTAGTTCTAGATGCTTGAGGAATCGCCACACTGTTTTCCACAATGGTTGAACTAGTTTACAGTCCCACCAACAGTGCAAAATGTAAAAGTGTTCCTATTTCTCCATATCTTTTTTTCTCTACCTTTTTTTTTTTTTGACGGAATCTCGCTCTGTCACCCAGGCTGGAGTGCAGTGGCCCAATCTCAGCTCACTACAAGCTCCGCCTCCCGGGTTCACACCATTCTCCTGTCTCAGCCTCCTGAGTAGCTGGGACTACAGGCGCTGCCACCACGCCCGGCTAATATTTGTATTTTTAGTATTGATGAGGTTTCACCTTGTTAGCCCGGATGGTCTCGATCTCCTGACCTCGTGATCCGACCGCCTCGGCCTCCCAAAGTGCTGGGATTACAGGCGTGAGCCACTGTGCCCGGCCCTCCTCAAGTAGTCTTTCTAAAATGGAAGCTTGATAACATTTCTCCCATTGCCTACAAGAAAAGGTTGAGCTTCCAGGTCTCATTTACCATACATACCATGTGTTTTATTGTCTACAGATCTGCATTCTGTCACTATTCTTCCTAATCTCCTTCTAGCCTAATCAAAACACAAGGAAACAAAAAACTAGAAAAACAAAAAGCTTTATGTATCACACTTTTTATTGGACACGATACTCCTCCTTTTTGCAATGTCCTCCCACTAGGCTCCCAAACAGGCCCTCCTGAAAATTTCCTTCCTGAAAAATTCTCTCTCAAAACTCTACTCTGTGCATGCACATACTTCTGTTGGGACACCTATTTTATACATACTATCTCAGGCAGAAAATTCCCAAACTGAAATGTACAGGCAATGTACTTTTATTCTACGGAGTTTTAAAAATTTTGAATTCCCTGTCTATGAGGTTCAAAATCCCAATTAAATTTATGGTCTTCCCCTCTTGCTCCTGGGTTGTGGTTAAATTCTTGCGGAGTCTTCACAGTGCCTAAGTTTTGGAGAAGATGTAGGCATCCGCCCACATCCCTCCTTCAGATTTTGGCATCCTCTTCCTAGTATCTGCGTGTTGTTTTCATATTTCTGTATCATTTTGCTTTTACAGAGCCACACTGAAGCTTAAGAATCTGAGGCTTTCTGTGGCTTCCCCGTACACAGAATCATTCCCTCTTTGGAGTCTTGCTACCTACTCCAGACTACTTGGAATGCAGACATTTGCTCATTACTGTGGGACCCAGGGGTATTCCCTTTCTCTTAATCTTATTAATATTTCACTTCAGAAGCATTTCCTGTGTTGTGAAATTTTTCTCAGAGGCTTAATTGGTTTAGATTTTTAATGGATTTGGTCACAGAAAAGCCAATGACTCCCAAATTCTTAAGTCCTGTCCCATCCTAATACCTGAGGCAGGGAGAAAAACATAAATGACCATCGTTCCTAAATCTGATAGCTCAGTGGATACACCCGAGGAGCTTTTAAAATCAAGAGACGCTCCCAAGCGTAACTCTACAGCATCAGAATTTGTTTTCCTGACGATCACAGACGATCAAGACAGAATTATTCCATCAGTGGTGGGCGTGGGGCGGGACTCCACTCGGCCTTCCTGTCCTCTAAAGTCTTCCAATTTTTTCCCCAGTAATCCGTCCTCCCATTCTCCTTCTTTGGCCCATCCCTCTCCTCCCAGTCTTTCCCCGCTGCCCTGCACCAACCTTTCTGCGTCCCGTCCCCCCATCCCCCCACCCCACCTCGCGTTTCCCGCCTCCCCCGCCTCTCCCGCTTTCTGCCCCCTCCCCTCCCACTCGCATCTCCCAGCCCTGCCTCTCTCCCGCCCGCCCCGCCCCTTCTTCCGCTCTACGTCCCTCATCACCCATGCGCACTCTGTTCAACCCGCTGCTTCCGGCGGCCTAGGCTTACGTTTACCATGCGCCGGAAAAAGAACCTGTGAACGCTTTCGGAATTATGGCGGGGGTGGATATCCGAGGTATAGTCTATTGCTATGTTTTGTCTCTTGATTGTCTGTGGACTAGTTTGGGATGTTATAGCTCGCACTTTCAAGGTTTAGGTTCCTTTGTGTGAGGTCTCAAGCTTTTTTGAGTGGTTTTTGTGGACAACGCAAGGCTGTGATCTAGCGAAACGTTGACGAGTTTTTTTTTAAGTTCTTGAAACGTCTCTTGGAAGCGTCGGAGAGAAGGGGTTGGAAGAAGCTTTGGGCCTTGAGCCTTCAGAGCTGGAGTATTGTTCTTCACACGTACCGCTGCGACAACATTAGGGCTATTCTATTGGAGTGAAGGAATGGCCTTTAGGCAGAGGAGGGAGTGGGGTAATGAGCCAACTTGATTTGATTCATCTATTGGGACTTGGCATGGTGGCTGCCAAATTCTTTAGATCGCGCGCCGCGGGTCCCTGAGCATGAATCCCAAATATTTTCTATTGTAAGGTTTGTTTTGTTTTGTTTTGTTTTGAGTCGATAATACTTTACATCGAACATGCAGCAATTATTATGGCCAGGAGTCGTATTTTTTTCACAGCTGAACTGTAGAGGTACTCACATACTGAAACAGTCAGTGAATAAATGTATGGAGATGCCCCCCCTTAATTGCTGCTTGATCTTGGGGAGCACGTAGAGTTGTTTTTGTTTGTATATACAGTACTTGATTTTTAAAGGGAAGTGTTTGAGATGCCTTTTTTTTATATATTAACTGGATTGGGGTCTAACACATTTATTACAAATATTTTCATTTGTAGTTATCCGGTGATCTTCAGTACTTCTGGATCATGATTTTCCATACATGTCTTTCATTATAAGTGGGAGTTTCAAGTGCCTAATTTCATCACTTGCTGATTGTTAGAATGCTTGGACTATGTCAACATGTTGCCTTGCTACAGAATAAAAAAGAGAAACATTTAGTCTATCAGACTGTTTTCACATATTTAGTTTGTAAAATGTTTTACTTATAATTCAGATTTGTTAGGATCATGGCAAAGACTCTAAGAGTGTGTTTGGTATGTTAAAGGAACAGCGAAGAGGCCAGTGTGGCTGGAGGGAAATGAGAGAGGATGTGGTAAGGAGATGAGGTCAGAAAGGTGTTGAAAGCCATGATAAGGTCTTTGGCTTTTCCTGTGAGTAAAACGGAGAGCCATTGGAGGGATTTCCATCATAGGAATGATGTGATCTGATTTTTTTTTTTAAGGACTACATTGGCTGCTGGGAACAGTGTAGGAGGACAAGGGTAGAATTAGGAAAACCAGTTAGGAGGCCTGAAAATGTTATTTCCTGGCCTATTGTGTATTTGGTTATTGCATGATCCAGTTATGATGAACTATCTAAATGGTCTGTACTAATTATTTGGTTATTAACATACTTTGTCTCCTCCTTTATTTTATAGCACACAAAGTACATTTTACCTTTATATAATTTTTCTCAGTTGAGTCACTTGGCTCAAAACTGCCTGTCACCTTGAATTAGGTCTGACTTCTTTGAAGATGCCTGAGGTAATGACAGTATAAGAGAGATTGAAGTTTTTCAACCAGTATTGTATAGGCATTTTGATGTTCATGATTTACACCTAGTGGTGTTCAGTACAGTCAGTGGTATGAAGCATCATCAAAGCCAATGGCCAATACAAGCTCATTTATTAAAAGTATCTAGCTCTATCATGTCTTTTTAAAGGCCATGATTTAATTCTACTCTAAATATGAAACTGTGTGGCTGTAGTTAAGGTAATTCTACTTCCTGTTTATCCCTTAGCTTTTACATCATTATCATCTCCTCTACAATAATAGCTTCCTCACTTCTCTATCCCTAATTGAGAGATCGCAAACTGGTAGCTATGTGTTCTCTTGGGCATACATGTTGTTTGAAAATTTTGAATTCTTTGCCAGCATTAAGGATTTCCAATAAAAAAAAAGAAGTCCTTTCTAAATTTTAAATCATATCACTTCTTCACCTAATGAAATTATCCTCTGAAGATATAATATACTTTGTATTTTTATAATTATTTATATACATTCTCTCTGCTTGGAGTTACTTTGCCCTTTTCTCTGTGTAAGTTTCTATCTATTCTTTAACAAATCATGCTAAAACCCATCTTCTCACCCCATGAAAAATGATTTTCGTTCCCCCAGGTCCTCTGTAGTCTTGTAACACATTTCTTCATATCTTTATTTTTGAGACGGAGTCTCGCTCTGTTGCCCAGGCTGGAGTGCAGTGGCGCAATCTCAGCTCACTGCAACCTCCGCCTCCTGGGTCCAAGCGATTCTCCTGCCACAGCCTCCCAAGTAGCTGGGATTACAGGTGTTCACCACCACGCCTGGCTAATTTTTTGTTTGTTTTTTTCTTCTTTTGAGATGGAGTTTCACTCTTGTTGCTCAGGTTGGAGTGCAATGGCACTATCTCGTCTCACCGCAACCTCCACCTTCTGGGTGCATCGATTCTCCTGCCTCAGTCTCCCAAGTAGCTGGGATTATGGGCATGCACAACCACGCCAGGCAATTTTTGTATTTTTAGTAGAGGCGGGGTTTCTCCATGTTGGTCAGGCTGGTCTCAAACTCCCAACCTCAGGTGATCCACCTGCCTCAGATCCCTAAAGTACTAGTGTTACAGGCGTGAGCCACTGCGCCCGGCCAGAATTTTTTGTATTTTTAGTAGAGACAGAGTTTCACCATGTCTTTATCATAACACTTACATCATGTTATTGCTTTCTTGCATAATCTCTTCTGTTACATCATGAGAGTATGTTGGTTAGGATCTATGTCATCCTTATATTCATAGTGCCTACTACATTAGATGTATAATAAATGTTTGTTGGATTGGATTCTTTCTTTTTTTTCTAATTCTTTATCATTTTGTTTTCTTTCCCGTAGACAATCTGCTGGGAATTTCTTGGGTTGACAGCTCTTGGATCCCTATTTTGAACAGTGGTAGTGTCCTGGATTACTTTTCAGAAAGAAGTAATCCTTTTTATGACAGAACATGTAATAATGAAGTGGTCAAAATGCAGAGGCTAACATTAGAACACTTGAAGTAAGTTATTTTAAGAAGGTAGCATTTTTACCAAATACAAGTTTTGCAATGAACAGTTCTTTAAAGCTGTGGATCATGAAGTGCAAAGTAGAATTTTAGAAAAAAAACTGGAGTTTTGTTTGGGTTTATACAAATTTGACATGCAAGATAATTATTAGTATTCACTTTTAACAGAGGTCTTTTCTGTATAACTTCATAATGTTTAATTAAATATAACAGGTTTAGATTTCGATCTGATGAGTGATTTTGGCAATGCTACTGCTATTCTCAACTAGGCAACTATAATTATTGTCCCTTTTATATCTAGTTTATATTACAAAAGTATTTGAAACAACTGTTGATATAATTTTCCTATTGTCAGCTAAATATTGAGGAGGAGATTATAAAATTAAATATCTGTCATATTTTAAATGGCTTTTGTTATGGGGCAAATACAGCTATTGAGACAACTTATTGTTTTTAAACATAATCTATCAGGTAAAAAAATTTGTTGGGGTGAGGATAAAGTTTTTGATGTTTTCTAGTTTGGTAGTGTATGAAGTTGTGTCTTCATGTTTATTTTTATATTTTATAAGTATTCATAGATTTGGTCAGGAAGCATCATGACATTTTGATTGCCTTTTTGAAGCAGACACTCTTCGGTGTCCTTTCCTAACTGAAAACACTCAGATTTAAATTTATAATACATTTTTGTAGAGAAATTTTGTTGTTTAAAAACAAACTAGTTTTACTTGACAGTCAGATTATAACACCAAACATAGGCAGTTTTAATCCTATTAAAGTGTTGCCGCATTTTTTTTTTTTTTTGAGATGGAGTCTTGCTCTCCCGCCCAGGCTGGAGTGCAGTGGCCGGATCTCAGCTCACTGCAAGCTCCGCCTCCCGGGTTCACGCCATTCTCCTGCCTCAGCCTCCCGAGTAGCTGGGACTACAGGCGCCCGCCACCTTGCCCGGCTAGTTTTTTGTATATTTTAGTAGAGACGGGGTTTCACCGTGTTAGCCAGGATGGTCTCGATCTCCTGACCTCGTGATCCGCCCGTCTCGGCCTCCCAAAGTGCTGGGATTACAGGCTTGAGCCACCGCGCCCGGCCTGTTGCCGCATTTTTATATAATTTGTCTTATAAAATTATTTGTAGGGCATTTATAGATATTTGGATGTCTGTGTTCTGTTTTCAGTCAGATGGTTGGAATCGAATACATCCTTTTGCATGCTCAAGAGCCCATTCTTTTCATCATTCGGAAGCAACAGCGGCAGTCCCCTGCCCAAGGTAAAATGTGTAAACTTTAGGCATTGTTTTCTTTTTAAAATACCATGATTTATTTACTTCCTGACCTAACTTGGTTTTTTTGATTGGTTTCTGTTTGGGGGGTCCCCAAGACCACATACATGTTCAGTACTATGCTGGAGGACTCACCAGACTTAGCATATGGTTGTACTTACAGCTGAGATTTGTTATGACAACACAATAAGGGTACGCAGCCAGATTACTGGAAAAAGACATGTCAGGTGAGGTCTGTAGGAATCCATGTGCAGGTTTCCTATGCTTTCCCTCTTGCTTGTGAAGGGCCACAGAGTGTGCCCTCCATCCAGCAGTGAAATGCAGCTGCATTCAATATGTCTGCTCAAGGAAGTCCATTTGAGGTTCTGAGCCAGGGATTTTTATTGAGGGCTGGTTGTTTGGACATCCTCTGCCCACCAAATTTTTAGATTTTCCAAAAGAAATCTGGTGTCTACTATAGTCACATTGTTTGTACAAATTGTCTGCAGAGGCTGGTACAACCAGCATAACTCTCATGTAGGAAAAGTTTCAAAAGCCAAGTTCCACTAGTTGTATACTTGGATACCAGGACTCTTCCAGCATGCCCAAGGACAACTCTTCAAGCACTAACAGAGCAACTCACTGCATCAAAGCTCCCTCTTTCCGTGAGCACAGTTGGTATACCAACTGAATGTCAAGCATCCCAAGTAACTTTTTTTTTGTTTTTTGACCTCTGAACTTTTTATTGGCCTCCTGCTCCTCCAAGGGTACCCTGCTTCTGCTGGCTTAATGTCTCAGAACTTTGATGTTGTTGGTCTCACACACCACTCTGCCATCCACTACCTGGCAGGTGGGGTCTTTTGGATGGTTTGCCTGGAGTTGCTGCTGTCCAGGGCATCACTAAGATTGAAGTCCTGGCTGTCTTCCAGCAGGCGGCAGTAGGTGGCAATCTCAGCCTCCAGCTTGACCTTGATGTTCAACAGGGCCTCATACTCCTGGGCCTGGCGCTGCCTCTCTGCCCCAGCCTGTGCCAGCTCTGACTCCAGGTATAGCAGGATCCTGTTGAGCTGCTCCATCTGCAGGGCGTAGCAGGCCTCCACCTCCCTCAGGCTGTTCTTCAAGCTGGCCTTTAGATTTCTCATCGAGTCCAGGTTAGTCTCCAAGGACTGGACTGTACCTCTCAGCTTCGTGAGCATTACCTCAGCAGCTCCAACCTTGGCAGACTGCATAGTGACCACTGTGGTGCTGTCCTCAATCTGCTGAGACCAGTGCTTTTCTAACTCCTCTCGGTTCTTCTGAGCCAGCTCTTCGTATTAGGCCCAGATGTCTGCTATGATCTTGGCGAAGTCCTGAGATTTGGGGGCATGTACCTTCATCGTCAACCCAGAGCTGGCAGTCTGGGCTTGTGGGCCAGACTTCCTGTTCATGGTTCTTCATGAAGAGTAGCTCCTCCTTGAGAGCCTCAATCTCTGTCTCTAGCTGAAGCAGAGTAACATTGGTGTCATCATTGGCCTTCCAGAGCCCATGGATGTTGTTCTCCACAGACTGAGGCATGGCCAGCTCTGTCTCATACTTGACTCTATCAGCAGCAAGATGGGCATTGTCGATCTGCAGAACAATGCAGGCATTGTCCACAGTATTTGAGAAGATCTGAGCCTTCAGGTCCTTGATAGTCTTGAAGTAATGGACCCAGTCTCTGACCTGGGGTCCCTTTTTCTCCAGGCGCTCCTGTTTTTTTTGCTCTCTAGCCTCCGGTTCTCGGTCTCCAGGCTCCTCACTCTGTCCAGGTAGGAGGCCAGGCCTTGAACCAGGTAGGTTCAGGCTTTGCATGGTCTCCTCCTCGTTCTGGATGCCTCCCATTCCTGTCAGAACCCTGGCCATCCCGTGGCCAGGCCCCCGTACCCCAAGCTGCCCTGGAAGCTGATGGAGCGGGACACGGAGATCCGGGAACCAGAGCCTCCGATGCCTGCATAGATGCTGGCTGCGCTGCTGACCGGCCGGGTGCCCTAGCTGGGCGCCTGGATGGAGCCCAGGGACCAGTAGTTGGTGGAGAAGGTGGAGCGAGTGGTGAAGCTCATGCTCTCTGGGGAGGAGAGCGAGAGGACAGGACTCAGGCTTTGCTGATGATCACAATTAACTTTTCATCTCAGTCCACTGAGTTAATTCTTTTACAAAATGCATGGTAGATACGGTCGTATCAAACTAATAGAGGATCAATTGAAAATCCTCAGTGATGCAGTGAACTAAAAGCCTTGCCTGGGTTATACTACCTACTGAAAACTTGGTTTAGAAACAACACTGAAGAGTGTAGAGTCCAGATTTGGTTTTGAATCAAAGAGCTAGACACCTTTTCCAGTGATGACCAGAAACTGAAGACATTAGAATCAAGCCAAGACCATGGATAAAGTCATACTGAAGAGAAGATTCAAGATAGGGGAGCCAGATGGGTGTTACTCTAGCTACATCTCTCAATTGGATACCCTCATTAAGACATTTACGGACAACCTTTAACTTGGCATTGTTTTCAGAGAATGACTTGATAAAGCAGTTATGATTCTAGAATCCAAATTTAGTTTCAAAACCAAAGATCTAGAGTCCCTGCCCAGAGTAAAAGAGAACCTTAGAATCAAGGCAGACCAGCAACAAGATAAGATTTCCATGGTGAGAGGATTCAAGGTATAGAAATTATACAAGACGGCAGTATCCTCACTGGCAGTTATCTTATTCCTTAGGCCCCAGCACTGGGGCACAAAAGCAAGCTCATTGCATTTGATATCTTTACACTGGACCCCCAGTCTGTCTTGCTTCAAGGTCTTACTACCTTAAGTAAGGTTGACTGACAACAGTCTTGGCATCTTTTGGGAACTTGTTAGAAATGCACTATCCCTACTGAATAAGAATCTAATTTTAACAAGGTCCCCAGGTAATTCAGATGCACATTAAAGTTTGAGAAGCACTGCTGGAGGGCAACAGTGGGCATACTTTTTCTGAAAAGGGCCAATGACTAAATACTTGGGGTTTGTGGGCCTCCTTCCTAGTCTCTGTGACAGCGCTCAATTATTGCCATAGCAGCCATAGATAATATGTAAATGATTGGATGTGGCTGTTTTCTGGTACAGCTTTACCAAAACAGTAATTGTTAAACCCTGCCTTATGAGAAAATGTCAGATTTTAGTTCTTTTTATGAGAATCTGTTTAGCAGTTTGTGTCCATAGCTGTATTTGTAAACCTTTTTTCCCACTGTTTTAGTTATCCCACTAGCTGATTACTATATCATTGCTGGAGTGATCTATCAGGCACCAGACTTGGGATCAGTTATAAACTCTAGAGTGGTAAGTGTCTTCACATTCTTTAAGCACTAAAGAAAACTTTTAATTAGCTACCTTGCTTCCAGTAATCCAACTGGAGCTCCTCTGCCTTGTGTAAGTTGCTATAAAGTATTGACTATTAGAATGTCTTGAACTTTGGTTACTATGAGCCAAGTCAGTGGTCAAAGTATATTTCATAGTCTCAATTATATAGTAATTTAGGTTCTGAAAAATGGGTTCTGTCTTTGCATATGTAATATTTTGTGAGTATTTACTTTGGAAATTTTTGTTGACCTAATGAGAAATTTAGAATTTATTTTCCTTTTTCAAGCTTACTGCAGTGCATGGTATTCAGTCAGCTTTTGATGAAGCTATGTCATACTGTCGATATCATCCTTCCAAAGGTTATTGGTGGCACTTCAAAGATCACGAAGAGCAAGGTAAGTAGAACATCCAGACCCTCCTAACACACTTTTTGATCCTCTGAGAATGAAGCTATTTTCTTTAGGAAAGTGGCTGTTGATCTTTTCTAAGTGTGTTTCACTTTTTTCATGGGATGCTGGCTTTGTTGCAGCTGAGATTCATGTAACTAGATGTATAATAATAGCTTTCACATAGGAACAGATGCACGTTCACTTTGTTAGGTAACTGGTAGTCTTAGTCAAGGTGATTGAAGGTTTGAAAATATTTGGGACCAGGTGCGGTGGCTCACTCCTGTAATCCCAGCACTTTGGAATGCCAAGGCAGGTAGATTACCTGAGCCCAGGAGTTCAAGATCAACCTGGGCAACATGGTGAAACCTGGTCTCTACAAAAAGAAAAAAAAAAAAAAAAAAAAAAAAAAAGGAACATAGGAGAGGCAGTGACGTGGAATGAGCAGAGATGATATTCCTTACTTACCTGACTGCTGAGTTATCTTGGAATCTGGAACTCTTTATTCCTCCAGTCTTCAAAGCAGAGGAGATGAGAGAGATTGCTTTTTAGAGCCCTATCCCTAGATGGCCAGTCTGTTTTCTGATCTTTCCATCTCTCCACCTTTTGTGGCTCCAGGTTCTCTAAGTTTCCATCTGATCTGCTACTGTCTTCATCATGTTTTACTGTTCGACTACCTCCAGAAATGTGCCTGTAACAGCATACTTGTATTCTCCATTTCCTTGTCTGAGAAATAGCAACTCAGAATAAATTGTTGAGGGAAACATAGTGTTTGTATAGAATTCAGACCTGTATCTTCTTAATAGTAGGTATAAGCAGGAACATTTGATGAAGGAAAGTTTGCCTTTGTTGACTAAAATTGGCCCAATGGTTCTTTTCCCCTACCATAACCAAGTGTTCAGAGTAACACTTATCTGGAACCCTTCGCTTGGATACGGTTTCCCAATACACCTCCCTCCCAAGGGCAAATCCCATATGTGATTAACTTCAGAATTTCTCTTTCAGGTTCTGTTCTTTTTTGTCTTCATGATTTTCTGTTTTGTTATTTTTTTTTTTTCAGTGAATTACAGTCTTAATAATTGAATATGGTAGATTGAGTTTGTGAAACCTGCATTTCCATTTGTTCCTAGTAGGTTTTGTGGGAAAATACCATTTAATACACTTAAAATACACAAAGGTAATTTCAAACCAAATAATTTGGATTTTGATTTAGGTAATTTTGAAAAACTTTAGCTTTAAAACTCTTATGGTTGTGCATGCTTATATACCAAAACTGAAGTATCTTTAAAAGACATATGTATCAGCTTAAATGTTAGAATTTGACTTCAGTTAAGAGGGAGAGTTAACAGCACTTCTGTATATATGCTGTGTTTACCTTATTTTGGGGATTATCTTTGGTCTAGCAGCTATTAAAAATAATGAAGTTTGGGTATATTCATAGTGGATAAAGATTTGTAAAATATGAGACACCAAACTAAGTAGGCAATGTTTTGATTTGGACTTTGTATTTAATAGATAAAGTCAGACCTAAAGCCAAAAGGAAAGAAGAACCAAGCTCTATTTTTCAGAGACAACGTGTGGATGCTTTACTTTTAGACCTCAGACAAAAATTTCCACCCAAATTTGTGCAGGTAATGAGAATATGTGTGGTTAATCTTGATTTGACACTTCTTTATGGCATATATATTTATTTTTAATTGAGAACCGTTTCAGATTTGACCTAAAATTACGATTTTCCTCTTTAGTTAAAAAATGATCTCTGTTTCAAAGGAAAGGTTTCTAAAGACTTAATGGAAGAAATAGGTAAATGGAATGGAATTAACACTGTTTGTGTTTCTTACTGAATCTTCACAAACTGTGAGGACTGCATATAGATCATATTCTCATTCAAAAGGTTGCTGAAAGTGTCACACGTGGTAACAAAACTAGAATATGAAACTCATGCTCTTTTTACTCTACGTGCCACCTTCCAGCCTGATGTAGTTGATGTCTGAACAATCTAAATGATAGAATGATTAACACTTGTGTAACAAAAAGAACAGAACATGTGAGGTAGAGTGTTTGGCATAATAAACAGAGGAGACAGGAGTGATTAATAGAGATACACTATATTGGGGTTTTAAGTTATATGAATCCACTGTGTGATTTGGAGGGGCAGGGAGATTTCTAACAGCAATAGCAAATCCACCTGCCATTCTAGTAAATGAGCTTTTGGAGTGAAGTAGATATGGAATGGAATCGATGAATATGCTGGTCTCATGGCTAGTCTCAATTCTTCTGGACCTTTGCAGTGTACATACAAGATCATATACCTCCTTTTTGTTAGGAGCTCCTTAAGGGATTTTCAAGGGAAATTTTAAACTAAATGAAATTTTTTACATGAGATGAATTTAGAACAGGCCTCCCCTTCCCTCTTCCCTGACTGTGCTGTAGTGAGTGATAGGGGCTATTGGAATTGTGATGTGGTGGTGAAGAGAGCAGAAGACGCAAGATGGAACTCAGGACAGGAAAGCCAGTTTAGAGGAATCTCATCAACTGCACTTGAAGATGGAACATTGTCTGTTGAATAAATAAATAAATTATAGCTATGCGTAGGGTGATGAATGACCTCTACAGAATGTAAAAAGTTAGGTGTAGTTGACCATTTATTTGGTGAGTACATAGTGCATGCTAGGTAGGCAGGGGAAGACATCTAGACATGTGCTGTCCAGTACGGTAGCCACGAGGCATGTGTGACTATGAGCATTTGAAACACAGCTAGTCCAGATTGAGTTGTGATGTAAGTGCAATATACATACTGGATTTCAGACTTGTATGAAAAAGAATGCATGTAAAATAGTAGTTTAAAAATATTGATTATGTGTTGAAATAATATTTTGGGTATATTTGGTTAAATAAAATACATGTTTCTTTTTAAAAATGTGACAAGAAAATTTAAAATTACATGTGTATCTGTATCTTGCATTTGTGGCTCACATTTCTTTTGAACAGTCCTCATCTAGAAAATGATAATAGAACATGCAAAACTGGAAACATGAGTTAGTGAACATATGTTCAGAAACCAGAAAAATCCTCTGAGGGCTTACTCTGTGTTTGTGGAGGGGAAGAGTAATGGAAGATGAGACTTTAAAAATAGATTAAGGTCAGTTGAGAAGGATTTTATATGCAATGCAAAGAAGCTGGGATTTAATCCTGGAGTCCTATGTTTCTTCTCTATTTTAAACTTATTACTCATTACCACTCCCATAAACATAACAGGCCTCCAGATGCATTCAAAATTATTTTAAGTTTTAAAACAATAGCTATCATAACCAAAGACAGACCAAACCAGGGGAAATTTTGTACAGTCTTTTTCAAGTATATACTCTCCAGGAGTGTATTCTCACTGAACTCTCCTCTACCTCATCTTCAAGTGACTAGCTGAGAATGATTGCTGATGGTAGTAAGGACCCATTGGATATTTAAAAGTAGTTGCAAGGGAGTAATATAGTCAGTTTTGTGTTTTAGGAATGTAACTAATAACAGGAGGGTAGGGGATGCTAAGGAAATCACATGTGAAGTTTGGAGTCAGGGCACTTAAATTGTGGAAAGCTTGAATTAATTCTGTGGCCATAGGATAGAGAGGATACAGATTCAGGAGGTATTTACAGAGTTAGGATTGCTTTAATTTGGTGGTTGGATTTGGAGAGATTGGACAAAGGGTGATTCTGGGGTTTCAGGCCTAGAATTAGGCTAGGTATTGTCAGCTAAAATTCAGAATACAGGGAAAAAAAAACAGATTTTGGTTGAAGTACAGTTGTTAGGGGTTTGGTTTTCATTAACTGACCTACAGAACATTCAGTAGTTTGCTATTGTATTTGAGTCCTGGGGTACTCAGTGAAAGACAACTTTTTTTTTTCCCCCTGGCTAGGGGTGCTGTCTTGATTCTTGTTTGCTGTCCTGTCCTGGTGCGCTAGGCTAGACATGGTAGAAAGCTCAAAGACTCTCTTGATTCTTAAAATAAAAACTCTTTACTTTATAGAAAAGTATGGTAATCTTAAAAACATGAAAGCAGAGAGAGTAATTAAAAATAAAACCCCCCTATACCCTTTAGTCTGCCTCAGCAGTTATCAAAATGGCCAAACTTATTTTATCTCTTTTCTCCCTACTTCCTCCCAATTATTTTTAAGCAGACTGCAGATTTCTTATCATTTCAGTGAGTGTTTTACCTTTTTCTTTTAAAGGTTTAGCCACATTCATACTTATATTATCATATTCCTGGACCCCACATTTCTTTTACCATCCAAGAGCCAAAAACCAACTCCCAAAGATAGAGTATATCCAGCTGTGTATAACATAACTAGGAGAAAGATGGCTTTCTCTAGAACTATTAATAATCTTTTTGCTTTTCCTACCAAAAATTTTTCCAGCCTCAGATCTAGAGAAGAAAATAATCTACTTCAAGTCTCCCAGAACTTCTTTTAGCTCATATTAACTCCTCTTTACCCATTGGGTCCTCCATAACTGTTTGTAGTCCAGATAAGGATACAGCAGCTATTCCTACTTACCAGTTTTATCGAGCAGTTGGGCTTGTGGTACCCAAGAATGTTGCTTCTATAAGGGATGCTCAAGAGAATATTGGAGAAGTCCTCTCTGCTTCTTTGAAGCTCTTTTTTCCATATTTTAATATCGTTACTGCTGGAAGTTGCACTAATACTGATGTGATGAGAGTTTCGGTCTTTGGAGCCTTTTATGAGGACTGTCTTTTTATTGCTGTTTTTAGAAGCTGCTAGAAGGATATTTACTTCACCTAGGATTATCTAAACCAAAGCCACCTGATTAAATTTGCTCCAAGAAGCACCCTTGTTATATATCCCCATCTCAAACCATGTTCTACTAGTCTGGCAGGATTTACTGGAAAAGATTAGACAGTGTATTATGTTGGGTAAATAACGACATTATTCCAATGTCCACATATAGTTCAGTGTCCAATATAGTTTAAATGGTTCAGTGCTGACAGTAGAAAAATCCCCCCTTTCAAATTTTTTACTTTCCTCAATGTTCCTCCCTATGTTTCCTCTCCTATTTTAAAGAAAAACATTTGTTCCCTCAGAATTACTTTAGACATGTTTAAGTATTGATATTTTCACAAGATAATGTGATATGTGGCTTTGTTGGGGGTTCTTATGACAACTCCTGTAATTGGAGATTGCTAGCAGGATTCAAAGGACTCAGCATGTAGTTGTAGTCAGCTAAGATTCATTGCTATAATACAGTCAGGATGTATAGCCAGATCATAAGGGAAAAGGACACAGCAGAGTCTGGAAGAATCTATGTGCAGGCTTCCTTATATTTTCTTCTTCCCTTAAGAGGTTACACAGAGTGCACTGTTCTCTCAACAGTGAAAATGCAGAATATGTGATATTTCTTCCCAGGGAGATCCATTAGAGACCTGGTACCCAAGGTGTGTTTTTGGAGTTGGGGGAGCTCTTCATGCAGGTACCCTCTATCTAGCACATACCAAAATTCCACAACCTCTGAAGAAAGCAGATATTCAGCCTAAACTGCATTGTTTGTACAGTCTAGGCACAGTGAGCCACTATTATCAGGGAATGGTGGGAACCCTCCAGAAATCCAAGTTTCTAGACACTAGCCAAGGGCCAACCTTGCAAGCAGGACTAAGTATAGCAGCCTCAGGCCTTCTGTGGTAACCTTTTTATTGCACAGTGGATAATAATATGAAGCTCAGTTTTGGTCTTGTTAAGTGTAAAGATTCCCAGGACTTGCAGTTGGAGTAGGATAGTTGGCAGTTGTCAGCATGAACCTGGAACGTGTAATATCAGAGAATTTTGTAGTTGTTAGGAGTGGGAATATGTAAGAAGGCCTAGGGAGGGCATGTAAATCCAGAAAGATTCAGCAAACAGATGGAGGCATTAGAAATGAAGAGACTGCTTTTTTCTTCTAAGATGATATGGAAGTACTAAGGTATTTTAAATATATATATATGTGTATATGTATATAAAGTTATAAGTTTAAAGGTAGATGGTAAGGAAGTTGGTGGTGTTGGCATCCTGGTTTTGTTGTTGTTTTTAAACATGGGAGACAGTGTCATCGGATGAGAATGAGGGGTAGAAGACGACAAGAGTGTTGTAGAGCATTTAACTTGGGGAATGGGGCAAAGGAGATGACAGAGCTTAATCAAGTGAAAGAATTGCTCTACGGAGTGAAGGACCTGACCTTATTTCTAATCTTTTTTTCCTTATCTTTTTTTCCTATAGATTGGTTTTTAATAATAGACTCATCAGAAATCTCTTTTTCCTCCAAATTTCCCATGCCTGCCAACTTTAAAAGTCATGGTTCATCCATACTTCATTCTCCCTTTCCATAATTCATACCCATTAAGGAAATAAGACTCTGGAGTATTGGAAGACTTCATTATTTCTTCCCATTGGATTCTACTGAACTGCTTTTTATAAAGCACTGTAGCCTGGGTGTGGAGGTGGAAGTCCTTGTTAAATGTTCAAGTATTTTTATGGTTGGTTGACTATCTTGTTCTAGTTTTTGATTTGTGTCTTTTCTGGAATGGGGAATAAGAAACAGACAATGATAAATGTACTTTATAGTACATAAATAGTAGCTTTTCTTCACAAAGTCATTTGAAATGTAATTTGGATGAAGCTTTCATTTTATTAATATGACATTAAGAAGAAGAAACTTTGCCAACTTGACCTGTTTTCTTCTTTTTCCTCTTCCTCCCCCTCCCTCTTTTCTAAAAAATTATAGCTAAAGCCTGGAGAAAAGCCTGTTCCAGGTATGGTTCATCTAATATTATGCTTGAAATAAGATCAAACAGCTTGTAAATCAATAACTGTAGCATGTGAAATGAGCCGCGGTCATTTTGTCCTTCTAGAGCTGGGGCTGGGCCTCATTGGAAGAAGAATTGTCTTGGTTCACACATAAAATAACACTAATGATAGCTGATGAGCTGAAAAAAGAAAAAAAAGTCTCATAATGTTTTAAGAAAGTTTACAGATTTGTGTTGGGCCACATTCAAAGCCATCCTGGGCCGCATGCTGCCCGTGGGCCACGGGTTAGAGTCTCCCATTGTAGTTTTTTACTCTTAATCTTTGAGATGTGCTGAACTGTCAGCAGATGGTGCCATTGTGGTAGTGAAAAGATGAATTGGGAGGGAGAAAGTAGGTATTGAGGAGATATGAGGAAGCCACCGTGATTCGAGGTTTCTTCTAAAATCTGTATTTTTATATAATGTTGTTTTCTGTTACATTACTGAAAACAGGTGTTGAACCATCATGGTACTGGGTTAGAATAATTATATATCTTGTTTTTACATACTGTCTTACTTAAATGCTATGTAGTTTTGTCTAGTATCATTAATTTCCTTGAGTTATCAGGTTGTTAGGTTTGTAACTGGGTTCTTGTATACATCTGCCTATGGGAACAGCTAGATCTAGAACTTGAGATAAACAGTTAAAAATGAATTTGAAAATGTGAACCGTTCATACCAACCATTGTTTGAATTTATCTCATTCCCTCCACCCGTGTCTCCCTCCCCAAAAAATCTACTTTTGATATCAGTGGATCAAACAAAGAAAGAGGCAGAACCTGTACCAGAAACTGTAAAATCTGAGGAGAAGGAGACCACAAAGAATGTACAACAGACAGTGAGTGCTAAAGGCCCCCCTGAAAAACGGATGAGACTTCAGTGAGTACGGACAAAAGAGAAGCCTGGAAGACTCCTCATGCTAGTTATCATACCTCAGTACTGTGGCTCTTGAGCTTTGAAGTACTTTATTGTAACCACCTTATTTGTATGGGATGCACTTATTCTTTGAAAGGATATTAGGCCGGGCGTGGTGGCTCACGCCTGTAATCCCAACACTTTGGGAGGCTGAGACGGGTGGATCACTTGAGGTCAGAAGTTCGAGACCAGCCTGACCAATATGGTGAAACCCTGTCTCTACTAAAAATAAAAAAATCAGCTGGGCATGGTGACGGGCGCCTGTAGTCCCAGTTACTCGGGAGGCTGAGACAGGAGAACTGCTTGAACCCAGGAGGCGGAAGTCGCCCTGAGCTGATCATCACACTGTTGCCCTCCAGCCTGTGCAACAGAGCAAGACTTTGTCTCAAAAAAAAAAAGAAAAGATATTATTCCCATCATGATTTCTTGTGAATATTTGTTATATATCTTCTGTAACTTTTCCTCTCCTGGACTTGTGCAACCTACACACATATTTACTGGTAGATATGTTTAAAAGCAAAATAAAGGTGTTTGTATATATTGCTTCATCATGACTTTTTTCTTCATCATGACTGATATTTTTCAGATGCACTTTGAAGACACAAAGGATGTTAAAGTAGTAACTAAGCATATTTTTTTTGTTAAGTTACATAATCCTTAGTATTAAAATAAACAGTTGCTGACATTTTGGAAGATGAAGGAAAAACCTCACCAATACCATTACCCTATAAATACTGTAACAACGTTGTGAGTTTTCATCTTATTCTACGTGTAGATACTTTTTTTTTTTTTCAATAAAGAAAAGGAATTTATTTTTTTTTAAGTTATGGAGGCTGAGAAGTCCAGCATTGAGTGGCTTCATCTGGTGAGGGCCTTCTTGCTGGTAGGAAGTCTGCAAAGTCCCTAGGCAGCACAGGGTATCTCATGGCAAGGGGACTGAGTGTGCTTGCTGCGTGTAGATGCTTTTAAAACTACTTTAATCATTCCTTTCATGCAATTTTACTTTATTATATCTGTTGTAAGCTTTCCCCCATGTTTATATAGTTTTTATAGACTGTTTTAGTGTCTGAATTTCTGTAAATGATTGTATCTCAGTTTTCTTTCTGTGTTATATTTGGGATTTTTTTCTCAATTTACATTATTTTAAATAAGACTGCTGTGATTATATCTTTGTATAATGCCTTTTCAATATTTGGTATTTATTTCCTTAGGATAGAGTTCCAGAAGTGGAATCACTAGAGTCTGCATTTTTATTGCTCTTAGTCCGTATTGCTAAGTTGTTCCTCAAAAGGTTGGACTAGTGATCACTCAAACAGCAAAATTGGAAAGTATGTATCAGGTTTTCCGGAATTGCTACCACTAAATTTTGTCATTTATGTTTTTAGTGTTAATTAAGTAGCAAAAGTGGTATTTTAGTATTTAAAGTGGTTGAAGAATTTGTTATCTTTGTTTTCTGCTTTTGTGAAATGTCTAATTTTATGTATTGTGTGAGATTTTTGTCTTTCAACTTCTTATTTTGACATAATTTCAGGCAAATAAAAGTTGTAAGAATAGTACAAAGAATTCCTATATATACCTTTTACCCTAGTTCTCCATCTGTTACCATTTTTCTGTATTTTAGTCTTTATTTTCTTTCTCTCTCTCTTCTGTCTCTAACTCTTGCTCTCCTGTTACTTGCTGTTTCTCTCTTTCTCCCTTTCGATCGTATTTATGTTTCACCAGTGGTGCCAATAATGTCATTTACAACAGAAGAAAATCCCGAGTTGTGGGCTACATTTAGTTGTCCTGTCTTTTCAGTCTCCTGTAACCTGGAATAGTTCTTTAATCTTGCTCGTTTTTCATAACCTTGATATTTGAAGAGTTGAAGCCATTCATTTTGTGGAATGTCTCTCAATTTGGGTCTGTTTGATATATCCTCATGATGAAATTCACCTCATGCATTTTTGTGAGGAATGCCATAGAAAAGATGCTTATGGAGGTACATGCTGTCAATTTGCTCCATTTCTGGTGATGTTAGCATTCATCACTTGGTTAAGGTAGTGTCTATAAGGTTACTCCACTGTAAAGTTATTTTTCCTTTTGTAAGTTATAGGTATCCTGGAATATTTTGAAGCTCTGAGTGTCCTGTTATTTCTTAAACTTTTACCCACTGGCTAGCCTCCATCAGTAAGTCTTGCCTGAATCATTTATTACTCTGATGTTTGCCAAATGGTGATTTTCTGATTTCATTGTTCTATGTTTTATTGGTTAGCTTTCTGCTATAAACAGCTTTCATTTCTCCCCCCTTTTTAAAAATATCATTGTGGACTCCTGGGTTCTTATTTACTTCAATGCGTGTATTTCCTTACTATCATTCATATTGATGCCCAATTTGTCTTAAATTGGAACAGTGGGAGCTACTTCAAGCTGATCCTGTGTCCTTTTGGTATGACTTCATCATCCATTGAGTGATTTCTTTGCTCTTTAGCACAGTAAGATATGCCAGGCTCATTTCAACTCGAGCCAGGCACTTCTGTTTCTTTTAGTGGAGAATCGCATTTGGAAATCAAAATCTGTGTGCTGGGTATGTTCATTGCTACTGGGGTGTCATTGCTTCTAGGCCTTTTTAACTGACAGGGTCAGTAATGGAGTAAAACTCACTGTAATCATGTAACTTATGTGGTTTAAGAAATTGAACTTTGCTAGTACCCCAGAAGCACCTTTATGTCCCCTCCTGATTTTAACGCTTAATCACCTTCATCTTCAGTTTTATGGTAATCACTTGTCTTCACAGTTTTACTGTGTAACCATGAATCCCTAAATAAATGTTTAGATTGCCTATTTTAAAAATTTAATATAATTGGTCAGTGTGTGCATTTCATGTATGGCTTCCTTTATGTCTATGAAGTTCATCAGAGTTGTTTCATTTGTAGTTATTTTAATTTCTGTGTAGTATTATATTGCATGAATATATTACAACTTTAGATTTCATTCTAATGGTGATAGACATTTGTATTCATAATTTTTGGCGATTAAAATTGCTTTTATGAATATTCTATTTTTATGAACTTATGAAATTTCAGGAATATTCCAATTGTATGAATATTATATTGCTTTTTGGTATATGTTATGGGCTGAATTGTGTCCTGTTCTTCAAACAAGGTGTACAGAAATCTTAACCCCTGGTACCTTAGAATGTGACCTCAGAAAACAGGGTCATTGCAGATGTTATGGGTTAAAATGAGGCCATACTGGAGTCGGGTGGGCCTCTTATCTGATATGACTGGTGTCTTTATAAAAGGAAAGCTGTGTGAAGAGACAAAGGGAGAATGCCATGTGCAGATGGAGGATCAGAATGATGCATCTACAAGCCAAGGAATGCCAAAGATTTCCGGCCAGTCACCAGAAGCTAAGAGGCAAAGAAGGATTCCCCTACAGGTCTCAGAGAAAGCATAGCCCATAGTCCTACTGACACTTTGATTTTGGATTTTCAGCTTCTAGAATTTTGAGACAATAAATTTGTTGTGTAAGTCCCCCAGATTGTTGTACTTTGTTAGGGCAGTTCTAGGGAACTAATGCAGTGTACATAGGCTCATTTTACTATTTTATTCAAATTGCTAGCTCACGAAGCTGCCTTTATTCAGTTTTAGTTGATGACGTGAAAATACTTACCGAAGTGGTTATACCAGTTTATACTCCAACCAGCAGGGTGTAAGGCTCCAGCTGTACCACTCCTTTGTTGACCCTTGATATTGTCAAGGAAAAATTTAGTCATGTGTTCAGTGGTATCTTTTTTGGGCTGCAATTTACATTTCCTGGTAATTGGTGATGAACATTTTTTCATATGATTTGGCTACTTGGATACTCATTTTTGTGTTTTCAGGTCTTCTGCACATTTTTTTCTGTTGGTTCATCAACGTGAAGTACATTCATGTTGTACTTTCACTTCACCATTATTCATCTCCAGAACTTTGTTATCCCAAATGGAAACTCTGTACCCATTAAACAGCAACTCCACTTTCCCTTTTTCTTCCATCTCCTGGCAACCACCATTCTACTTTCTGACATTGACTAGGTACCTCATATAAAATCATACAGTATCTGTCCTTTGACTTAGCATGATGTCTTGAGGGTTCTTCTGTGTTGCAGCATGTGTCAGAATTTCCTTTTTAAGGCTGAGTAATATTTCAGTATCTGTGTGTGTGGACACACATCTTGTTTTGTTTATTCATCTTTCAGTGAACATTTGAGTTGTTTCCACCTTTTGGCTATTGCGAATAATGCTTCTATGAACACTGATGTATAAATATCTATTTGAGTCCCTGCTTCCAATTATTTTGTGTATGTATTCAGAAGTGGTAATTCTATTTTTAACTTTTTGAGGGACTACCATGCTGTTTACAATGGCAGCTGTACCATTTTACATTTCAACCAGCAATCCCTGAGGTCTCCAGTTTCTCCACATCCTCACCAATTCTTGTGATTTTCCGTTAATAGCTATACTAATAGGTGCAAGCTGGGATCACACTGGTTTTGATTTGCAATCCCTAATGACTAGTGATATTAAGATTTTCACGTGCTTTTTGGCTATTTGTTTAGCTCCTTTTGAAACATGATCTATTCAAGTGCTCTGAACATTTTTTTAAATTTAATTTTTTTAGACTGGATGTGTGTGTGTATTTTTTATTATTGTTTATTTTTGTTGACTTTGTCAAATATCGATTGTGGATGTGTGGCTTTATTTCAGGGGCCTCTATTCTGTTCCATTGGTCTATGTGTCTGTTTTTGTATGAGTACCATGCTGTTTTGGTTACTGTAGCCTTGTAATGTAGTTTGAGTTTGGATAATGTGATGCCACTGACTTTATTCTTTTTGTTTAGGATTGCTTTGGCCAATCCATGAGTGTGGAATGCATTTCCATTTATTTGTGTCATCTGTGATTTCTTTCAGCAATGTTTTGTGGTTCTCCTTATAGAGAACTTTCACCTCCTTGGTTGGGTATATTCTTAGGTATTTTGTGTCTATTATAAGTGGAATTGCATTCTTGGTTTGGTTTGCAGCTTGAACATTATTGGTACGTAGAAATCCTACAGATTTTTGTATGCTGATTTTGTATCCTGAGACTTTGCTTAAATTATTTGTTATGTCTAGGAGTCTTTGGCAGAATCCTTAGAGTTTTCTAGGTATAGAATCATATTGTCACTGAAGAGAGATATTTTGACTTCCTTTTTTCCCTATATGTATGCCTTTTAATTCTTTGTCTTGCCTGATTGCTGTGGCTAGGACTTTCTGAACAGACACTTCCAAAAAGATGTACAAGCAGCCAAAACAACAACAACAAAAAATGCTTAATATTACTAGTCATCAGATAAATGCAAATTAAAACCACGACGAGATACCATCTCATGTCAGAATGGCTATTATTAAAAAGTCAAAAAACAGATGTTGGCAAAGATGTGGAGAAAAGGGAACACTTCCACACTGTTGGTGGGAATGTAAATTATTTCTGCACCTGTGGAAAGCAGTTTGGAGATTTTGCAAAGATCTAAAAATAGAAGTCCCTTTCGACCCAGCAATCCCATGACTGGGTATCCTACCAAAGGAAAGTAGATCATTCTACCAAAAAGACACCTGCACTTGTATGTTTATTGCAGCACTATTAACAACAGCAAAGACGTGGAATCAGGCAAGGTGCCCATCAGCAGTGGATTGGGTTTTAAAAATGTACATATACACTTTTGGAATGCTATGCAGCCATAAAAATAAATCATGTCCTTTGCAGCAACATGAAAGCAGCTGGAGGCCATCATCCTAAGCAAATTAACACAGAAATGGAAAACGAAATACCACATGTTCTGACTTATAAGTGGGAGCTATACATTGAGTATACATAGACACAAAGATGGGAACAATATACACTTAAGTGGGGAGGGATGGGGGCAAGGGTTGAAAAACTTATCAAGTACTATGTTCACTGCTTTGGCAACAACATTGTTAGAAGTCCAAACCTCAGCATCACACAATACATCCATGTATCAAACCCCCGTGTGTACCTTCTGTATCTAAAATTTAAAAAAGAGGCATCTGGTCATGTCCTTTGCCCACTTTTAATGTTACTTGCTTTATTCTTGTTCATTTATTTAAGATCCTTATAGATTCTGGATATTAGTCCTTTGTTGGATGCATAATTTGCAAATAATTTCTCCCAGTCTGCAGGTTGCTGCTTATTCTGTTGATTGTTTCTTTTGCTGTGCAGACGCTTTAGTTCGATTAAGTCTCATTTGTCTATTTTTTGTTTTTGTTGCATTTGCCTTTGAGTTCTGAGTCATAAGTTCTTCACCTAGGCCAATGTCCAGAAGAGTTTTCCCTAGATTTTCTTCTAGAATTTTTATAATTTGAGGTCTTACATAAATTTAAGTCTTTGGCGCATCTTGAGGTAATTTTTGTATATAGTGAGAATTAGAGGCCCAATTTCATTCTTCTGCATATGCCTAGTCAGTTTTTCCTGTACCACTATTGAATAGGGTATACTTTCCCCAGTGTTTATTTTTGTTGACTTTATCAAAGATCATTTTTAAAAATGGAATTTTTTTGGTGTTTTGAATTGTAGAAGTTCTTTTATATATTCTGAATGTGAATTCAGTATTAGTTTCATGATTCACAAAGATTTTCTCCTATTGTGTGTGAGTTGTTTTTCACTCTGTTGATCATGTCCATTGATGTACAAAAAAGTTTAATTTTTATAACGTCCGATTTACTATTTCTTCTATTGCCTGTGCTTTTGGTGTCATCCAAGAAATCACTGCCAAATCCAATGTCATTAAGTGCTTCCCCTATGTTTTCTTCTAAGTGTTTTCCAGTGTAAGCTCTTATATTTTGTTCT
This sequence comes from Macaca thibetana thibetana, assembly GCF_024542745.1. NCBI lineage: Eukaryota > Metazoa > Chordata > Mammalia > Primates > Cercopithecidae > Macaca > Macaca thibetana. The sequence continues at coordinate 37,117,302 of NC_065584.1, forward strand.
TCGATCCATATTGAGTTAATTTTTGAATATACTGTAAAATAAGAGTCCAGCTTGTTCTTTTGCATGTGGATATCCAGTTTTCCCAACTCCATTTGTTGAAAAGACTATTTCTCCATTGAATAGTCTTGGCACTCTTGTCAAAAACCATTGACCTTGTATTTGAGAGACTCTATTGTATTCCTTTGGTCCATATATCTGTCTGTATACCAGTACTACACTGTTTTTGATTACTATAGATTTGTGGTAAGTTTTCAAATCAGGATGTGTGAGAACTCCAACTTTATTATGTTTCGAATGAATTTTAGGGGTTATAGTTCTGCGCCAACCATTTGTCTTTCAAGGCTTGAAAGTAGTTGTTTCATATATTCTAGTGTTCTAGTTCTTATGGTGTAAGGACACATTTGGTTCCAGTTACTCCACTATGGCAGAAAGTGGAAATCTAGTAGTTTTTAACTTTATCAAACACATTTTATATATACTTTTTTGGGAGGAGCATCTGTTGAGATAACAGATGATACTTCTCTTTTCTTCTGATAGTATGATGGATTACTGTTTTAATTTTCATCCAAATGTTAACCAATGTTGTATTTCAGGAATAAACCCCACTTTTTCATGATATTATCTTTTTATGTACTATTGAGGTTAATTTGTTGAGATGTGGCTTAGGATTTTACACTTGATTTAACATTTAAGATTAGCCTGTAATATTCTCTTTCCTGTAAGTTCTTTTTTATTTTGGTAACAAGGTTATGTCAGCATCATATGAGTTGGGAAATATTATCTTCCATGAAAGAGTTTGCATACCAAACAGTGCGGTTCCTGGAAGGGCTTCTAAGACCTTTATGCCTTTGAATGCCTGTTCTTGTACCTAGGCTTTCTTATCCTTTTTGCCTTCCTTCTTCTTGCTTATTCTTCACAGCCCAGTTCAGGGAACATTTACTCTGGGAAACATTTCCTGAGTTTTCTGGTCTCAGTGGGTTGTGAATCCCCCTTCTGCCTATTGTGCAGGCAGCTTAATCCTAGCATTTTCCCTAGTGGGAAAACATGTCCCATGTGTATCCAGTGTTTAGCCCAACTGATAAGTGAGAGCATGCAGTATTTGATTTTCAGTTTCTGCATTAATTCTCTTAGGGTAATGGCCTCCAGCTGCATTCATGTTGCTCCAAAGGACAGTCTCATTTTTTATGGCTGTGTAGTATTCGATGGTATATGTGTGCCACATTTTCTTTATGCAATCTACCTTTGACAGAAACTTAGGCTGACTCCATGATTTTGCTATTGTGGATAGCGCAGTGATAAACGTACAAGTGCATATGACCTTTTGATAAAATGATTTCATTTCCTTTAAGTATATACCCAGTAGTGGGATTGCTGGGTCAGATGGTAGTTCTATTTTAGTTCTTTGAGAATTCTCCACACTCTTTTTCTAGAGGGGTTGAACTAGTTCATATTCCCTACCAACAATTTATAAGCATTCTCTTCTCTACAGCCATACCAACATCTATTGTTTTTTTTTACTTTTTAGTAATAGCCATATTACCAGCATGAGATGAGATCTCATTATGGTTTTAATTTGTATTTATCTGATGATTAGTGATGTTGAGCATTTTTTTCATATGTTTGTTGGCTGCTTGTATGTCTTTTGAGAAATCACTGTTAATGTCCTTTGCCTGCTTTTCAATGGTGGTTTTTTTTCTTGTTGATTTATTTAAGTTCCTTATAGATCATAGATATTAGTCCTTTGTCAGATGTGTAGTTTGCAAATATATTCACCCATCTGTAGGCTGTCTGTTTACTGTGTTGACTGTTTCTTTTGCTGTGCTGAAGCTCTTTAGTTGAATTAAGTCTGATTTGTCTATTTTTCTTTTTGTTGCATTTGTGTTTGAGGTCTTGGTCATAAATTCTTTGCTTGGGCCAATCCAGAAGAGTTTTCCCTAGGTTTTCTTCTAGGAATTTTATAGTTTGAGGTCTTACAGTTGAGTCTTTAATCTGATTTGAGTTAATTTTTGTATATGGTGAGCGGTAGAAGTCCAGTTTAATTCTTCTTTATATAGCTAGCCAGTTTTCCCAGCACCATTTATTGAATAGGGAGTACTTTCACCATTGATTGCCTTTGCCATCCTTGTCAAAGATCAGATGGTTGTAGAGGTGTGGCTTTATTTCTAGGTTCTCTGTTAAATTCCATTCATCTCTGCATCTGTTTTTGTAGTGTAGTAGTAAAATTTGAAATTGGGTAATGTGATGCCTCCAGCTTTATTCTTTTTGTTTAGGATTTCTTTGGTTAATCAGGCTCTTTTTTGGTGCCATGTGAAGTTTTCATAATTTTTTGTTAATGCTCTGAAAAATGACATTGGTAATTTCATAGGAATTGTGTTGAATCTGTAGATATCTTTTGGCAGTATGGTCATTTTAGTTGTATTGATTCTTCAAATCCGTGAGCATGGAATGTTTTTCCATTTGTTTGTATCATCTATAATTTCTTTCCAAAGTGTTCTGTAGTTCTCCTTGTAGAGGTCTTTCGCTTTCTTGGTTAAACATATTCCTACCTATTTTTTTTGTGTGTGTGGCTATTTCTAGATGGAATTGAGTTCTTGATTTGGTTCTCAGCTTGAACGTTATTGGTGCGCAGACATTCTACTGATTTTTGTACATTGATTTTTGTATCCTGAAACTACTAAATTTGTTTATCAGGTCTAGGAGTCTTTTGGATGAATCTTTAAAGTTTTCTAGGTACAGGAGTATGTCAGCAGTGAATAGAGATTTAATTAGACTCCTTTTTTTTTCCTATTTTGATGTCTATTGTTTCTTTCTCTTGTCTGATTGCTCCAGCTAGGAGTTTCAGTACTATGTTGTATAGGAGTGGGGAGAATGGATGTATTAGTCAATTCTCATGCTGCTTATAAAGACATACTCGAGACTGGGTAATTTATAAATGAAAGAGGCTTAATTGACTCACAGTTCAGCATGGATAGGGAGGCCTCAGGAAACTTACAATCATGGCAGAAGGGGAAGCAAACACATTCTTCTTCACATGATGGCAGGAAGGAGAAGTGCAGAGTGAAGGTGGGGGGAAAGCCCCTTATGAAACCATCAGATCTTGTGAGAACTGATTCCCTATCCCGAGAACAGCATGGAGGTAACCACCCCCTTGATTCAATTACCTCCTACCGGGTCGTTTCCACAACACATGGGGATTATGGGAACTACAGTTCAAGTTGAGATTTGGGTGGGGACACAGCAAAAGCATGTCAGTGGACATCCTTGTCTTGTTATTGTTCTTAAGGGGAATTCATTCATATTTGCCCATTCGATATGATGTTGGCTGTGGCTTTGTCATTAATGGCTTTTATTATTTTGAGGTATGTTCCTTCGATATCTAGTTTGTTGAAGGTTTTTATGAAGGGATGCTGGATGCTATTGAATGCTTTTTCTGTGTCTGCTGAGATGATCATATGGGTTTTGTTTTTAATTCTGTTTGTGTGGTGAATAATATTGATTTGTGTATATTGAATGATCCTTGTTTCCCAGGAATAAAACCCACGTGATCATGATGAATTATCTGGTTGATATGATGTTGAATTAAGTTTGCTAGTATGTTGTTGAGGATTTTTGCATCTATGTTCAGAAAATATATTGACCAGTGGTTTTTTTTATGTGTGTGTCCTTGCTAGATTTTGATATCAGGATGATGCTAGTTTTGTAGAATGAATCAAAGAGGAATTGTCCTTGATTTCCTGGAACAGTTTCAGTAAGATTGGTGCCAGCTCTTTGAACGTTTGGTAGAATTTGGCTGTGAATCTGTCTTGTCCAGGGCTTTTTTTGGTTGGTAGATTTTTTTATTAACTGATTCAGTTACATAACTCGTTATTGGTCTGTTCAAGATTTCAATTTCTTTCTGGCTCAATCTTTGGAGGTTGTGTTTTTCCAGGAATATATCCATTTCTCCTAGATTTCCTAGTTTGTGTGCATAGAGATGTTCCTAGCAGTCTCTGGTGATTTTTATCTTTCTGTGGTATCAGTTGTAATGTCACCTTTATCATTTTTTATTGTGGTTATTTGAATGTTCATTTTTTTCTTGAGTAATCTCACTACTACTCTATCAATTTTGTTTACCCGTTCGATGAAACAACTTTTCATTTCATTGATGCTTTGTTTTTGTTATTTTGGTCTCGGTTTCATTTAGTTCTCTAATATTCTTTTTTTCTGATAGCTTTGGATTTGGTTTGTTTTCCTAAGTCCTTTAGATATGACCTTAGGTTGTTAATTTGAGATCTTTTCACATAGGCATTTAGCACTATAAACTTCCATTTAAACACTGCTTTTGCTTTACTCAAGAGGTGTGGATGTGTTGTCCAAGAAGATGTTTGGTATGATTTCAGTTTTTTTGCATTAATTGAGACTTGCTTTATGACCAAACTTGTGGTCAAATTTAGAGAATGTTGCATGTACAGATGATTAAGGAAATGGCTATTTGCAGTTCTTGGGTGGAATATTCTGTAGATGTCTATTAGGTACTTTTGGTCAAGAGTCCAATTTAAGTCCAGAGTGTTTTTTTGTTAATTTTCTGCCTCAGTGATCTGTCTAGTGCTGTCAGTGGGGTAGTGAAGTCCCCCACTATTATTGTTTCACTGTATATCTTTGAAGTCTAGTAGTATTTGTTTTATAAATATGGGTACTTTGACGTTGGGTGCAGGTATAGTTAGGATACTTAAGTCTTCTTATTGATTGAATTGAATGTTTTATTATTAAATAAGGCCATGTTTTTCATTTTCTTTTTTTAACTTTGTTCATTTAAAGTCTGTTTTATGTGCTACCAGAATAACAACTCATACTCTTTTTTGTTTGTTTGTTTTCTATTTGCATGATAGATGTTTCTCTGTTTCTTTACTTTTAGCCTGGGAATGCCATTACATGTGAGATAGATCTATTGAAGGCAGCAGAATATTGTTTTTTAAATCCAGTTTGCCACTCTGTGTCTTTTGAGTGGAGCATTTAGACCATTTACATGCAAGACTAATATTGATACGTGAGGTTTCATTCCTGTCATAGCTTTCTTAGCTAGTTGTTTTATAGTCTCAATTGTGTAATTGTTTTGTAGCATCTGTGCATTTTATACTTATGTGTTCTTTTATGGTAGCAGTATCACTCTTTCATTTCCATCTTTAGAACTCCTGTGAATATTTCTTATAGGGCTTGTCTGGTGGAGACAAATTCCCTTAACATTTGCTTGTCTAATAAACGGTTTATTTCTCCTTTGTTTACGAAGCTTAGTTTGGCAGGATATGAACTTACTGGCTGCCATATTTTTTTTTCTTTAAGAAGGCAAAAACTGACTTCAGTCTCTTCTGGCTTGTAAGGTTTCTGCTGGGAAGTTTGCTGTTAGCCTGATGGGACTTCCTTTATAGGTAATTTGGGGCTTTTCTCTAGCTACCTTTGAGGGGTTTTTTTTTGTATTAACCTTGGGGATGGTTGTCTTGTATAGTATCTGTCAGGTGTACTCTCAGTTTCTTATATCTGGTTCTTGACCTCTCTAGCAAGATTAGGGAAATTTTCCTGAATTATTTCCTCAAATATGTTTTCCAATTTGCTTGCTTCCCCCCCCCCCCAAAGGCTTTGTTCTTTTTGTTACTTTTATCTGGGTTAATTTGAAGGACGAGCCTTCAGGTTCTGAAATTCTTTCTTCTGCTTTGTCTAATCTATTATTAAAACTTCCAACTGTATTTTGAAATTCCTTTAGCAAAATTTTCTATTTCAGAAGTTCTATTTGTTTTTTTCTTAATATAACTATCTTGTCTTTCATATCCTGAATTATTTTTCTGGTGTCTTTGTATTGGATTTCAACTTTCTCTTGGATCTCATTGAATTTCATTGAAATCCATATTTTGAATACTTTATCATTTCAAACTTTTCAGTTTGGTTAGTATTCATTGCTAGAGAGTTGGTGCAATCCTTTGGAGGTGTCAGGACATCCTCACTTTTTATACTGCCAGAGTTCTTGCTGATTCCTTCTCATCTGAGGAGCTGCTGCTTCTCATTTTTTAGTTTGCTATCATTTGCATGGAATCTTTTAATTTTTTAACCCTTTTTTCCCTTGACGGTGCTGTATGTTGTGTATGATCTTTTGGTTTCATTTATTGGTGCTTTCAGGGGGCCAAGGCTCTATATGGGTACCTTGGTTGTGGATGGCCTCTGTGTGGTGACTTTCTTAATGCTGATTGTTGTAGCGATGTATTGAACATATGAGTGGTCACACTATTTCCTGTGGGGTTGAGAGTGCAGGTGCACAGGTCTCAGGAAACTTATCTCATAGACTAGCACTAAGCCCTTCTGGTAGCAGGTTTTTTATTTGGTGGTGCAGTTCAGGCTGTAGTCCAGTAGATGGAGATGACACTTAAGAGTAAGAGACAGCTCATGGCTCAGGCTGATGTCAAGTGGTAGCACCTGTGTTGACAGGAGGCGTGAGAGGGGTTAGGGGGCCAGTGGGGAACAGGAAGCAGTCTTGTTGGGGCCCGCTGAGATCTTGGAGGAAAGGTTGGGGAGGTGCACCAGGTCCTTATCCTGAGTCAGCAGGAATGCCATCTGCTTCCCTATCTTGCCCCTGTTGCAGAGCTCATGACCTTAGTTCATAAATACTTTTGGTTCCTGGTTGCAGAGGAGCTGTGGGTCACCGAAACATCTTCTTGAAGGCTTGGAACAGAGCCTTTTCTGCCAGTTCAGGGCAGGCAACTCTAGTGATTTCTCTGTTCTCTGTTGCTGGGATGCTGCCATTCTGTGTAGGGAGGGCGAGTTAGGCCCCGCCATTCGAGTAAACCCCATGCAGCATGGGCTTAACTTTCAGTAGGGATGGAGCTGCAGTGAAAAGCTTAAAAAATGCTTTCACTGAATACATTCCCTAGCCCCCAGTGGGAAGAACCACGGCTGTGTCTGCAATAGTGTATGGCATTGGATGGGTGGAAGATGTCCCTCTCTCCATGTTAATTCCCTGCTGCTGGCACTGCCTCCTTCAGCAATCAGTGCTGCATCCACATTCCCTTTGTCCTAAGGGGACTTTGGCAGGCTGCACTCCCTTGTTGGTAGCCCATGCTGGGGGTTAGATCTCCAGGGGTCTCACAACTTCCTGGGGCCCATCAGTCTCCTGTGCTTGCCACAGCCAGAGTGGGTTGTAAGATATTTGTGAGGGTTCTGGTGGTGTGATGACTCAAGGGCAGAGAAACCCTGGGCAGGGCAGAGGTCCACTAGGTGTCCACACCAGTATTGCACCTGTCATCTCAGTTTGGGTCAGGGGAGTACATGAATTCCTGCAGGAGCTAGTCAGCTGGTTCTCTATCCCTGGGCAATTCCCAAGTAACCACCAATAGCTTTGCCCTAGGTCATGAAGACAGAGTGGTTCCCAACAGTTTGGTGGTCAGCAGATCATCAGAGGGGTGAAGGGAGCAGAGTAAGCACCTCCTTTTTTTTTTTTTTTTTTAGATGGAGTTTTGCTGTTGTTGCCCAGGCTGGATTGCGATGGCATGATCTTGGCTCACTGCAACCTCCACCTCCTGGGTTTGAGCGATTCTTCTGCCTCAGTGTCTGAGTAGTTGGGATTATAGGCGCCTGCCACCACACCTGGCTAATTGTTTTGTATTTTTAGTAGAGATGGGGTTTCACCATGTTGGCCAGGCTGGTCTTGAACTCCTGTCCTCAAGAGATCCTCCCACCTTCTCCCCAAAGTGCTGTGATTACAAGCGTGAGCCACTGCACCCGGCCTCCCACCTCCTTTTTCTGCAGGGCTCCAAGTTTCTCTGGGGTTGATCTCTGCCAGATTCTTCCTCTTTGTCTTTTGTTTTGGGAATTTAATTGACTTACATGTAAAGTAATTATTGATGGGTAAGGCTTACTATTGCTATTTCATTAATTTTTTTCTGGCTGTTCTATAGTTCTTTATTTCTTCTCTTACCCTTTTGTCTTCTTTGGTGACTTGATTTCTGTAGTGTTATGCTTTGATTTTTTTCTATTTCTCTTTTGTGTATCTCCTATAAGTTTTTTCCTTTCTGGTTACCATGGGACTCACATAAACATATTTCTAATAGTCTATTTTAAGCTGATAACAACCTAACTATGCTTGCATACAAAACTACCCATTTACTCTGCCCTAATTATTTGTTATCATTGTCACAATTTACATCTTTTTAAATTGTGTATCCATTAACTGTTGTAGTTCTTAGTACTTTTGACTTTTAACGTTTATATTAGAGATAAAAGTGACTTACATACTTTACAATATTAGAAGATTCTGTATTTACTTATATATTTACCCTAACCAGTGAGTTTTATACTCCTGTGGTCTTTCATGTTGTTATTTAGTGTCTTTTTGTTTCAACTTGAATAACTTCGTGTAACGTTTTTCATAAGATTTATTCTGTTTGGGTTTCATGAATCTGCATGTTCATTTCCATGCCCAGATTTGGGAATTATTGAGTCATTATTTTTTTAATTAGGGTTTTTACCACTTTCTCTTTCTCTTCTCCTCTGGGCCTTCCATAATGTATATATTGGTTTGCTGGAGTACCATGATTCCCTTAAGATTTCTTCATTTCTCTTCATTATTTTTTCATTTTGCTGTTCTGGCTGTGTAATTTCAAATTGCCCATCCTCGAGTTTTCAAATTCTGTCTTCTGCTTGATAAAAGTTTGCTGTTGAACCTCTCTTGTGATTTTTCAAATCTAGCTATTCTTTAATAAAATCCAATTTTCTAGTATTTTTAAAATTTAAATTATATTTATTTTATTTTAAAACCTAGGGGTGATGAACTTCCTCAGCTTTTGTTTGGGAACTTTCTCTCTTTCCTTCATTTCTGAAGGGCAGCTTTGCTGGGTATAGCCTTTTTGGTTAGTAGTCTTTTTATCTTTCAGCACTTTAAATATATAGTGATCCCCCAGTACCTGTGGGATTATTGATTCCAGGAAACTCCACAGATAATATAATCCACAAATTCTAAAGTCTGTTGTATAAAATAATGTATTTGCATATAGACCATGTACATCTTCCTGTATACTTTACATCAGCTGTAGATTACTCATAATACCCAATAAAATATCTAAAAAATTTTAGAACAGAAATATTTGTTCTAACTATATCACACTTTTTATTTAAATTTTTAATTGTTAGATTGTTTTTTGTTTTGCTCTGCAGTTGCTTGAATCTCCAGATGCAGAACATGTGGCTATGAAGGGCTGACTATATATCATCTCACTCTCTTGGCCTGCATTGTTTCTGATGAGAAATCTGCCAGTAGTCTTATGGAGTTCCTTTGCCTATAATGAGTCACTTTTCTCTTGCTGGTTTGAAAATTCTCTAGTTGTCTTTGATTTTTGACATTTTGACTATAATGTCTTGTTCTAGACCTTTTTGGATTTATTCTGTTTGGGTTTCATGAATCTGCATGTTCATTTCCATGCCCAGATTTGGGAATTATTGAGTCATTATTTTTTTAATTAGGGTTTTTACCACTTTCTCTTTCTCTTCTCCTCTGGGCCTTCCATAATGTATATATTGGTTTGCTGGAGTACCATGATTCCCTTAAGATTTCTTCATTTCTCTTCATTATTTTTTCATTTTGCTGTTCTGGCTGTGTAATTTCAAATTGCCCATCCTCGAGTTTTCAAATTCTGTCTTCTGCTTGATAAAAGTTTGCTGTTGAACCTCTCTTGTGATTTTTCAAATCTAGCTATTCTTTAATAAAATCCAATTTTCTAGTATTTTTAAAATTTAAATTATATTTATTTTATTTTATGTTATTTTTGAGATGAGGTCTTGCTGTGTTTGTTGCCCAGAGCTAGAGTGCAGTGGTGTGATCATAGCTCATTGCAGGTTCAAACTCCGGGGCTCAAGCAGTCCTCCTGCCTTGGTCTTCTGAGTAGCTGGGACTATAGGCATACACTATCATGCCTGTCTATCAAAAAAAATTTTTTTAGACAAGGGTTCTTGCTGTATTACCCAGGCTGGTCTTAAAATCCTGGCTTCACGCAGTCTTCCCACTTCAGCCTGTTGAGTAGCTGGGATTACAGGTGTGAGCCACTGTGCCTGGCTGAAAAAAAAAATTACGTCTTTCTCTTTGTTAATATTCTCAGTTTGTCCATGTTTTATTTTTTGATTTAGTTTAGTTGTCTATCAACATTCTCTTTTATCTCACTGACCTTCTTTAGGATGATTAATCTGAATTATTTTCAAGTACTTCATAAATTCCCATTTATTTTGGGTCAGTTAGTAGAGATATATTTTCTTGCTTTTTTTCAATGTTTTCTTGATTCTTCATGTTTCTTATATGATTGTATTCATGCCTGCACATTTGATGAAACAACACTTTTTCCCTGTGTTGCAGAGCAGTGTAAGCTGTAGAGAGGCCCCCTCCCTTCTTCTCTTGTTCCTGGCTGGTCGAGTCATCTAGCTGTCCCAGGAATCTAGATTCTACTGTTTTTAATGCTAAGTATGAGACAAGATAGAAATCAGGCCCTTGGAAATGCACTGAAAGTTTGGGGACAAGGCTCAGTTTGCTTTTCTCACTCCCTCCTGAAGATAAAGCCTTAGTTCTCTGACTTTTACCCATCTTGCTGAGCAGTGCTAGTGTAAAAGGATACCTGCCCCCTCTCTTTTGCTCCTAGTTGTCTCAGGCTCACAGGCTGTACTAGTCTTTCAGTGCTTCAAATGTGAGATGACAGAAATTGGCCCTTGGGGAGTACACTGAAATGGCAGTAGGCCAGGCAGCTGGCACACTCTTCATTGTGTCCACTCATGGGAGAAGTCATGGGCTGAGGTGATCCTCTGGCTCTAAACTAAGCCAGTTTGGGGGAGGGACTGATGTGGGAAAATTAAGTTTGCTTTTTGGATTAGGCCCTTCTTGCATTGCTATAAAGAAATACCTGAAATTAGGTAATTGATAAAGAAAAGTGGATTAATTGGCTCATGGTTCTGCAGGCTATACTAGAAGCTGCTGGCATCTACTTGGCTTCTAGGGAGGCCTCAGGGAGTTTTACTAATGGTGAAGTTAAAGTGGGAGCTTGCATGTCACATGACAAAAGCAGGAGCAAGAAATGGAGTGGAGGGTGGTAGGTGCCACACTTTACAGCAGCCAGTTCTTGGGGGAATACACTCACTGTTACAAGGACACCACAAAGCCATAAGACATCCAGTCCTGTGACTCAAACACCTCCTAACAGGCTCCACCCCCAACACTGGGGATTACATTTTAACATGAATTGCAGGCAGGGACAAATGTCCAAACTATATCACTCTTCTTCCTATGTTGGTTGCAAGTTTTCTCTGATTTGTTCTTGTGTAGAGTAACACAATTTTTTAACTGGATTACAAGTTTCTCACAAAGGTATTTCAGTCCAAATATTATTTTTGTGTTTCTGAGGGTAAACCAACACCAGAGTTCCGGCTCTGCCATCTTGATGTCATCTCCACACATCTACTTTTTTTCTCCCAGAATGTCTGTCTCCCCTGCCTGCAATATAGCAAACTTCTTCCTTTGGGGAATTGTTCATTTCTGTTTACTCCAATCGTGGGTTGTAATGAGGGCTGCTAATTACCTGTCACTCTCCTTCTGGCTTCAGGGAAGGGTGTGTGACTTAGACCTGGCCAAACGGGTCATCTCATTTGGTCCAGTTATGGTTATGTGACTCAAGCAGTGACAATGTGTTCATTTCTGGATTTCTAAATGGTAATTGTGAGAATTCTTCTCAGATTGCTAGGGAATATGAATCCAAAGCTGATTGAAAGTTGTCAAGTTTAATTAATGAATATCCGACTGTAGGGAGTATGGTTGGGCAGACATTGAAATAGATGTAATTTAGAGAAATGACAAGCTACCAACATTGAAAATTCTTAATCAGAAACGTATTTCTCCATTTATTCAGAAGTTGTATTAGTTTGTTCTCACATTGCTATAAAGAACTACCTGAGACTGGGTAATTTATAAAGAAAGGAGGTTTAATTGACTCACAGTTCCACAGGCTTAACAGGAAGCATGACTAGGAGGCCTCAAGAAACTTATAATCATGGCAGAAGGCAAAGGGGAAGCAAGCACTTTCTTCACTTGGTGGCAGGAGACAGAAAACAAAGGGGGAAGTGCCACACACTGTTAAACCATTGATCTTGTGAGAACTCACTATCATGAGAACAGCAAGGGAGGAATCCACCCTATGATCCAGTCACCTCCGACCAAGCCCCTCCTCCAACATGAGATTTGGATGGGGACACAAATCCAAACCATATTATTTCACCCCTGGCCTCTCCCAAATCTCATGTCATTCTCACATTGTAAAAATACAATTATTCCTTCTTAAAAGTCTCCCAGCCTTAACTCATTTCAGCATTAACTCAAAAGTCCACAGTCCAAAGTCTCATCTGAGACAAGGTAAATTCTTTCCATTTATAAGCCTGTAAAATTAGAAACAAGTTAGTTACTTCCAAGATACAATGGAGATACATGCTCCCATTCAAAATGGGAGAAATTGGCCAACACAAAGTGGCTACAGGCCCCATGCAAGTCTGAAACCCAACAGGGCAGTCATTAGATCTTAAAACTCCAAAATAATCTCTTTTGACATGTCTCACATTCAGGGCATGCTGATGCAAGGGATGGGCTCCCAAGGCCTTGGGCAGGTCTTCCCTATGGCTCTGCAGGGTACGGCCCTCCTCCCAGCTGCTTTTGTGGGCTGGCATTGGGTGCCTGTGGCTTCTCCATGTGCACAATTCAAGCTGTCCATGGATCTGCCATTCTGGGGTCTGGAGGATGGTGGCCCTCTTCTCACAGTTCCACTAGGCAGTGCCCCAGTGGGGACTCTGTATAGGGGTTCCAATCCCACATTTCCCCTTTGCATTGTCCTAGTAGAGCTTCTCCATGAGGGCTCTGCCCCTGCTGCAGACTTCTGCCTGGACATCCAGGCATTTCCATACATCCTCTGAAATCTAGGCAGAGGTTTTCAACCTCAACTCTTGCCTTCTGCATCCTGCAGGCCCAACACTATGTGGAAGCCACCAAAGCTTGGGGCTTGCACTCTGAAGCCATGGCCCGAGCTGTACCTTGGCCCCTTTTAGCCATGGCTAGAGCTGGAATGGCTGGGATGCAGGATGCCGTGTCCCAAGGCTGCACAGAGCAGTTGGGCCCTGGGCCTTGCCCACAAAACAATTTTTCTCTTCTAGGCCTCCAGACCTGTGATGGGAGTGACTGCCAGGGAGGTCTCTGAAATGTCCCACAGACATTTTCCCCATTGTCTTGGCTATTAACATTCAGCTCCTCTTTACTTATGCAAATTTCTGCCACAGGCTTGAATTTCTCCCCAGGAAATGTTTTTATTTTCTACTGTATGGTCAGGCTACAAATTTTCTAAACGTTTATGCTGTGCTTCTCTTTCAAATATAAGTTCCAATTTCAGACCATCTCTTTCTTCATGAATATGTGCATACACTTTTAGAAACAGCCAGGTCAAATCTTGAATGCGTTGCTGCTTAGAAATTTATTACACCAGATACCCCAAATCATCTCTCTCAAGTTCAAAGTTACATAGATCTCTAGGGCAGGGGCAAAATACCACCAGTATCTATGCTAAAGCATAGCAAGAGTGACCTTTACTCTAGTTCCCAATAAATTCCTCATCTCCATCTGAGACCACCTCAGCCTGGTGATTGTTCATATCACTATAGGCATTTAAATTTTGGTAAAAACCATTCAATAAGTTTCTAGGAAGTTCCAAACTTTCCCATATCTTCCTGTCTTCTTCTGAGCCCTCCAAACTGTTCCAGCCTCTGAATGTTACCTAGTTCTAAAGTCACTTCCACATTCTCAGGTATCTTTATAGCAGAGCCCCACTCCTGGTACCAATTTTCTGTATTAGTCCATTCTCACCCTGCTATAAAGAACTACCTGAGACTGGGTAATTTATAAAGAAAAGAGGTTTAACTGACTCACAGTTCTGCAGGCTTAACAAGAAGCATGACTGGGAGGCCTCAGGAAACTTACAATTGTGGTGGAAGGTGAAGGGGAAGCAAGCGCTTTCTTTACATGGTGGTAGGAGAGAGAGAGTGAAGGGGAAAGTGCCACACACACTTAAACCATCAGATCTCCTGAGAATCACTGTCATGAGAACAGCAAGAGGGAAATCCACTCCATGATCCAATCATCTCCCACCAGGTCCTTCCTCCAATTCAACATGAGATTTGGGTGAGGACACAAATCTAAACCATATAAGAAGTTTTCTGATTTTTGGAAAAATTTTATAATTTTTTTATGCATGAGTCACATTTCTTTTCAGGTTTACTCATAGGTATTTTATAATTTTAGTTGATACTGTAAATAAGATCTTCCTCCCCACCCCCATTACATTTTCTAAGTGGTTTTTGGTATGTTACCGGAAAGCTGCTGGTTTTGGATTGTTTATTAGCATCTTTATTCAGCCATGTGCCTGGACCATTATAAAATCTTTTTTGATTGAGCCTTTTTTGTATTATAGGTAGACTATCAGAAAGTTCATAGTGATAGTTGAATGTTTTTATTTCTATTTCCTTTCTTTTTGTTTTAGTAATACATTTTAAGATTGCTGTTAAAATATTGACAAACAGTTATTCCAGGCAACATCTTTACCTCATTCATGAATGTCTTTTAATACCCAGATTATTTTCTATGAATATTTTTTATTCACAGCCGGCTAATAAATTTTATATTGGATGAGTACTGAGTTGGATGAACACATATTTTGAGAATGCTTTAGATTTTCCTAAATTTTCTCCCCTTTATTCTTAATGTAGTGAATTAGGTTAATGGGTGACACAATAACATAATAATTATTATTAACACAAGATAAATAATAGAATAACCTCCCTATCTTGGTCATAGGCTAGTCATTTAAATACATTCCTTTATTCAAATGGATTTACTTTATGGATCATCCCTCCCTTGCTTTCTTCTTTCCTTTCTTTATCTTTACCTCTCTCCAGGTTTCCTTCTCTCCATCTACACAGGTCAAAGGAGCAGCAAGAATAAAGACCCTGAGGTGGGTGTATGCCTTGGTCTGTTAGTGTATCAGCAAGGAGACCAGCTGAAATGAACAAAGGGAAGAATAAATAGGAGATGAATTAGGTAAAAAAGGAGAGAGCGATAGTGATGGCAGGAGGTATATTGGGTACAACCTTGTAAAGCCTTGTACAGACTTTTACTATGAATAAGATGGGAAACCACTGGAGCATTCTGAGCAAAGTAATTATGTGATATGACTTATATTAAAACAATTTCCCTGATATATGAGAATTGAGTGTCGAGTATAAGAATGGATGCAGGAGACATGTTAGGAGGCTAAGGCAATAATCAAGGTGGGAGACAATGGTGAATTTGACCAGGGTGATAATGGTGGGGATGGTGAGAAGTGATCAGATTTTAAAGGTCAAAACAATAGGATTTGCTGACAGATCGGTTGTGGGGTATGATGGAAAAAAAAAGGAATTAAGGATGACTCTAAGTTTTTGTTTTTCTAGGCAACTTGAAGGATAGAATTGGGATTAACTGAGATGAGGAAGGCTGTGTGTTCAGCAGTTTTAGGAGGAGGTGGTGGAAGGAGGGAGCTAAAGAATTCAGTTTGAACATACTTATTTTCAGATGCCAATTAGACATTTCAAGTGGTGATGCCATGTAGGCAGTTAGAAGCATGAATTTAGGTTTTACAGAAGTCCCAGGCTGGATATACACATTTTGTCATCATAGAATATATATGGTCTTTAATACCATGAGATGAATGAGATCATCAATAGAGTGAGTATAGGGAGAGTTAAAAAGATGTCCAAGGACTGAGCACTGGAAGGAACTCTAACAACACTTAGTGTTGGGGAAGATAGGGAAGATATAAAATAATAGCAATTGAATATGAGAAGTAGCAGCTACTGAAGTGATCCCATGGAAACCAAATGAAAGAAATTCAAAGAGGAGGAAGTCATCAGCTCTGTCAAATGCTGATGATAGTTTTTTTGTTTGTTTGTTTGGCAAATGTTTTTCCTTTTGCCTGAAATTTGTGTATTCTGCCTCCCCAATTTATTTATATATTTTATTTATTTTTACTTCATTTTCATGTCTCCCCTCCAATAACTTGTACTTCCAAGAACACTGTGCACACCCATGTTATAGCATTTACTCCACTCCACTGTAGTTCTGTACTTTCTTATCTGTTTCTCCCAGCTGGACAATGAGCAACTCTGAGGGCAGGAGAGTCTCTACAACTCTGAACACTGTACTTGGCACTACACACACACACACATTCATACATGACACACAGATATATATGTTTGAAAAGTAATTCACCAGCATCATTATCCAGACATCTAATTGGCAGTTAAAGACAGCTAGAATCTCTAAGGTTCCTTTCTTAGTAGCCAGGGTAGTAAATATCAAGTCTGATCTATTTATGTTTTCTTACCAGATTGCTTTTTGAAACTACTTCACTGGGCTTTCTACAAAATCCTTGTATTTGACTATAAGACTTTCTATATCTCTTTATAATTTTTGTTCCTTTCTAATTTTTGTCCCTTTATGGGATAAATTTATTATCCTTATTCTTTGCTATGATTGCTTCTACCATTTCTCCTTCAGATTTTACAAAGGGAGTCTGTACAATATTCTGTCTCTGTGATTGTGCCACATACTTGTTACCTTATATCTGGTTAAAGGGTGTATCCACAGAGCTAATAAGATAAAAATAATGGAACACATTCCAGGATTTCCTACAGAGTGCAATCCTACCCTAAATGGAAAGAAATGAGTACTTTTTTAAGGACAACATGTTTAATTTAAAAAATTCAGTGCCTGTTTGTCTTTCAATTAAATATAAGGAACCAAGAAAATCTGCCTTTGATCATATCTTTTTAATCAAGGGTGTCCAATCTTTTGGCTTCCCTGGGTCACACTAGAAGAAAAATTGTCTTGGGCCACACATAAAATATACTAACAATAGCTGATGAGCTTTAAAAAAATTGCAAAAAAAAAAAAAAACTCATCATGTTTTAAGAAAGTTTATGAATTTGTGTTGAGCTGCATTCAAAGCCATTCTGACCCACATGCAGCCCATAGGCCATGGGTTGGACAAGCTTGTCTTAATTAATGAACTGGAGGTCACTGGACAGTGATCATGTACTATCTTCTCTTTCCAAAAATGTTTTCTCTGAATCAGTGAATATTTCGTAATACTTCTATTTCCTGTTTAAATCCTAATGATATTTTCTTGAGTAAAAACTTTGTTGAAAACAGTACTCTGATAATGAGATAATGAGGCATGAGACAATGAGCCAAGGCAAAAGAGTGTGAGTAGAATTACTGTGCAAAGAATTGTTAATAGTTGGGGAAGGAGACTACCCCCTGGAGCTGAGCCACTGTTTGAGCTTCCTCCATAGCCGTAACCTCACAGTAGGGAGGGCCCACCCATATAAACTGTGGCAATCTTATGACATTTCTCCAATTTGCAGTCATATATAGAATAATTGACATAGCTCCATCTCATATATATCTTTTCTAGGCCACACAAAGTACCATCTTTTACTTGCCCAATATCAACTGTATCCCTTCCAAAGTAATAGTTCCCCAACATCTGGGACCATTAACTGATTTTTAAATCATAGCATGATGTTGTTTTACATTGGAAATTGTTTATATATTTTCACAGTGGACTCTCACACAAATTATTTGAAGAAGGGCATCTTTTGTATATTAAACCTTCCATGCCACAGGAACTGAAATGATCTCCTTGTATATTAATTTTTTATAACAGCTCAGAGAGGCACTCACTCCTTGCTGTCTGGCCAAAAATATATCTACATTTTTTATTGTGACTGTTGCATATTTTGTGATAGGAGTAGACACTGTAGACCACAAAGTGTTCTATCTGATACATAAGGATCCTCAGGGCACCACCTTGCACTTTCATAGCACCGTTCAAGAAGGTCACACGCACTGATGTGTGCTCTACACAGCTTTCCCAGAGAAGTAAATTTACATTTCACACCACAAGGCCCAAAAATCACAATCTGCCCAAGGTTTTAATTTACAATTAGAGTCATGGCAAGGATCCTTTCTGCATTGAAGTTCTGACTCATAGTCACACCCTTCTTCACCTTCCAGTATCTTGGTACCACATTGTTCCAGTGGGTTAACATTTCAAGAAGACAGTGTGTTTATCAGACTCCTCTGTGGTTCATGAGGTTAACCACAATGCCTAAAATGCTGGTATTTGTATTATAGGCATTCATGATGCAATGCTTTTTTCCTGCATAAGCAGAATTCCTCAGTGTGAGACATACCAAAATTATGGCCCAGTGGGTGAGCAGTGGCTACTGCAAAATGAAAGAAATCTCTTTATACAAACTACTGACCCAAAATGAGGGGAGCATATTCCTGAATCCAAGCCAATCCAAAGATTAAAAATTATTGCCCACAGAGAGTCCAAGAATCACATGGCAAATGAGGATAAAGGTGAACACTGCTGTATTCACTGAAACTGTCAAGAAGTTGATTTGTGTCTTGTTCAACATTGATAAGATTCTCATTTCCAAATCTCGGTCTCAAAGAAACCTGAAGGCCTAACTGTATTGAAGTAGAATCTACTAAATTGATCACATTTATCTTCTGTTGACTTTGAGTAGTTGAAACTGTAGTTACCCACCACTACAACTCCACAAAGGGCCAGCAGTGAGTCCACCAGCCAACAGATGTTGTGGTGGTTTTGAATTCTCTATCTCAAACCGCAGCTTCTGATACTCTACACAGTTGTCCCTTGGTGTACCACAGAGATTGGTTCCTGAACTCCAACGTATACCTAAATCCATGCATACTTCAGTCCTGTAGTTAGCCCTGCAGAACCTGTGTATATGAAAAGTCGGTTTTCCATATATGTGGGTTTCACATTCTGTGAATACTGTATTTTCTGCATCTGCGTTTGCAGAGGGCCGACTGTATTTATTGAAAAAATCGCGCATGAGTGGGCCTGCACATTTCAGATTCACGTTGTTCAAAGCTCAGCTGTATTTCCTCTTTTGTTAAGCCACATTTCAAGGCGACACTTGAATCCTATCTTATCTGGTGTTCGTATGTGGTAAAATGCCTTATGGGCTTGGTTTTGTAAGTTTGCTTGGTTATCTGTATCTGTACATCCCTCCAAAGTTTTCCAAAGGGGTACTGAGGACTCCCAGAGACTCGGGGCTGGGGGCTCCATATAACCATGATAGCAGCAGTCATCTTGGACAAAGGGCTGATCCTCGTGGGGAGCGCACTGCTCCATGCAGGTGAACACTAGGAGGTGCCTGGAAAGGAAGGGCCTCTTAGGCCCTAAACGAATGACGTAGTATGGCGCCGCAGGTGCAGGCCGTTAAGACAGCCCTCAGACTTGTTGAAGGCCCCACTTCGCAGGGGGAAATTCTGGGGAATTACCACTTGGGCGGGGCAGAGCGCCAGTAGGGCCTGGTTTGTGAGCCGCTGGCAGGGGCCAGGAGGATCACCCGAACAGCAGGAGAGCGTCCTGCTGCAGGCTTCCGGCTGCACCTGTTTCAGGCAGCTGCCTTCTGGAAAGACTTGGTTGGTGACCGCTAGGAAAGTGGGGTTGGAGATGAGTCGGAAAATGCTCTTCGGAGGAGGGAGCCCTGCCTCCTGGGTTTGTTGGCCGCCACCCTATCCAGGGAGAGGTTTCTCGTCCTTGGTCTGTTAAAAGGAACTGTCGCAGGTAAGGCTGGGATTCTAGGGATAGGAAGCTGGCAGGAGAGAGGTTTAACGGAAAAAGTAGATGGTGAAAACAAGAGGGGATTGAACCAGAAACTAAGTGGTTTGGAAGGGAGACGTAAGAGGGTGCAGAGGGATGAGTAGAGACAGCAGAAAAAGTTGCACTGGGGTGATGGAAATTAAAGTAAATTCAGAAGAGAAAAACTTAGGGAATCTTGGCCACACTGTGAGAGGCTATGGAAAATTAGAGCAAAGGCACCCCTTAATGTCTGTCGTGAAAAAAAGAAGGTAAAACTAAATTTTAGGTTTGCTAAATCTAGCTGCTGGCTGTCCCTAAAAGGGATTTAATGCAAGAGTTTCCCAAAAAAGACTAAGAGGGTGTTGGTATATTTTTACCAAATTCCTGCAGTAAATAGTGTATGTGTTATAGAAAATTCTCTAAACAGTGTGATTTTTCACCTTTTCTTAAATTACAGTTAAAATTGTATGTATTTAAGGTATACAACTTGATGATTTGATATACACTTGCTTTGTGAAGTAATCACCACAATCAAGCTAATTAATGTATCGACATCTCACACAGTTATCATTTTATTTCTTTTCTTTTTTTGTGGTGAGAACACATAAGATCTATGCACTTAGTACATTTCAAGTCTAAAATACAGTACTGTTAACGATAGTCACATTGTTTGTTGTACATTGGATTTCCAGAACGTATTCACTTTCATTACTGAAACTGAGGCAGGAAAGTAGAGTCTGGAGGCTGGGAACATAAGGGCAATTCATACTTCAGCTATAACAGGAAAATATTCTCTCCATAGAGCGTATGTCGTAAATGACTTTGTAACTTTACTTCATCCACTCCATTTACATAGGGCATACCCAAAGCAACCAGTGGAATACTCTAGGGAGTATTTAAACTCCTAAAAATTCTGTCATGGGGCCTTTGAGCCCCCAAGCTCGGGCCCTCTGCCACACTGTGGAGTGTACTTTCATTTTCAATAAATCCCTTTATTCCTTCCTTGCTCTGTTTGTACGTTTTTTCAAATTTGTTCAAGATGCCAAGAACCTGGACACCCTCAACTGTTAACAAAACTTTGTACTCCATGACAAATGTCTTCCCATTTCCTCCTACCCCTAGCTCCTAGCAGCCACTATTCTATTCTCTGCTTCTGTGAGTCTGTTTTAGATTCCACTTGTAAGAGATCAAGCAGTATTCGTTTTTCTGCACCTGGCTTTTTTCATTTAGCATGATGTCCTCCAGGTTTATCTATGTTGTTGTAAATGGCGGGATTTTCTTCTTTGTTAAGGCTGAATAATATTCCCGTGTGTGTGTGTGTGTGTATCACAATTTATCCATTCATCTGTCGACATTTAGATTGTTTCCATATCTTAGCTATTGTGAATAATGCTGCAGTGAACATGAGAGTGCAGTTATCTCTTTGAGATCCTGATTTCAGTTCCTTTGGATATATATTTATAAGTGGAGTTGTTAATTGTTCTAGTTAGTAGATAGTTCTATTTTTAATTTTTAAGGAATCTCCATACTCTTTTCCATAATGGCTATGCCAATTTACATTCCCACCAACAGCGTACAAGGGCTCCATTTCTCCACATTCACACCAACACTTGTTATCTTTTATTTTCCTGATAGCAGCCATTCTAAAAGGTATTTTATTTTATTTGTGGCTATTGTAAATGGGATTACTTTTTTATTTCATTTTCAGATTGTTCACTGTTAGCATATAGAAATGCTACCAATTTTTGTACCCTGCAATTTTACTAAATTTATCAGTTCTAATAGTTTTTTGGTGGAGTCTTTAGGTTTTCCGAATATAAGACAATATCATCAGTGAACAGTAATCATTTGACTTCTCCCTTTCCAGTTCGGATGCCCTTTACTTCTTTCTCTTGTCTGATAGCTCTAGCTAGGACTTCCAATACAATGTTGAATAACAGTGCTGACAGTGGGCATCCTTGTCGTTTTCCAGACCTTCAAGGAAAGGCTTTTAGTTTTTCCCCATTCATGATGCTAGCTATGGGTCTGTCATGTATGGTTTTTATTATGTTGAGGTATGTTCCTTCTATACCAGTTTCTTTTTTTATCCTGAAGGGATGTTGAATTTCATCAAATGCCTTTTCAACATCAGTTGAAATGATCACATGGTGTTTGCCCTTCATTCTGTTGATATGATGTACCACATTAATTGATTTGCATATGTTGAACCATCCTTACATCCCTGTGATAAATCCTACTTGGTCATGATGAATGATCTTTTTAATATGCTTTTGAATTTGGTTTGCTAGTTTTTTTTTTTTTAGGATTTTTGCATTAATATTGACTAGTGTTATTGACCTGTGATTCTCTTTTTCTTGATGTGTCTTTGGTTTTGGTATCTGGGTAATACTGGCCTTGTAGAATGAGTTTAGGAGTATCCCTTTTTCTACTTTTTGGAAATATTTGAGCAGGTTTGGTATTAGCTCTTTAAAGTTAGAGCAGAATTCAGCAATGAAGCCATCACATCCCAGATTTTTCTTTGCTGGGTGACTTTTCATTATGGCTTCTATCTCGTTATTTTTTATTGGTCTGTTCAGACTTTGGATTTCTTCATAGTTCAATCTTGTAGGTTGTATGTGTCTAGGAATTTATACATTTCTTCTAGATTTTCCAATTTATTGGCATATAGTTGCTCATAGTGGCGACTAATGATGCTTTGAATTTCTGTGACATCAGTTGTGATGTCTCCTTTTTCATCTCTGGTTTTATTGATTTGGGTCTTCTGTCTTTTTTCCTTAGTCTTGCTGAAGGTTTGTCAATTTTGCTTAACTTTTCAAAAAACCAGTTTTTTGTTTTTTGGGTTTTTTTTTTTGTATTCATTTCAATGTCTTGAAATGTTGATCTTTTGTATTTTCTTCATTTCAGTTTCATTTAACTTTGCTCTGATCTTTATTATTTTTTCTTTTACTAATTTGAGGTTTGGTTTGCTCTTGCTTTTCTAGTTCTTTAAGATGCATTGTTAGGTTGTTTATTTGAAGATTTTCCTTTTTTTGATGTAGGTGCTGTGAAAGGAAAGTATCTTGGACCCCCAAAATCACTAAGCTAAAGGGAAAATTCAAACCCAGATCTGCTCAGGGCAAACCTGCTTTCCATTCTATTCAAAGTCATCCCTCTGCTCACTAGATAGATGCATATTCTGATTGCCTCCTTTAGAAAGGCTTATCAGAAACTCAAAAGAATGCGACCATTTGTCTCTCACCTATCTGTGACCTGGAAGTCCCCTCTTTGCTTTGAGTTGTCCCCGCCTTTCTGGATGGAATCAATGTACTTCTTACATATATTGATTGATGTCTCGTGTCTCCCTAAAATGTATAAAACCAAGCTGTGCCCCAAACAACTTGGGCACATGTCATCAGGACTTCCTGACACTGTGTCATGGGTGCACATCCTCAAACTTGAGAAAATAAACTTTCTAAATTAACTGAGACCTGTCTCAAATTTTGGGAGTTCACAGTGGTTATACCTGTAAGGTTCTTTCTTAGTATGGCTTTTGCTGTGTCTCATAGGTTTTTTTTATGTTGTGTTTCCATTACCATTTGCTTCACGAAATGTTTCAATTTTCTTCTTAATTTCTTCATTGATCCACTGGTCATTCAGGAGCTTATTGTTGAATTTCCACACGTTTCTACAGTTTCCAAAATTCCATTTATTATTGATTTCTAGTTGTGTTTCATTGTTGTCAGAGGAGATATTTGATGTTATTTCAATTTTTTGAATGTTTTCAGACTTGTTTTGTGGTCTTGTCCTTGAAAATGATCCATATGCTGAGGCAAAGAAGGTATATTCTGCAGCCATTAGATGAAATGTTCTGTAAATATCTTATGGGTCCATTTGTTCCATACTGCAGATTAAGTCTGACATTTCTTTGTTTATTTTCTGCCTGGGAGATCTATCCAATGCTGAAAGTGGGGTGTTGAGGTCTCCAGCTATTGTTGTATTGGAGTCTCTCCCTTGCTTTAGCTCTAATAATATTCGCTTTATATATCTGGATGCTGCAGTGTTAGGTGCATATATATTTACAATTGTCATATCCTCTTGATGAATTGACCCCTTTATCATTATATAATGACCTTCTTTGTCTCTTCTTTTTTTCTTTTTTCTTTTTTTTTTTTTTTTTTTTTTTTTTTTTGAGACGGAGTCTCGCTCTGTTGCCCAGGCTGGAGTGCAGTGGCGCGATCTCGGCTCACTGCAAGCTCCGCCTCCTGGGTTTACGCCATTCTCCTGCCTCAGCCTCCTGAGTAGCTGGGACTACAGGCGCCCGCCACCGCGCCCGGCTAATTTTTTGTATTTTTAGTAGAGACAGGGTTTCACCGTGGTCTCAATCTCCTGACCTTGTGATCCGCCCGCCTCGGCCTCCCAAAGTGCTGGGATTACAGGCGTGCTCTTCTTTTTTTCTTGAAATCTATTTTGTCTGATATATGTATAGTGACTCTTGCTCTTTTTCGGTTTCCATTGGCATTGGATATCTTTTCCCATTCCTTTATTTTCAGTCTCTGTGTGTCTTTATAGGTGAAGTACATTTCTTGTAGGCAACAGATTATTGATGCTCCCTCTTTGGGCAGGTGTCAGGTGAGCACAGCCTGGTTCTGCTTTCTGCTGTGACGGCAAAGCACTGAGTTCAATGCAAAACCTCACAATCTCTGCACTGCCCCTCTCCCAATTGCACAGATTCTCTGTGCCAGGTGGGATAGGGGAGAGGTCATGTCAGCAATTCAAGACTGTCTTTCCTACCCTCTTCAGCAATAAGAAGTCAAAACTGGGCTCTGTGAATGCTAACCTGATTTTTGGTTCCTATGAAGGTGCTGCCTTTCTGTAGATAGTTGTCAAACTTGGTGTTTCTTCAGTGGGGATGATTGGTGGAGTTTTCTATTCAGCCATGTTTTTCTACCCAAAAATCTTTTCATTGTATCTTTAAAGGTATTTTTCTCATGTTGCTGAAATTTTCAAATTTATTGCCATAAAGTTGTTCCTTAGTACCTTCTCATTGTTTTGAAAATGTGTATAGGAACTAATACCTACAATTTGTGTTTTCCCTATTAATATTGATCAATATTGCTAGATATTCATAAATTTTATTATTCCTTTCAAGAACCAGCTTTTGTCTTTGATTTTTAAATTTTTAAAAAACATTTTAAACATCTATTAATGTTGAAAATTTATTTTTAATTGATACATAATGATTATACATATTTATGGGATAGAGTGTGATGTTTGATATATGTTTATAGTGTATAATAATGAAATTAGTATAATTAGCATATCTATCACCTTAGACATTTATCATTTCTTTGCGATGAGAATATTCAATATTTCTAGCTATTTTGAAATACACAATATATTATTGTTAACCCTACTGTATAATGAATTATTTTGTACTTTCATTCTTAGTTTTTATTTTATTCTGTTAAAGGTTTAATTAGGTATTTTTCTCTGTTATTTTAAAAAATCACTTTTTATATAAAATATTTTCAGTCTTTCTCCTTTCTCATATATGGGCTGAAAGCCAGAAATTTCCATGTAAGCATTGCTTTAGCTGCATCCTACAAGTTTAATATGTAGTATTTTCCTTACTAGTTGTAAATTTTCTATTATGCATTTTGAACATATTTGGACCGTGGTCATTTAGAAGGATGTTCTTTAATTTTGAGGCATATAATTATTTTCTAGCTGTAAGAGTTAAAAAAAGAGGAAAGAAACATGAACAGTGGCTCAACAGTCAAAGACAAGTTTATTTTGGAGAATAAACCTGACAGGGGCTTCTGGCCGATTTTGGTCAGGAGTGCTCTCTCTTATAGATTAAGGGTTTTTATTGGTTTTAGGATGAGAGAGCTTATCACAGGCTTGGAATGTTTCTGTGTTGGGGAGAAGTTTCTGGCGGGGTTGGAATGTCTGTGGTTGGAAGGGAGGTTATTTGGGGCTGACATCTCTCTGGCTCGAGGGGAAGTTACCTCGGGGCTGGCATGTCTCTGGTTGGGGAGGGGTTTATCTTATGGTTGGAATGTTTCTGGTTGGAGATGTGATTTGTGGTTTATGATCATGCTGACCTTAGCCATTAGGCTGATGCCCTTTGGATTTAGGCAGTTTTTTATCAAGGTGAACCTTAAAATGGCAGTGCTTATCCAAGATGGTGATGCTCCTGCTCTGTCAATTCAGACCCTATAGTTATAAAAAGGATGAGGGGTGACGTGTTCTTTCTGGCTACTTCCTGTGGACAAGGGGTTGGAGAGTTTTCTGGTCTCAGAGTGATTGTAGGAGTAATGCCATCTCTAGATGTTTTTGAGTAGTTGTCTGTGAAATGGCCATGATTCTGTCAGTTAAAAATCTTTGAAAAAGGTTTAGTAGGCAGGGTAAGAACATTAGTCCTAGGCATATTATTAGGAGAGGGCCCAGGAATGGGATGATCCATGCTATTATTTTGTTCCCAAACCAAGAATCTATTTGGTTGTTTTGGTATTCCTTTAGCTTTTTAGCCCTTTCTTTAAATTATATAGCAGTGTTTCTTACTAGGCCTGACTGGTTGAGATAGAAACATTCCTCACCCAATAAGAGGCAGAGATGCATGTTTGGAAAGGCCCATGTGTTATTTTCTATTAGTAATTGTTATTCCTGCTGTGAGGATAATAATTTAGCAAAATGCTACAGTAATTGAGATTCTGTCTGCTATTCTACCCTAAGGGTGCTACAGTATATAGTCCTACTGCAAATAGTAGAGTGGGTAAAGCTTTCCCCACAGGGTAGCATAGTAAATAATTTCTATTAAAAAGTTTTAATATTTGGCTTAAAAAGAGAGGTAGGAATGACAAGACGTATTTGGTGAGGAAGGGGGTATTGGAATGTAATTTAAACAGTAGAAAATAATAAAAATTGAAGAACATTAGGCAACACTAGAATTTAGCAACAGGTATGCAATAGTTTTTAAAACATAATTTTCTTTAGTTTCCCATTTTTATTAAAAGACAAATCACAGTAGTACTAATTTGCTTTATTATACTTTGTTTAATTATTTGCATACAGTGCAGCAAGAATAATTATTTGTTACATAGGCCATTTTTTTTAGATGGAGTATTGCTCTGTCCCTTAGGTTGGAGTGCAGTGGTATGATCTTGGCTCACTGCAACCTCCACCTCCTGGGTTCAAGCGATTCTCCTGCCTCAGCCTCCCGAGTAGCTGGGATTACAAGCATCTGCTATGATGTCTGGCTAAGTTTTGTATTTTTAGTAGAGACAGGGTTTCACCATGTTGGCCAGGCTGGTCTTGAACTCCTGACCTCAGGTGATCTGCCTGCCTTGGCCTCCCAAAGTGCTGGGATTACAGGCGTGAGCCACCATGCCTGGACATAGGCCTTTTAAATTGGCTTTGATGGAACTTTGTTCCATAGATGGAATCTGAGATAAGACCATTTTAAAGCCAAGCCCAGCCATGGATTTGTACCATCGAATACTACCTATGTATTTGTGAATTCCTCTCCTCTTGAGGTTCCATGATAACTTGGGGTTCCTGACCTGTCAGAAAGTGACATTCTTTACTTATCACAGGTCAGAAACCCTGTACAGGGACTGTGTACACAAAATATGAGGCCAGTTTCCCAAGGGCTTTATTAGCTTCATAAATCAAGTTTGATTCCTTAAAGGAAAGCACACCATTCCAGTCAAAGTCTTGGTAAAAATAACCAGTTTTTCCAATTGTATCCTCTTATAAAAGAAAACAGATTCTTATTGAACTTATGCAAATAACTATATTGCCATAACTTAAGAATACTCACAGATAGTTTCCAAATTCTGGAGAAAATCAGGTAGAGAGAAACAAGTATGCTCTAAATTTTGTTCATGGGAGTATACTAAATTTTTCAAAGCTGTCAGTAGCACAAAAGAAAAGTTTATTTGACTTTGAAAAACAAAACAAGGGATTAGCAATATTTTAAACAAAACATCAGAAAGATCACTCTAGTCCCCCTATTAGTTCAGTTCATGCAGTTAATTCCTGTCCTACTTTTTATCAAAATCTTTCATTCAAGGGCACCTGTTAGAGCTTTATAGCAGACAAGAATTGTTTATGGATGACAAAAAGTTTTAGGGTAGCCAAGGTTGAAGACACAATTGACAGGGATATCTGTTATCTTTGTGGCACACAATAATTTTAACATAACAATTATAATTATTACTGATAATGTACAGTAAGATATCAGAATTATAGGAGTCTCACATAACTTTGGAACGCATACCAATAACATATTTATACAAATATAGCCCAAAGAAAACCAAACACCATTTTATATTTGACAATGCTTCCGGTATGCTTTTATACCAAATAAGCCAAGTTTTACCTTTGTATTAGTATGCTATTAATGTTAAACTCGATTTTTAATAAAACCTTGTAGACACATGTACCTCATTTTAATGTTTGACCATAAGGTAAGATTTTTATAGACCTTTTTTTAACTCTTTATAATTTTTGTAAAAGAGCAGGTTAGTGTTTTCAGAAAACCCATTGTGCTTTTAATGCTCAATTTACAGAATTTTCTTCACAATTAACCTTTCAAAACTTGCTTAACCCTTCATTTTTATTTTATTCAACTTAAAACAATTCTTTAACCTTTTAATCTAGGTAAAAATGTGTCCTAGATCTTACCTAGTTGCAAACCATGGAAGTGTACAGCTAAGGGTATTAGTGGCATTTTATAAAGCATTCAGGAGGCCTAATCACTTTTAAATTGTACATTTCTTGCATAAATTTCCTTTTATAAAATTTTTCATGACCTTCACAGACTAATCTCTAACATGCCTTGACTTTCTGACTTGTTGTAAACATTCCTTTCTTTAAACAACCAGTTAATTTACTTTAGGACAGGAATTTACCATATGAGATTATTTTTTGCCTGGGCGTGATGGCACACACCTGTAATCCCAGCACTTTGGGAGGCTGAGGTGGGTGGATCACGAAGTCAAGAGATCGAGACCATCCTGGCCAATATGACAAAATCCTGTCTCTACTAAAAACACACAAATTAGTTGGGCGTGGTGGCACGTACCTATAGTCCCAGCTACTTGGCAGACTGAGGCAGGAGAATCACTTGAATCCAGGAGGCGGAGGTTGCAGTGAGCTGAGATCGTGCCACTGCACTCCAATCTGGTGACAGAGCAAGTCTAAAAAAAAAAAAAAAAAAAAAAGAGCAGGGCTAGGAAAACAGTTTCCAGGGCCTAATAAACAAGTATAGCTGGAAGACAAAGATGATTTTGAGAGGTACTTATTCACCTCTAATTCCAGGGGTTCTGTAAGGAAAACAGATTTTTCCTGAAACAGGATTTTTGGTGCCTTTTCTGTTTTCCCAATGAGTCCCAGGGCACCAGAAGTCATTTTAGTGTTCTTCATACATGCACCAAGAGTGGGAAGACAAAGTGGAAAAAAATATTTCAGTTAACTGGGAAAATACCTTTTCCAAGAAAACAAGATTTATGAAGAGAAAAACATAAAGGCCTTTTGAGTATACTTAGCTTGGATATTAATTAAGCTGAGTGGTCTTTTTCATCAGAGTGAGAGTGGAGGTTAGAATTATATAAATATCATGCCAAGTTAAATTAAAGGATTGGGTTATGTGTCAGGAATTCCCTGTGATAATGAGGGGGATTTTCAGAGAAAGATCCCAGATGCTGTTTGATCTGTGACAAATCAGACATGGAAAAAGGCATATGAACACGAGCAGTGCCTTCAATCCCAGCCACTTCTCAGAAAGGGAGAATAGCACAGGTGGTTTTTGAATGGGTAGCAGATGGAGGAGGAGAAGTGGGATTTGGGGCTGAAGGCTTGGGGTCAGGGCAGGACACCAGGGCAGAGAGTTCAGATGGGCGAGGAGCATCATGATGCAGGGGGATGAGAATACAGAGGGAGTTCATCTGCAGGGTCAAAAAGGGTTTTGGAGGAAGCAGTTTTGAAGGAAGAAGTTTGGGAGGAAGGAGAGACCCAGGGAGGGTTTTCATTAAGAAAATGGATTTCATGAGGAGTACAGGCTTGACACAGGGGGAGTTGGGATCTAAGGTAGAAGAAAGCCTGAATATAGAGAACCTCTTGCCATTTACTGTTCCTGGTTATAAAGTTATCAAAGTCCCTGAGAATTTGAAAGTCAAAGGTGCCATTTTCGGGCCATCAGCTGTCATTATCTAATTTGTATTGGGTCCAGGCCGTGTTGCAATAAAAAACTAAATGCATACATCAAGTTTGGCAAGGTTGTGAAGGAGACAGCCCAGAGGAGAGGATGTAGGAATGTGGGCTTGTTTGGCACACATGTGGACTGGCAAGAAGAAGCCAAGGGTGTCTGTTTTCCAGTTGTCTCCAGACAAAAGACAGAAACCTGGAATCCTCTTTCTAAAGAGGACGTCAAGCTAAGAAGAAACTGGGCATACTCAAGATTTCTTCTAGCTTAGTCCCACTGGTCCTCCAAGGACTGGGACAGCAGACCTAACTTTCCCCAGGTACTGTAAGAATGCCAGGGGAGGGCAGATCTTACCAGTTGGGTGAATTAGTGTCTGATATTGGATGTTCTGGTTTGAATCAGCAAGGGCCTCTTGGACTGGAGCCATACAAGAAAGAGAGTGAAGGGAAGATGAGAGAGGAGGAGAGGAGAAAGTGAAATACCCATTATGGGTAGTCAGAGGTGGATTCCTGAGACCTGAAGGTTTTGAGGGCTCACTGGAGAGTAGCCCCAACCTGAACCCTCACAGTCCCCTTCAGGTTAGTTGTCCTCCTCATGCAAATTGCTCGAAAAGTGAAGTGAGAGACAAGACGAGGTAGGTGGCAAGAGGCTCTCAGGATCCAGCAGGGTGAGCAGCTGCTATCCACTGCTTCTTGGGTTGCAAGACAGCCTGTATCGCCAATACCCATCCTGGGTTTTGGCACCAAATGTAAGAAGTAAAGAAAGAGGAAAGAAACATGAAAAGTGACTCAACAGTCAAAGATAGGTTTATTTTGGAGAATAGACCTGAGAGGGGCTTCTGGTCGATTTTGGTCAGGAGTGCTTGCTCCTATGGACTGAGAGTTTTTATTGGTTTTAGGGTGAGAGAGTTTATCACAGGCTTGGAATGTTTCTGTGTTAGAGAGAAATTTATGGCAGGGTGGAATGTCTGTGGTTGGAGGGGAGGTTGTCTTGGAACTGACATCTCTCTGGCTGGAGGGGAGGTTATCTCGGGGCTGGCATGTCTCCGGTTGGGGAGGGGTTTATATTATGGTTGGAATGTTTCTGGTTGGAGATGTGATTTGTGGTTTATGGTCATGCTGACCTTAGCCATTAGGCTGATGCCCTTTGGATTTAGGCAGTTTTTTATCAAGGTGAACCTTAAAATGGTGATGCTTGTACAAGACAACGATGCTTCTGCTCTGTCAATAGCTCTTTGTATTTATATAGTTTTCTTTTTAAATTCCATAGTCATTAAGGGACATACACTGTGCAATTCTTTTTTTTTTTTTTTTTTTTTTTTTTTTTCCGAGATGGAGTTTTGCTCTATTGCCCAGGCTGGAATGCAATGGTGTGATCTAGGCTCACTGCAACCTCTGCCTCCCAGGTTCAAGCAATTCTCCTGCCTCAGCCTCCTGAGTAGCTGGGATTACAGGTGCCCACCACCATGCCTGGCTAATTTTTTGTATTTTTAATAGAGTCAAGGTTTCACCATGTTGGTCAGGCTGGTCTCGACTCCTGACCTCGGGTGATCCGCCTGCCTCAGCCTCTCAAAGTGCTACGATTACAGGTGTGAGCCACCATGCCTGGCCAATTCTTATTTTTAGGATGTGCTGATACTTCTATCATGCCCATGGATATTATGTATTTTGGTATATGTCCCATGCACATTTGAACTTCATAACTGTGCTGCAATTGTTGGGTGTTTTACATGTGTACATTAGATTAATTTGATTAACATTTCTTAAGCTTTGTATTTCCTTACTAATTATTTTTTAAATTGTTCTATCAGTTACTGAATGTTCTATCATATAACTGAATGAAGCATGTTATACCAACAAGTAGACTTTGAAGTTTTCTATTTATCCTTTTATATCTCTTACAATTTCCTTTATATATTTTGAAGCTATTTAGTTAAATACAAATTCCTGTTGAATTTCATTCTATGAAGTCTATCCTCTTTATTTTTGTTCCTGCTTCATTTCTGTTATTAATATGGTTTCTTTGGCTAATATGAATTAGTAAAATGTTGCAAATATTTTGGAGTAGAAGTTATTTCCTTCCAATTCTGATTTGAAACTTTTTGCTCTTGAGCATGTTGAGATCTGATTCTTGTTTGCTTCTAGAGCCAATAAAGGGTGGTAGGAGTATGTCTTGAGGAGTCTAGGCATCCCTTTTCAGGATAAGTTCCCCAGCTGAGCTCATTATAAGGTCTCAAGCTTGAGGTGCATAGACTTCTCAGACAGGAGAGCTGTGCATTCTTTCTCAGGGGTATTTCTCAGGAGACTCAGGGATATTTTGGAATGTTTAGATGTTCAAAGTCATCCAAATTCACCAGGAATTCTCTATTTCAAGTCTCAAGGTTTTCCCCCTTCTCAATCAGTTTCTTCCCTTTCCCTTGGCATATCTATGTATTCAACTTATATTGTGACTCTGCAAGCATTCCAATTAAATTTTGTTTTCAGTGAGCTTGGTTGTATGGCTAAAACAAAGGAGAGATTCTTTTAGGTCCACCATTATAAGCTCTGTTTGAACTGTGAATTTCAAGCCTTTGGCCTCATCATGTAAATTTACCAGTATAGTTAAATACAGCTATTTCACCTCTCAGTCTTTGAGGTGCTCATAGTAATGATCACAGCAGTCACTTCATCCCCTTACACACTTGTCAATAGGGCAGTTCACTGTAATCAACATTGAGTAGTAACTAATTGTGATGTCATTACATGCCATTCTCCATTGGATGGAAGTTCAGCAGTGTGTTTAAGACTAGGGTCATGCCCACATCAATTTCAGATTCCCATTTTATCTTTTTTTTTGATATCACTATTAGTACCAAGTCTTGTGTCTGTCAATATCCTGTCCAGAAAAGAAAAACTCACCAAGGAAAATTAATATAGGGAAATTTTTAAAAGTTATTAGAGGACTGAAAAGATAAAAATGGAACACTGAAAGACACAGAGGTAAGATTTGCTAGAAGGAGCTACATTATTATTAACTATATGCATATTATTGTACAGCAGATCTCTAGAACTTTTTCATCTTGCATGACTGAAATTATATATCCATTGAATAGGAACTCCTCATTTCCCTAATCCCTCAGCACCTGGCAACTAACATTCTATTTTTTTCTTCTAAGAGTTTTACTACTTTAGATACCTCATAAGTGGAATCATTCTGTATTTGTCCTGTGACTGGCTTATTTCACTTAGTATAAAATTCTCAATGCTCATCCATGGTGTAGCAGCATATGACAGGATTTCCTTCTTTTAAATGACTGAATAATATGTACGTATATACCACCACTTTGGGCCACGCATCTGTTGGGTAACATTTAGATTTTTTCCCCACCTTTTGGCTATTGTAAATAATGCTGCAGTGAACATGGGAATGCAAAGATATCTTCAAGAGCCTGATTTCGATAATTTGGATAAATACCTAGAAGTGGGATTACTGGATCGTATGATAGTTCTATTTTTAATTTTCTGAGGAACCTCTATATTGTTTTCCATAGCAGCTGTGCCATTTTACTTTCCTACCTCCAACATTGGAAGTCACATTATTTTTAAGCATGAGAATTTTATGTGATACATGAGAAGGCTTCTATAAGTATAAAATAAAATGTAAAAGAATTTAGGATAAGATTAATACATTTAAGTGTTTTGGTTTGTTTGTTTGTTGTTTTGAGACAGGGTCTCACACTCTTGCCCAGACTAGAGTGCAGTAGCCCGATCTTGGCTCACTGCAACCTCCGCCTCCCAGGCTCAAGCGATTCTTCTGCCTCAGCCTCCTGAGAAGCTGGGACTACAGGTGCCCACTACCACGCCCGGCTAATTTTTTTATTTTTAGCAGAGACAGGGTTTCACCATCTTGGCCAGACTGGTCTCGAACTCCTGACCTCAGGTGATCCACCCGCCTTGGCCTCCCAAAGTTCTGGGATTACAGGCATGAGCCACCGTGCCCAGCCCGAATGTTATTTTTTCTAAGAGGGTTTTTTTTTTTTTTTTTTTTTTTTTTTAATTTTAAGTTCTGAGATACATATGCAAAACGAGCAGGTTTGTTACATAGGTTTACATGTGCCATGGTGGTTTGCTGCACCTATCAACCCATCATCTAGGTTTGAAGACTCACATGCATTAGGTATTTTTCCTAATGCTCTCCCTCCCCTTGCCCCATCCCCCAACAAGCCCTGGTGTGATGTTCTCCCTGTGTCCATTTGTTCTCATTGTTTAACTCCCACTTATGATTGAGAACATGCATTGTTTGGTTTTCTGTTCCTGTGTTGGTTTGTGGAGAATAGTGGCTTCCAGCTTCATCCATGTCCCTGCAAAGCACATAAACTCATTCTTTTTTATGGCTGCATAGTATTCCATGGTATATATGTGCCACATTTTCTTTATCCAGTCTATTGTTGATGGGCATTTGGGTTGGTTCCAAGTCTTTGCTATTGAAAATAGTGTTGCAGTAAACATACGTGTGCATGTGTCTTTATGGTAGAATGGTTTATAATCCTTTGAGTATATACTCAGTAAAGGGATTGCTGGGTTAAATGGTATTTCTGGTTCTAGATCCTTGAGGAATTGCCACTCTGTCTTTCACAATGGTTGAACTAATTTACACTCTCACTAACAGTGTAAAAGCATTCCTATTTCTCCATGTCCTCTCTAGCATCTGTTATTTCCTGACTTTTTAATAATTGCCATTCTAACTGGCATGAGATGGTATAAGAAGTCACATTTTAACATGAAATTTGGAGCATACAGAACATCCAAGCCAGAGGTGAGATCTCTTTGTGGTTTTGATTTGTATTTTCTCATGATTAGTGATGTTGAGCATCTTTTCATATGTTATAACATCATTCATAAATGGTGTTGGCCATATATATATTTTTGCATAAATGCCTATTCAGGTCATTTGCCCAACTTTTTATTTTGAAAAAACTTAGTTTCTTGCTTTTGAGTTTTATGGATATCTTATATATTTTGGACAGTAATCCCTTATCAGGTATCACATAGATGTTTGGCAAATACTTCTTCCATCACGTAGGCCACTGTGAATTTAGGGCCTTGGGCCTTGTTGTATAAAATGCCAATACAGTTAAGTATAGCTATCTCACCCCTCTGTCCTTGAGGTACTTAAAATTACAGCAGTCACTTGGTCACCCTGCACACTTGCATCAATAGAGAACTTAATCACAAGTAACATTGGGTGGTAATTTAAATAATTATGATGCCACTACATGCCTATCTATTTCCAATCTGTTGATTGTCTCCTTTGCTGTTAAGAAGCTTTTTAGTTTGAGGTAGTCTCACTTATTTTTGCTTTCGTTGCCTGTGCTTTTGGTGTCATACCCAAGAAATCATTGCAAAAACAAATGCTGTGAAGATTTCCTTGTGTGTGTTTTTTAAAGAAGTTTTATAGTCTCAGGTCTTATTTTTATGTTTTTATTCCATTTTGAATGATTTTTGTGTTGTATAAGGGTTCAGTTTCATTCTTTTGCATGTGGATATCCAGTTTTTCCAGTACTGCTTACGGAAGAGACTATATGGAAGAGACTATATTTCCCCCATTGTGTAGTTCTGGCACCTTTATCAAAGGTCATTTATTCATACATGTCTGGATTTACTTCTGGGCTCTATATTCTATCTCTGTCTGTTTTTATGCCAGTACCATGCTGTTTTTATTACTGTATATTTATAATATATTTTGAAGTCAGATAGTATGAGGCTTCCAGCTTTATTCTTCTTTCTCAAGATTGTTTTGGCTATTTGGGGCCATTTATTCTTCTATATAAATTTTGAATTGTTTTTCTATTTCTGCTAATAATGCCATTGAGATTTTGTTAGGGATTCTATTGAATTTGTAGATTGCTTTGGATAGTATGGACATTTTAACAATATTAAGTCTTCTATGAATGAGATGTCTTTCCATTTATTTATGTCTTCTTTAATTTTTTTTCAGCAAGGTTTTGTGATTTCAAGTGTACATGTCTTTAATTTTTTAAAGTTAAGATTATTCCTAAGTATTTTATTCTTTCTGATGCTATTGTAAATAGAATTATTTTCTTATTTTTCAGATGATTTATTGTTAGTGTATAATTATGCAAGTGACTTTTGTGGTTGATTTTGTATCCTGCAACTTTGTTGAATTCATTTATTAG
This sequence comes from Macaca thibetana thibetana, assembly GCF_024542745.1. NCBI lineage: Eukaryota > Metazoa > Chordata > Mammalia > Primates > Cercopithecidae > Macaca > Macaca thibetana. The sequence continues at coordinate 37,153,411 of NC_065584.1, forward strand.
CTATAACAGGTTTTTTTTGTAGAATTTTTAGAGTCTTCTACAGATCAAGTCATCCGTGAACATAGATCATTTTACTTCTTCCTTTCTGATATGGACATTATAATTTCTTTTTCTTGTCTAATTTCTCTGGCTAGTACTTCCCATACTATATTGAATAGAAGTGAATAAAATGGATATTCTTGCCTTGTTTCAGATCTTAGAGGAAAAGATTTCAGTTTTTCACCATTGAGTACAATGTTAGCTGTGTACTTTCCATACATGCATGTATATTGTTGAGACAATTTTCTTGCATTCCTAGAATGTCAAGTATTTTTTTCAGAAAAGTGTGTTGGATTTTGTCAAATGCTTTTTCTGCATCTATTGAGATGATCATGTAATTTTTATCCTTCTGCCTGTGAATGTGATATATCACAATGATTGGTTTTTGAATGTTAAACTATCCTCGCATCATAGTAATTTCTTTTAGACCTTTTTATTTCTAAGTCATTAGTTATAACGTCTCCTTTTTCATTTCTGATTTTTGTTTTGTTTTTCATTTTCTCTTAGCTGCTCTAGTTAAAGGTTTGTCAATTTTGTTGATCTTTTCAAATACCAATTTGTATTGATTTTTTACTTGTTTATTCTCTATTTTGTTTATTACTGCTCCAATGTTTATGTCTTTCCTCTGTTGACTTTGAGCCTAGTTTGTTCTTCTTTCCCTCTAGTTTCTTTTTTTTTTTTTTTTTTTTTTTTTGGAGACAGAGTCTTGCTCTGTCGCCCAGGCTGGAGTGCAGTGGCCGGATCTCAGCTCACTGCAAGCTCCGCCTCCCGGGTTCCCGCCATTCTCCTGCCTCAGCCTCCCGAGTAGCTGGGACTCCAGGCGCCCGCCACCTCGCCCGGCTAGTTTTTCATATTTTTAGTAGAGACGGGGTTTCACCGTGTTAGCCAGGATGGTCTCGATCTCCTGACCTCGTGATCCGCCCGTCTCGGCCTCCCAAAGTGCTGGGATTACAGGCTTGAGCCACCGCGCCCGGCCTCCCTCTAGTTTCTTAAGGTTTAATGTCAGGTTGTTTATTTGAGATCTTTCTCTCTCTCTCTCTCTCTCTCTCTCTTTTAAATGTCAGTATTTATCTCTGTAAACTTCTCTTTTAGGACTGCTTTGCTGCATCCTATAAGTTTTGGTATGCTGTGTTTTCATTTTTGTGTCAAGATATTTGCTAATTTCCCTCTTAGTTTCTTCTTTGACCCAATTGTTGGTGTTGTTTAATTTCCATCTGCCATCATGAACCACATAAGAATGTTTTGGGCAATGATGGATCGCATATATGACAGTGGTCTCATATTACAATGGAGCTGAAAAATTCCTACTGTCTAGTGACTTTGTAGCCATCTAATGTCATATCGTAATGCATTACTCATGTGTTTGTGGTGATGCTGGTGTAAACCTATGCGTTACCAATCATGTAGAAGTATAGTACATGCAATTATATATAGTATATAAAGTTGATAATGATGATAAAAGATTTCCTATACTGTACTTTTTATCATGATATTAGAGTATACTTCTACATATATATTTTTAAAGTTAACTAACTGTAAAACAGCCTCAGGCAGTTCATTCAGGAGGTATTCCAGAAGAAGGCATTGTGATCATAGGAGATGACAGCTCCATGTACGTTATTGCCCCTTCCAATGGGACAAGATATGGAGGGAGAAGACAGTGATTATTGATAATCTTGACCCTGTGAAGGCCTAGGCTAATGTTAGTGTTTGTGTCTTAGTTTTTAACAAAAATTTTAAAAGTAAGAAAAAATAAATAATTTTTAAAATAGAAAAAGCTTATAGAATAAGAATATAAAAGTTTTTGTATTTTTAGTAGAGATGGGGTTTCACCATCTTGGCCAGGCTGGTCTCGAACTCCTGACCTCGTGATCCACCCACCTCGGCCTCCCAAAGTGCTGGGATTACAGGCGTGAGCCACCGCGCCTGGCCTAGGATGTAAAATTTTTGTACAGCTCTACAATGTTTTTATGTTTTAAGCTAAGTATTATTACAAAACAGTCAAGAAGCTAAAAATTTAAAAGTATATAAAGTAAAAAAGTTACAGTAAGCTAAGTTTAATTTATTATTAAAGAAATTTTTAAAAATAAATTTATTGTAGCCTAAGTGCACAGTATTTATAAAGTTTACAGTGGTGTACAGTAATGTCCCAGGCCTTCACATTCACTCACTATTTACTTACTGACTTACCCAGAGAAACTCCCTGTTCTGCAAGCTCCATTCATGATGAGTGCCCTAAACAAGTGAACCATTTTTTATCTTTTATGCCATATGTTTACTGTTTCTATGTTTAAATGTGTTTATATACATGAATACTTACCATTGTATTCCAGTTGCCTACAGTATTCAGTATAGTAGCATGCTGTACATGTTTGTAGCATAGGAACAATAGGCTATCCAATATAGCCCAGATGTATAGTAGGCTATACCATTCTAGGTTTGTAGAAGTACACTTTATGACGTTTGCACAATGACAAAACCACTTAACACATTTCTCAGAACTTGTCCCTATTGTTAAGTGATGAATGAGTGTATTTGTGAATTTTTCAGATTTAATTACATTATTGATAGCTAGTCTCATTCTGTTGTGCTCAGAAAGATGCTTGGGGTGATTTCAATGTTAAATTTGTTAAGACTTGTTTTTTTTTTCTTTCATTCTTTATTATACTTTAAGTTCTAGGGTACACGTGCACAATGTGCAGGCTTGTTACATATGTATACATGTGTCATGTTGGTGTACTGCACCCATTAACTCATCATTTACATTAGGTATATCTCCTAATGCTATCCCTCACCACCCTGCCCCCACCCCATGACAGGCCCTGTGGTGTGATGTTCCTCTTCCTGTGTCCAAGTGTTCTCATTGTTCAATTCCCACCTATGAGTGGTTTCTCAGTAAACTAAGGCAAGGACTATCACAAGGACAAAAAGACTTGTTTTATGACCTAATATGTGAACTATGCTGGAGAATATTTTGTGTGCCCTTGAGAAGAATGTGTATTCTGATGTGTTGGGTAGAATGTTCTGTGTGTGTCTGTTAGGTCCATATGGTCTATAGTGTGGTTCAAGTCAGTTTCTTAAATTGATTTTCTGTCTGGATGTTCTATCCATTATTGAAAATAGGGTATTGAAATATCTTACTATTATTGTGTTGCTATCTATTTCTCCCTTAAATTATGTCAATGTTTGCTTCATATATTTGGGTTCTCCAATGTTGGGCACATATATTTCTAATTGTTATATCTTCCTGATAAATTGAACCCTTTTATCATTATATAGTCTCATCCTTTGTCTCTTGTAACAGTTTGTTTTGCTTTTAGATGAATATAAAATTATTTTTACCACAAACAAGATGTAGTCAAACCTGCTTTAGGAAGCTTCAGTCATTCTCTAACACAGATGTTCCAAGCGACTGCCCATTCTGTCAGACTCAAGGAGGCTCTCTCTTTTCATGTGGCCATCTATCAGCCTGTTTATAGTTTTCTCTTTTCTATAGCATCATCTACTGTGTCCTTGTCAAAACCTTTCCAGGTTTGGGTTTGTGTATTTTCCCAAACCTCTAATTTCTTGGACAATTTCTTTCATCATTGTCAGTCAAATCTGACATGGTCAGGTTATGTCCACTAAGCTCTGGAATGAGGAAACCCTTTTTTTTTTTTTTTAAACACACCTTAAGAGAGGATGCTCCAATTCTGCCTGGACATATGGAACAGTTCAACCCCCATACATTAGGGGAAACCTATGTATCCAGTGATTAATATAATCATGAAAAGAATTAAAGTACCTGTTATTAATACAATCATGATAAGAAAATGAAAAGGACTTTCTTAGAAGATGGACCTAATTGATCCTTATCTATTCACTTTTTGATCCATTTCCTCACAACCATGTCTAAAAAAGAAGATAGTAGATGGCAAAGATATACAATTATCTCCCAATTGTTGTTCCAACCCGCCTCACCACTGCGAGTGCATCATCATTCTGCGAGTGCTTTTAAATTGTATTGAACTTCACATTCACTTTTGTTTTATGCAGGTTTAACATAATTATATTAAGGATACTAAGCTTTCTTTAGCCAAAAATATGAACACTTTACATCATTAACAATATTTCTGCTATATTTTTCTACAAAATTGTAATTTAACTGGTGATGTGGTAGAACCACACACAAAAAAGCAGACCGCATACATAAATATTTCAAACACAGGATATGATGCTTATTCAGAAGTTTATAGAATATTAATGTTGCAAAGCAGAAGTTGAATTTAATCTGAACATTGAAGGATACTATAATGTGGTTCAAGAGTGAGGAAAGGTTTAGATTATTTAGATAAGGGTAGAGGATGAACAAAGTTCCTAAAGCAGAAGTGAGCATATGCTGTGTGTGGAGCTCATAGGATGGGGTTGAAGAGGCTGACCTGACACTTGCATGTTGGGGAGGGATGGAAAAAGAAAACTGGATAGAGGTGGTGGAGGCAGAGTCAATTTACTTTAAGAGCCACATGGTGTGATCTGTAACTGAGAGGACATTGTTACTAAGCAGTGAGATCAATAACCTAATCCTCTGTGAGATCCACAGAGATTTGTTTACTTTCGCCATGTGAGATATCAGTTACATTTGTTTTTTGAGAGGGGCAATAGAGACCACTGATGACCGTGGCCATTGAAAGAACTATGGGCATAATTGTTCAGTTTGCTGGTAAGTGATTCTTGTCCATTAAAGAGAGAAAGTTCTAGTGGCAAGCTGGTAGCCATGGGAGTATGTGAGAATAAAGGAAGATAAATATTTTAAGGTTAGTAGAGATTTGAGCATGTTCATGTACTGGAGGTAAAGAGAAAGTAATGAAGCAAAAGTTGAGGATAAATCTGACAGTCAATCTTCAAGTAGGTAGGGCTATAGGATTCATAGTACAGATAGAGGGGCTATGAGCTGGAACTGGAGGAAGATACATCTTTCACTGAAATTGAATCCAAGATCCCAGGGAGAGATAAGAATGACTGTAGTTTCAGATAGGATTTTATTTTCAGCAAAGAAAGAGGGACAGAGTTTTTCTCTAAAGCTTTCATTTTCATTGCTTGGCTACTGCTCTTCCAGTGGATTTTGACTGTGACCACAATAAGAAATTTAGCTTAGTTTACATTGAGACTCAGTGAGCATGGGAGTATGCAGATACAAACACAGACACAGAAAATTAAATATAAACTTTCGTTACAGTGTGTGAAGCTCTTGGTAAGCATCTGTGTAAAACTCTCTGATATTTTCTACACAATTGTGTTTCCTTTGGTTGTGGCCCACTAAATTGATTTACAGTTTGTGACCTGAGTCTGAGAAACACGAAATTAGGCTGTCACTGTGAGTGAGGGGAGAGATCATAAGACAGGTGTTGATGCGTTTTAAATTGTTACTGGAATTAGAAGAAAGAGTTAATTACTGATGCAGAGGAAGATTCTCACAGTGGTTGAAATCCCAGTAATATTAGAGGAAAGGCCTTCAGAATACACCCGTTCACAAAATTAATGGGAAGGCAATGTTCCTTTAAGACTTGTCTTTGGAGTAATGCATTGATGACAAGGACTGGCCTATCACAGATTCTTTGGAATAAACTTTTGTATTATAACCTCATCATATTTCTGACTATACATAATACAGGTTTTATCTTCTCTACAAGGCTTTTTCTTTCATGATCCTCTCTCAGTTCACCCATTTCCATCTTAATATTCCAAACTCTATGACACATACCAAGAATATTATGAGGAGAGCTATGGAGAGGAAATCTAAATTGGGATTTCACCTGTATCAGATATACTTGCCCTAAGAGGTCTCATCCAGTGCTCCTGATTTCCTCTTGTGGCATCTGGTGGCCATCCATTAGTTCTGGACACCTACACGGAGGGATGCAGGTTTTCTTGACATCATAATGCTAAGGATGTTGCACATGTTCATTTGTGCTCTTAGAATATTGAGGCCGCCAGTATATGTTAACAACGTGTCTCCAAATTTGTTTTAATGTTTTGATTTCAAATATTGAGTAAATCATTAACAACATTTTTAAGTGAAAGTCAGGAACTGAGCAAAGTTAGCTTTTACTTGAGCCAAACTTTTTTTCAACAGTGATGAGGTTTTTAAGTCTACTCAAATTGTGGTCTTCTGAACATTACAATGAACAGACTCTAGGCTTAAGCTCCTCTGTGTAGGCTTTCTTTGGAATTGAGATTGAAATCAATCCAGGTAACTCATCAGCCATGTGAAAAATAGAATCAAATCTGTATTGACATGACCAGGAGGAGCCTCTTATGATAGAGATCATGATGCTAGTTGGCTGTGTGCCCTGCCCCAAAACAGCTGCCCCACTCCCTGTTACCCCATCACATGCCTTCCTTCCTTGGAATGCCCAGGGCTTTTCTGCAGATAAGAATATATTATAAAGTTTAAAAGTCTTGATTGGAGGAGGTCTCTCAATACTAATAAGCCCTTTTAGTGGGGCTTTTTTGACTACCAATTTAGAGCAGAATTAGGTATACATAAAATGTCTGGGATAGGAGAGGGGAGATGGAGCAAACTACACGAATAAAGGAACACAAAATGGTGGATTTTGAATGTGTTGTCCATATGCTTATTGAATGTGAGGTTGCCAGTAGGTTTTTGGTTGGAAGAAAGATTTGTGTCAGAATACAATGTCTTTAAAATGAACAATTTTGCCTGGTGTGACAGCTCATGCCTGTAATCCCAGTACTTTGGAAGGCTGAGACAGGAAGATCACTTGAGACCAGGAGTTTGAGACCCACTTGGGTAACATAGTGAGACTCCATCTCTACCCCCCAAAAAAAATCAAAAAGAAAAATTAGCTGGGTGTTGCAGTGCATGCCTACAGTTCTAGCTACTTGGAGGCTAAGGTGGGAGGATCTTTTGAGTCCAGGAATTTGAGGCTGCAATGTGCTATGATTGTGTCACTGCACTACAGCCTGGGCAACAGAGCAGAACCCCATCTGTAAAATAAAGAAATAATAAAAGAAATACATACATTAAAATAAAATGGAAAATGTCTTGCCATTTTACATGTTTAAAGAACAGTATATAATGACTCTTTAGGTATCCATCATGAAAATTTGAAAATAACTCACCTATGTGCAATCTCCCCCATCTGGAAATCTTCTTGGCCATATGTATTAAGAGAATCCTATGTATTTTATTGCTTCAAATATGGTCCAAATGCAGGAATCACCTTGCCTTTTTTCTCTCTCTTTTTCTCCCTTTCTATCCCACCCACCCCATCCTGGCTCTTTCGGTTTTTATTTTCAGCACTGCAACTCTGATGGTCCAGCTCCACCAGGACACAGATCCCCAGATCCCTAAAGGTCAGCCATGCACCCTGAACAGCTCAGAGGGAGGAGCCAGACCACCAGTGCCTCACACCTTGTCCTCTTCTGCTCTAGACAGATGGCTCCATAATGACAGCTTCATAATGGCAGTGGGTGAGCCCCTGGTGTACATCAGAGTCGCTCTTCTGCTGCTCTGGTTTGGGATGTTTTTGTCTGTTTTTGGCCACTCTCAGGCCAGGCCCTCCCAGCGTTTCACTTCTCCAGAAGTGGTGATCCCTTTGAAGGTGATCAGCAGGGGCAGAGGTGCAAAGGCTCCTGGATGGCTCTCCTATAGCCTGCGGTTGGGGGGACAGAGATACATCGTCCACATGAGGGTAAAGAAGCTGTTGTTTGCCGCACACCTCCCTGTGTTCACCTACACGGAGCAGCATGCCTTGCTCCAGGATCAGCCCTTCATCCAGGATGACTGCTACTACCATGGTTATGTGGAGGAGGTCCCTGAGTCCTTGGTTGCCCTTAGTACCTGTTCTGGGGGCTTTCTTGGAATGCTACAGATAAATGACCTTGTTTATGAAATCAAGCCAATTAGTATTTCTGCCACATTTGAACACCTAGTACATAAGATAGACAGTGATGATACACAGTTTCCACCTATGAGATGTGGGTTAACAGAAGAGAAAATAGCACGCCAGTTGGAGTTGCAATTGTCATATAATTTCACTCTGAAGCAAAGTTCTTTTGTGGGCTGGTGGACCCATCGGCGGTTTGTTGAGCTGGTGGTGGTCGTGGATAATGTTAGATATCATTTCTCTCAAAGTAATGCATCAACAGTGCAGCATGAAGTATTTAACGTTGTCAATATAGTGGATTCCTTCTATCATCCTTTGGAGGTTGATATAATTTTGACTGGAATTGATATATGGACTGCATCAAATCCACTTCCTACCAATGGAGACATAGATGATGTTTTAGTGGAATTTTCTGTTTGGAAGAATTATAACCTTAATAATCGATTACAACATGATGTTGCACATCTTTTCATAAAAGACACACAAGGCACGACGCTTGGTGTTGCCTATGTTAAAGGAATATGCCTGAATCCTTTTAATAGTGGAGTTGATGTTTTTGAAGATGAGAAGTTGGTCATTTTTGCAGTTACCTTGGGCCATGAGCTTGGTCACAATTTGGGTATGCAACATGACACCAAGTGGTGTGTGTGTGAGCTACGGTGGTGCATAATGCATGCCTATAGAAAGTTAACAACTAAATTTAGCAACTGCAGTTATGCCCAATATTGGGACAATACTATCAGTAGTGGATTGTGTATTCAACCTCCTCCATATCCAGGGAATATATTTAGACTGAAGTACTGTGGGAATCTAGTTGTTGAAGAAGGAGAGGAATGTGACTGTGGAACCATACAGCAGTGTGTAAAAGATCCCTGTTGTCTGTTAAACTGTACTCTACGTCCTGGGGCTGCTTGTGCTTTTGGAATGTGTTGCAAAGACTGCAAATTTCTGCCATCGGGAACTTTATGTAGACAAAAAGTTGGTGAATGTGACCTTCCAGAGTGGTGCAATGGGACATCCCATCAATGCCCAGATGATGTGTATGTGCAGGATGGGATCTCCTGTAATGTGAATGCCTTCTGCTATGAAAAGACATGTAATAACCATGATACACAGTGTAAAGAGATTTTTGGCCAAGATGCAAGGAGTGCATCTCAGAGTTGCTACCAAGAAATCAACACCCAAGGAAACCGTTTTGGTCACTGTGGTATTGTAGGTACAACATATGTAAAATGTTGGTCCCCTGATATCCTGTGTGGGAGGGTTCAGTGTGAAAATGTAGGAGTAATTCCCAATTTGCTAGAGCATTCCACAGTACAGCAGTTTCACCTCAATGACACCACTTGCTGGGGCACTGATTATCACTTAGGGATGGCTATACCTGATATTGGTGAGGTAAAAGATGGCACAGTATGTGGTCCAGAAAAGATCTGCATCCGTAAGAAGTGTGCCAGTATGGTTCGTCTGTCACAAGTCTGTCAGCCTAAGACCTGCAACATGAGGGGAGTCTGCAACAACAAACAACACTGTCACTGCAACCGTGAATGGGCACCCCCCTACTGCAAGGACAAAGGCTATGGAGGTAGTGCTGATAGTGGCCCACCTCCTAAGAACAACATGGAAGGATTAAATGTGATGGGAAAGTTGGGTTACCTGTCACTATTGTGCCTTCTTCTTTTGGTTGCTTTTTTATTTTGCTTACGTGTGCTTTTAAAGAAACGCACAAAAAGTAAAGAAGATAAAGAAGGATAAGAGAAATGGGAAAAAGAAGGAGACTAAGCTTCATACTTCATTTTTAATATCTAATTTTTCTTAATAGAAAAATATGAATGCATGTCTCACTGTTTAAATAAAACGTCATGGATATTTCATGTCAGGATCACAAGCATTATCTATCACAGCAAAGGATTCCTAGCATATTCTTACTCTACAGTGTCTTAAGCAATATTAAAGATTCCTTTTCCCAGAAGTTGTGTCTTTATGTTTCCTGAGCAAAGGCACAGAAAAGATAGTTTCAAGCTCTTGTCCCTCAGTTTTAACCCTTCTCTCTCTCTCTTTTTTTTTTTTTTTTTTTTTTTTTTGCTGTACTACGTAATGTTCAGGATGTGCCTGTACACACCTCATTTCTGTTTGGCACATTTAGCTGTGCCAAAGGGGGCAGTAGAAGTAGCCTGGAGTGATGATGAAGGAAGAAGGGAGCTTTCTTTCCTGTGTGCTTACCATGAGTGTCACCATTATTTTGGCTGGACCCGTTCACTCTGGTAATCATATTTGGTTTCAGATTCCAGTTCTGTTGTCACTTTTAGAACCACCCTCATTTTTTCTTAGAAATACCAGCAGCAGTTGGACACTGACCTCCTCAGGGGTCCAAGTTGCAGCCTTGGAGTGAGCAGGGTTGTGGTCCTCTGAGTTCTTGAAGCAGGAGCAGCTGTTCACTGTGCCGTCTTTAGAGGTCTGGGTCCTTGCTCTGCAGGGAATGTTCTTTAATCATCTCTGCTCTAGTAAACCCAACTTCTTTCTTATGTTCTCCTGGCCCTAGGAGTGTTAGGTGCCTTCTGTAGCTACTTTGTTGTTGTAGGTTGAGTTCTCCAGAAGCAGACACTGAATTGGAGTTTCAAGTACAAGATTTTGTTAGGGACCAACAGCTGTGAAAAAAGGCAAGGAAGTTGGTTGTGCAGATGAGAAATACAAGTACAGATGTACCTGGGACATAATACAGGTTCAGTTCCAGACCACTACAATAATAGGAATACCACAATAAAGTGAGTCACACAAAATTTTTGGCTCCCCAGTACATAAAAAAGTTATATTTACACTATACTGTAATCTGTTAAATATGTAGCATTATGTCCAAAAATGCAATACCTTAATTAAAAATATTTTATTGCTAAGAAATAGTAACAATCCTCTGAGCCTTTAATGAGCCATATGTTTTTGCTGGTGGAGGTTCTTGCCTCATTGTTGACAGATGCTGACTCTTCCGGGTGGGGGTTGCTAAAGGTTGGGGTGACTGTGGCAATTTCTTAAAATAGGACAACAATTAAGTTTGCTGCATCGATTGACTCTTCCTTTCACAAATATTTATCTAGCATGTGATGCTGTTTGATAGGATTTTACCCACAGCAGAACTTCTTTCAAAATTTGAGTCAGTCCTCTCAAATTCTGCCACTGCTTTATCAACTAAGTTTATGTAATGTATTAAGTCCTTTGTTGTCATTTCAACATTGTTGACAGCATCTTCATCAGGAATCAATTCCATTTCAAAAAAACCATTTTCTTTGCTCACCTATAAGAAGCAACTCTTCATCCATTCAAGATTTATCATGACATTATGGCAATTCCATCATATCCTCAAGCTCCACTTTTAATTCTAGTTCTCTTTCTATTTCCATAACATCTACAGCTCTTTCCACCGCTGAAGTCATCTGTGAAGGTTGAACTCAGTGTCTTCCAAACTCCTTTTAATGTTAATATTTTGACCTCCTCACGTAAATCAGGAATGTTCTTAATGACATCTAGAATGGTGAATCGTTTCCAGAAAGGTTTCCATTGATTTGCCCAGATCCATCAGTGGAATTACTATCAATGGCAGCTATAGCCTTATGAAATATGTTTCTTAAATACAAAGACTTGAAAGTCAAAATTACTCCATCCATGGGCTGCAGAATGGATCAACATCCATCCATGTTAACAGGCATGAAAACAACATTAATCTCCTTGTACATCTCCATCAGCGCTCTTGGGCAGTCAGGTATATTGTCAGTGAACAGTAATATTTGAAAAGATATCATTTTTTTTCTGAGCAGTAAGTCTCAACAATGGGCTTAAAATATTCAGTAAACCATGCTCTGAACAGATATGCTATCATCAAGGGCTTTGCTGTTTCACTGACAGAGCACAGGCAGAGTAGACTTAGCATCATCCTTAAGGGCCTTCAGATTTTTGGATTGGCAAAGGAGCATTGGTTTCAATTTAAATTCACCACCTGCATTAGTCCCTAACAAAACTGTCAGCCTGTCCTTTGAAGCTTTGAAGCCAGGTATTGACTTCTCCTCTCTAGCTGTGAAACTCCTAATCTTCTTCCAATAGAAGGCTGTTTCATCTACACTGAAAATCTGTTGTTTGGTGTAGCCACCTTCATCAGTGATCTTAGCTAGATCTTCTGGATCACTTACTGCAGCTTTTACATCAGCACTTGCTGCTTCATCTTGCACCTTTATATTATGGAGATGGCTTCTTCCTTAACCCTCATCAACTAACCTGTGCTAGCTTCAAATTTTCTCTCTGCAGATTCCTTACCTCTCTCTGCTGTCATAGAACTGATGAAAATTAGGACCTTGCTCTGCATTAGGCTTTTAGTTAAGGGAATGTTGTGGCTGGTTTAATCTTCTATCCAGACCACTCAAACATTCTGTATATCAGCAGTAAAGCTGTTTTGCTTGCTTATCATTTGTGTGTTCACTGGAGTAGCACTTTTAATTTTCTTCAAGAATGTGTCCTTTGCATTCACAACTTTGGCTGTTTGGTACAAGAGGCCTAGCTTGGCTTTTGACATGCCTTTCTCATTAAGCTTAATCGTTTTTAGCTTTTGATTTAAAGTGAGAAATGCAAGACTCTTCCTTTCACTTGAACACTTAAGCTATGGTAGGGTTATAAATTAATGGGTCCAATTTCCATCTTATATCTTAGGGAATATGGAGGCCCAAGGAGAGGGAAAGAGATGGGGAAATGGTCAGTTGGTGGAGCAGTTGGAATACACATAATTTTTTTTGGCTTGTTTGTCTTCTTCTGTGGTTGGAATTTGTGGCACCCAAAACAATTATGGCAACATCAAAGTTGACTGATCACAGATCACCATAACAGATATAATAATAATAAAGACTGAAATATTGTGAGAATTACCAAAATGTGACACAGAGACACAAAGCAAGCACTTGCTGTTGAAAAAATGGTGCCAAACAGATTTGCTCAACAAAAGATTGCTACAAACCTTCAATTTGTAAAGTGAAAGCAAAAGAGTATCTGTCAAGCACAATACATTGAAGTGTGATAAAATAAGGTGTACTTGTATATTGCAGCTTCGGCCAATCTGGCAGTGAGCTCTGGACTGAATGTTGCTTGACAAATTTGTCCGAGTTGGGCCAAAATGGTCTGGTCTTCATCCCTTCAGTTTGTTCATTCCCTTGGATGTGGGAGAAGGGCATGAGCTTGGTAGGATGCCTCTTTGTAACTGAGGCTGACCCCAAAGAGCTAACATCTGGGTGCTGTCTTCTGATCATAATTATGGAGATGGTCAGCAAGTCCTCTCTTGAAGGAGGATCCAAGAGGCATATTTGTGTATTCTACAGTCCAATATTTGCACTGCTCTGACCCACTTTTTTGATGTATATTGGGGGAACAACACCTCCAGGATTATGGTGGACATCCCTTTCTGTGGGGAACCTTAGAAGAGGGAAGTTAATGGGATAAACCATAGTCCCTCTGCAGCATTTGGGATTGAGGCTGAAATGGATACTTACTGTCTCACTCCTCCACTGTCCATTCTAGTTTCCTTGACTGTATGTTATGACCCAGGTATTTATCTCCAAAAGACCTGAGCACTGGGTCATCATGCCCTTCTCAGGCTATGATTGCTGAACCTGTCCTTTTATACTGACAATCAGGCTGGGGAGTACCAATAGGCACCTAAGGAGATTACCTGGGTTCTATGCATACACCCTTATGTTTCCATCTTGTAACAGAAGCCCTGCCTTCTCCTGATGATTAGGGTCAATCACTTCTGTCAACAATGTGATCATCTTCTTAGTTGGTGCCAGGACACAGTGAGTTCTAGTGGCAGCTTAAGCTTATAATTTATTGGGACTCTAGCTTTGCCCTGGTGAAAATATGTCCCACTGGGGACCAGGACCTTTGGGCTGCAGAGTCCAGAGTTGCAGTAGGCAAGAAGCACAAACCACTCCAGTGAGTCACTGTGAGTGACAGTAAGTGGGGCTACTCCTGTTTCCAGGCCTTGGTTCCCAGACCCATGTAAAGATCTGTAATTCAGTGCACACAATTCATTCTGGGGAATGGTAGTATATTGCCTCTGAACAAGCACTTCAGCTTTAGCTCAGTTGTACCATCAGTAGATATTTCCAATGCTTTATTATGCTGGCAGTTCCTAGATTATGTTGTCTGATATACAGCCAGTATGTACCATGTTCTTTGGCCCCCTTGCAAAACTTCTTCACTGTAAAGTGGTACCTTGATCTGATATGATATTATATGGAAACACCAGACCAGTGGATCAAATACTCCCAATGTCTTTGGATATTGGTGCTCACTGAGGCTCACTGCCTTACCTCAGTGAGATAAGGCAAATTAATATCAAGAATATGTGTCTATTACTGTAAGAATGAACCACTGGCCCTTCCAGGATGATAATGACCAATTGTAGTCAATTTCCCTCTATGTGTTCTTCTAGAAATTATGGCAGATTAGTGGATCAGCTTGGTCTTTATTGTCAGTTGGCTGATGGCATGCCTCTACTTCAGAATCCCAGAGGCATACACTGTGATTCTTTCTCTGGGGCTTACCACAAACTCCACCCAACATCCTTTTCTGTCACAGATACTTTCAACATCATAGGGTCTACTAGAGGGTATGACCCCAGTGGAAGGCTGTTTGCATCACAACCTGGACCTGGTGCAGAGCTCTTTCCTTCTATGGTTTCCACTCAAAGATGACATCATTATATGTTACCAAATATAAGGACCAGAGTTGTGGTCCTAGGTATCAAATTTGCTGCCTCTAGGAACCAAAGCAATCCCCAGGCATTGTGTTTTCTTCTTCATGATAGGACATGGAGAAAGGAATAATTTGGCCTTACTTTGGAAGGGATAACCCAGCATATTCCTGGCTCTTAGAAAACTAAAAATTTTACTGACACAGCATGTCTTTGATTACAATTTATTATTCTTCACAGAGCTTATCTTCCATTCTCTGAGCTCATGTGTTTTACCAAGGCCTTCAATGTCATTACCACCTCTTGTACACCTGGCTTGATCAACATAATGTCATCAATGTACTCGATCAATGTGATGTTCTGTGGGATATCCAGACAGTCCTCTCACTATACTATATTATGACAGAGGGTGGAAGAATTATCATAGCTCTGTGTCCACAAGACCAGTAATCCACTGAAAGTCAGAGTGTTGCTAAGACTTTATTTATTACCTGGTCCTCATATATGTCTTCATTCTAACAGGAAGGTCTTCAAAATGTTTTGAGTACTTGGACATTAATGTCAACTCAGTCCCTGTGTTCAGTAGTCCTCGAAATGTATAGATATTCCCCCTTCCTTATGCACAGCTATGTATGTGGCCATAGTTCCCTTTGGTAAAGGTCTGGAGGAATCATTATTATTTATATATTTGCCATGATTTTATAGCATCCTGGGCCCAAGGCTCTGTCCATGTCATCAGGGATTGAGTTCCACGTTTGAAAGAAGTTGAAGTTCACAAACTGGGAAAGTGATTAACTTTTGGGGAGTCAACTGCTTTTTGCTTCCCAGTCATCTATCTTTGGCTTCTTCTATTGGCATAAAGTAAGTATCCTTGTTCGCTGCCTATCTATTTTGCCCTTAAGGATTCTAGAATCCTTCTACTACCATCTCCTTAGGTCTTGGCTGCCATTCTGACCTTGCCAGTCTTTATGACAATTGCAACTTCTTATTTTTATTCCTTGGGATGGTTATGTATTGCCTACTGACCTCTAGGTGTTAGAGTCATATTATCACCAATGCTATCAGTGAGCAAAGTTCTGTAACACCCTCTCCTACTCTGAGCCTGGCTTGCAAAGACTCAATACTGGACCTTTTGGTAATGCCAGTGCTCCTCTCATTAGCACATGCTTTATGCCTTTGGTAAATTGTATATTTTCTGGACATTCCTATGGAACATTATCATCTGAAGGCCATGTATAATTCCATTTCAGCATGCCCATTTCCATGAACCTTTTAATCCCATAATCATTCATTATGGCAGTTCTGGCATTTCAACTTCACTGTATGAGTATTACTTTTTCCATGCTTCTAGAAGCCATCCCAGGAACAAATTTGCACCATGCCCTAGGGTCCTTGCCAAGGTGTAAAATCCTCTATCTTGGGAGAGTGAACTTTTTTCCCTTTCCAACTTAATGTTTGCCATTTGATTATGCATCTCAGAATGTAGTGCCTTTTCTCTGAGCATGCTGAGCACTTTTCCAGTTGATTATGCTGTGACTCAATCCTAGCTTTATGTCTAGTGGCCAAAAGAGGAGGTGGGGGAAGACTCTGCAAAATACATCTATTGCCTCATGGTGGAGTGGCCTCTGCATTCTCTTTCACTATACAGGGGTGAATCACTCCTGTGGATGAATATATGGAGCGTGAGTGTTCAAGGGATCTAGTCAGATGTTCCCATCCTGTGTGTCAGAGTCTCAGGTTTTCTCCACCAAGGTCCTGATTACAGCGCTCCCTTGGTTGGGCATTTAACTTTTTTTTTTTTTTAGGTTCAGCCACTTGGATTTCTTTATCTTCCCCTGGAAGGAAATGAGGGTCACTTTGTATGCCGTCAGAGAGGATACTGACATTCATGCCTGGATTGTAATTGCCATCAGCTGTTCACTATCTTGCTGTAGTATCAAAGGCACTTAGCAATCACTCTTCAATGCTTTTATTCTTCTAGCTCCAATTTCCTCCTTACCTCTTGTGGTAGGCAGAATTCTAAGATGTCCCCCTTGCATCCCATCCCCCTGGTATCTGCCTTTATGTATTCTTCTCCCCTCAAGCTTGAGTGAGACATGTAACTTGCTTCTAACCAGGCTATAGCAAATGCGGGAAATTTACAGATGTCATTAAGGCCCTTAACTAATTGACTTTAAGTTAATCAAAAGGGAGATTTTTCTGGGTGGGACCAGGTGATCCCTTTTAAGAAGGGTCTGGAAGTAAGACTTAAAGCTGCAGACACTTCTGTTGCTGACTTTGAAGAAGCCAGTGGCCATGAGTTCTACAACTGCCAGAAAATGAAACCCGCGACAACCTGAGTGAGCTTGGAAGCAGATCTTTCCCCAGTCCAGCCTTTGATGAGAATGCAGCTCAGCTAGTGCCTTGACTGTAGCCCTGTGGGACCCTGAGCCAAAGACCTAGCTAAGCCTGCCCCAACTCCTCACAAATGGAAACTGTGAGATAATAAATGTATTTTGCTTAAGACACTAAGCTTGTGGTAATTTGTTGTATAGTTTAGAAAATGAATACAACTCAAACCCTTGCTCTGGTTCATCTGTTAGTGATTTCTTCCTCAGTGGCACATATCCCTAGTCATTACTGATAAGAGTTTTAACCATTGGAATACCCACCTTGTGCCAGGGGCTGTTTGTGCTCCACCAGAAGTAGAGTCCCTGTTACCAGTTCTTGGGGGCAGGCTAACTCGCTGCAGCTGTGTCAAACGGTGAAGTAGCTGAAAGCTCAAGGCTGGTTGCTGACCCCGGGGACACCTTGTCCTTCCGTGAGAGGGAATCTGGGCTTCTCATCTTCTATTACATTTTTGTTATCTTAGTGTTTTCTTTCCACATTTCATCCTCTAATACTTGTTTAGCCACTTTTGTGTTTAACCATTCTGTATATTGAATTATTGCTTTTAAAGTAAGTGATATGCTTTGGTTTTCCTATCTGGGTAATGACTCATATAGCATTTTGAATATATTCTTTCAGTTTTTAGCAGGCATGATGTCCTTTTGTCACTCTCTGGC